>NW_013531688.1:5327892-5660216 GCF_000836235.2 Papilio xuthus
ATATATATATATATATATATATATATATATATATATATATATATTTACACGACTACATACACGACTTTGTTATATACATATAACAAAGTCGTGTTAGTTACACTATTTATAACTCAAGAACGGCTTTACCGATATGGTTGAAAATTGGTGAGGAGGTAGCTTAGAGCCTGGAGACGGACGTAGGATACTATTTATTCATTTTTTTGTAATTTCTGCCTTGAAGAGCTGGTTTTTATTTAACTTATCTATAATACATATTAAGTTTTTTTATATATCCACGCGGACGGAGTCGCGGGCGACAGCTAATATATTGTAAATAGGAAAATTTCATTGTTTGTTTGTCTGCATTAAATGGGCTGCGAAACTACTGAACTGATTTGAAAAATTCATTAAATTTTGGTAAACTACACTATCGGCGGGTGGCAAAGAAATTTATTACTAGATTTTTTAATTCCGCGTGCACGATGTCGCGGGCAACGACTAGGAATTAATAACTCGCATCTTAGTAGCTGCTTCGAATATGCTAGTATTTCATACATATAAATATCTCTATTGCAAGTTAATTTACCTATGAATGTTATTTCAGTATGTACTGCTGGAAAATATATACAAAAAAAAGTTATACGACCTTACGCACCAAAACGTAACGCAGAATGTTACGTTACGTAAACTAGGTATAGCGATTTTTGGTGCAGTTCTCAATATATCACGTCGGTTGCAGAGCGACACACGCATACAGGCGCACGCACGCACACAAGTGCGTGACGTCATCGTCAGCCTCTAGCACAGTAAGGTCAGGAAAAAGAAACAAAAAGACATTTCTTTTTTTTTCTAATACAACATTTTTACTTGACGGTTAAATTAGAATATGTATCTAATTGTACATCGATCGGCATTCGTTTGTTTGGACAATAACAACTTTAATATAATGAGATGTTTACATATTTTGAGGTTGTATACGCGAAATCAGATACTTTCCACGGAGTTAAATAAGACTAAAGGGTTATAATTGGTATAAAAATACTAATGTGTGAAAAGTTGCGCACTATGGAAAGTAGTAAAAAATAAAAAAAAAACGACAAACAATATCTGATTCAATTCGAAGAATACGCATAAATGACACTGCTGTTTAAAAATCGTTCAGTTTCTTGTTAAGGGATACCTTAACATATTTTTCCTTAAATGAGTATTAAAAAAAGCATTTAGTTTTTTTTTCTCCTTTTACTTTTGCAGCCAGTACCCCCCTAGCGGGCATTTTCCGAAGTGTGAGCGTAGCGCGTTATTAGTCCGCCTGCGCCGCGCCGGGCCGGGGGTAGGTTTTCACAATTTTGAGTTGAACGGAGTCACACAATGCGCCGCGTCATTTTCTATGATTAATAGTGGCGCGTCAGCAGCGAGGTGTCAAGTAAAACTGGTCGGTGAGCGCTATCGCACTGTGTACTCACCCTTATCACGATAATTACGATACTTATTTTAAATTTGCCTCAATTGACAAATGAACTCGAAAAACTTAACTAATCTTGCTTTTAAATGAAATTATGACATATGACTCGACTTAGGTAACATCTAATCTTCTACTTAAACTATTCTTTCCATTCCAAACGTACTCCTCGTATAATCTTTCTTTCCCATACATCAGTATTTTCAACCTCTTCATGGTTGAAAGACCCTACCAAGTCTCTTAACATAATCGCTCGTTTTCTGTTTGTTCCAAAATGTAATCCATACGTACTTAATAACTTTGAGATCACTTACCTATCATATGAAAGAGTCTTATTTAATTTCAAAAGCTAAAGTATGTAAAAAAAAATATTAAACTGGTTTAAAATTATATGTCAGAAAATTGAGCCATAAAAATCTATAAAAAGTATAAAAATAAACAAAAAAAAACCATCATCAAACCAGTTCATTATTGTAACACAAAATATTCGAGCGCCAATCGCGTTCATAATCAATCGTTAATCAACTAATACCAGCTACATAAATATACATAGACTGTAAATAAACACGTCAAATTTTCCACAAAACCTACGCGGCAGCCATACTAAAAAGCTTTGTAGGCCTAAAAACGTGGATTTCGGCCATCATCCGACTCCCACCGCCCATCCACTCTTTTTGTGGGAGGGGGCCCGACCTGCACTATCCCCCCAGCGGCACTTGACGACCACGGTGCTAGAATATTAATGTTCATGCTTAATTGAATTTATTTCTCATTGATACTATTTTAATGTCGTTTCAACTCGATATTACGTACCTTCATAACGAAGATTTATTAAGATACATTCTGGATAAACAAATCAAAATACACCAGAAACAATTTATTTATAATTAGCATTCTTCTTCATTTCTTATTGTTTTCTTAACTATTCATATGATAAACCAAAACATGTTCTTGGTTACTATCCCACTAATTATATCGTTTACCTCTAAATTATCATATTCAAAATCTATGTATATATAATAAAAATAAATTGCTGTTGGTTAGTCTCGCTAAAACTCGAGAACGGCTGAACGGATTTATCTTATCTTAGTTTTGAAATGTTCGTCGATGTCTAGGGAAGGTTTAAGAGGTGAAAAAAAAATCGAACAATTGCCGGAAACTAATTAGGTTTTTTTTTCATTCCACTCCGACGGAGTCGCGGCCGACAACTAGTTTTATATAAAACTTAACAATTATTTAGTAAACTAAATAAAGTTAACGTGTATAAATTGATTTCAATTCAATGTTCGATAGATTAATCGTATACGTTGGGTTGCATGAAACTATCTAGAAATGATTACTTCTCGGTCCCGATTAGCCTCCCCGTCTGTGCCGACTTCCAATCGGAATCTCGTCCAATATCCTGTCTCCTAATTACTGACCTTAAAATTAATTCCCCGTCGTAAATAATGGCCTGTGGCGAGCGGTAACAATGTTATCTTAACAAATTGACGCTCGCTTAGAGAGAGACAAAACGGTCCGCCGGACGAATTTTACAATTTCACCCGGACTGTGTTTAGCGCTGTTTATGGCGGGATGGGGTTCAGTGGGGTCGGACATAGTGGTTGTGGGGGGAAGGATAAGGAGAAAGTGGGCGAAAACCCCTAGCACTTGGACGTTGTCGAGCCGAGAGATTGGTGTGTTTGTGAATGAATATTATTTATTATTGAATATTAAATTTTGGACTTAATTTTAATTAAACCAAAGTTTATAGTCTTATAAATTTTGTAATATATTATATTAGGTATATAGGTAACGCTTTTTTACCTATCTTAAATTACATAAGGTTATAAGTTTTATGTTTAATATATCTTATTATTTTTTGGAAATTGAATTTGAATGTAAGTATAATTAAAGTGAGAAATAACGTGGGTTTCCGAGATCAAAATCTCTGTGTCTTCATCTCTATTATCTTCTACAAAACAGAGGTAATATGTTTTAAATTAATTAATTAAATTAATTAATAAGATTTTTTAATTATATTAAATTTAAAAACATATCAAATCTCAGTCGAAGTAAAAAAAAAATAGATTTTATTTGGCACGAAATATTTCTTGAAATCTTGAAAATTGAAAAGCAGTTTTCAGTAACGCGAATTAATTAAATCATAGATTTAGCTTACCCATTATTTTCATTACGATTATAATAGTTTCTTAGTGTAATTTTATTACTACAGTTCTGAAAAGTTCAAATCAGGGAATATTATAACCATTTAGACTTTCTTACTCATTGGTGTAATTCTTGAAGTAGTGTATTTAATGAAAATTTTAATAAGAACATTCCTGAGGACATTAAAGATAGCGGCCGTAGAGGTCCGACAAATGAAATGTACGCGTCCCGGCGGTGCCCGCGTTGTTTAGTACGGTCGCCATTTGTCGGCGACAGCTCGATTTAATATTCTATTTTACTCCGACGATAAGATTAAAGTATGTAATTTCTTGTGCCAGAACGCGGTATAAGGGTACACGATAGATATCGTCTAGGGCTGCCAACAGCTTAATAATTCTAGATGTACAAAATTATACCCATTTCAATATGAGAACAATCTTACTAATATTTTAAATGCGAATGTTTAGATGGATAGATGTTTGTTTCAAGGTATCTTCGGGACGGCTGCATGGATCTCGCTGAAATTTGGCATAAAGGTAGAGAATAGTCTGGAAGAACACATAGGCATAGGCTACTTGTTAAATTTGTTTTTAAATCCGCGAACGGATTCGCGGGCGACAGGTAGTATTTTATAAACACGGGCTGAAAAAGAATCGATAATGTAGGTAATCGATATGATTTTACGGAATATGTAGTACGAGGTTTAGGATTGTCGGAAATATCTTTTGTGTTCGTAATTGTTCCAGTTGATGAAATTCTAAATGTGTAAAGATTTCGCTACCAAAACCTAAAATTTCATATTAAATATGATGTAGTTTCTAAACATGGTAACCCTTCGTCAATAGCCGTAAGAAGTGTCCCCGGCGCGGGGCTCAGGCCGCAGACCGCTCCACGGACCTATAATAAAACCCTCCAGCCTCCCCCTCCGGACAGACACGTCCCACCCACACTAAGATGACGCCCGCCCCTTCATTATGTAACTGCACTTGGGCCTGAATTGTCAAAAATCGTAAGTCACATGTTCATAGCTTGGAATACACTGCAAAACTCATAGGTGGTCCGAACAAACCGTTCAATGTACGTAACGCAATGGTTATTGATGATGTCCATGCTACGATCCAGCCTTGTAGATTGGGACGACTTTCGTACATTGGAAATTCGTGACTCGCCTAACAATTCAGCTATTACCGAGTCTTGCATGGCGTCGAGTTTTACGTGGCTTAAGGTGCCAATTTGCGCCTTAAAGCTGTTGAATATTTATCACGAGATCCTCGGAAATTATGAGCAGTAGTTTTAAATCATTTATACACTTTGAATGTGTGTGTTTTTTACATTTCCAGCAATGCCATTTGATTTTATTCTTTTGATCATAAACTGTCTGCGATAGATGCTAAATTTTATCCATTTTCGTTGCTTATCACCTCAACCGTTTACCAATTTAGGTGGAATTGAGTCATTAATACATTCTCACGCTTATGTTAATAAAATAACTATTAATTATTATTATTAATATCTTGTATTGATGGATGTTTGTTTGAAGGTATCTCCGGAACGGCTGAAGAGATTTTGATGAAATGTAGCACACGTTTTCTAGAAGAACATTAAATTTATTTCTTAAATCCGTGCGGACGGAGTCGCGGGCGACAGCTAGTACATTATAGTTCAATACAAAAGTAATAAATGTATATTTCACAAATATATTATTCAGGTTACACCTCCATCAAATTCATACCGTATTCAAATTACAAAGGAGCATGACAAACGAAAACTAACCCTACATAATCTTACTCAGCAGCGGACGTTGGGTTCTCCCCCGAAAATAATCTAAAACCACCCTCGCGATTTTCTTTCATCCCTCCCCCTAAGGGGTCAAGTCACCCTTAAGATCGATGGTGGGGAGATCCGACTTTGCGATAAGGGTGAAAGGGCCCGTCCTAAATTAAGGCCACCCTTTGTGCGTCTCAGATGGGTTCGAACCCGCGCCTTGCGCTGACGGCTTTTATAATTAATTTGCTAGTTTGGGCCTTAGTTTAACGAGGGCGGCCGAAATTTATTCTAATGAATTCCTCGTTGGCGAATTTCCGATGAGTTTCCGCCATATGCTTTTTACATGCATCGGTCGGATCGGTTTATGTTACTCGTACATGAAACCGACATTGTATACATTTCATTTGCCTCAAATTGCTGATTCACTATTTAAAAATCGACTAGATTATATAGACAATGTTTTGCATTTTATTATTGCAGATTATCGCGCGGTTGAATTACATAAATAAAATGTAACTAAAAAAATGTTTCTCTGTATTGAATAAAGTAAGATTCGATATTTTTTCACGAGGTGTTAAGATCAACAAATATTAGATTAAATTTATGTAGTTGATGTACAGTCAGCTGCATTAATATGTCAAATATTTTCAAAACCTTAGAAACTTAGGTATAAAAAATGGTCGGAAGCATAAGGCCGGTTAGGTGCATATATGTATTTTTGAAACAAATGTATATACAAGTTTCTGATGCTACGTATATGTATACATTTATGCAGCTGACTGTACAGCGACTAATACGGTCTTATAAGTCTTTGCTCTAGAATATTCTATCAATGTAGTGACGTTAACATCCCAGGCCACTTTGTGAAGACAGTATAACAGAACCAAGTGGGAAGCTCATCTGGTTAAATAACATCAACTGTCGGCACAGACCTGCCATCTTTGGTTGCTTTGTTGTGAAGTGACATTATACATATCTGCTATGTCTACATAAACTGTGACGTCACTAGATCCTTGTTATTAGTGAGTCACTGTTGTGGTAAGGCTACGTGTACGATCACATGACATTAGACATGTCTACATAATCGTGGATTTCAACTGTCGTATCACCTGTATAAGAATATGTTATCTCTGTTCTTCTTATAGACAATAAGAGGGATGGCTATGACGCTGTTATAAAGGTGTTAATCGTTGAAGTGAGCGCACAAAAAGAGGATGTTCTCCCTTCCTATGCTTTCTCTCCTCTGCTCAATCCACCTTCATGAGAGTATAATACATAATCAGAAAAAACTACAAACACTAAAAGACCCTCGTTGGCTACTACGAGTGTCCCTTTATCTCTAAAAGAACGCATCGGAACCATCTGCACTGAGTTTCTTTACGATCCTGAAAAAAGTGCCTCGTGCCCTAAAATTCGACAACACGGCACCACGCCATTATTCTCTTCATAGAGTTTTAGGTCTTTAAGTATTTGTAATCCTAGTGATATTTATACAGTGATACTTAAGAAAAGTAAAGGATTTTAAGTTACTAATTTTTATAATGTATATAAAAATTAATTGTTGTTCGTTAGTCTTGCTAAAACTTGAGAACGGCTGAACGGATTTATCTTATCTTGGTCTTGAAATGTTCGTGGAGGTCTAGGGAAGGTTTAAAAGGTGATGAAAAAAATTAGAATAATTGCCGGGAAAACCCTAAAAACAGCTTTTTATTTTTCCCATATAATCGGCTGAATGGAACTTGGCATAGATGTATAGCATAGTCTAGAAGAAATCACTAAAATGCTAATAATTACATTTTTTATTTACGCGCGAGCGGAGTCGCGGACGATAGCTAGTTATAAATAAATATACCTTATCTTTAGTCTACGTTACAGTTTTCGCTGGTCAGCAAGTAAACACTGTAATTAAACACTAGCTTATGTAAACATCGGTAGCGTAAGTTTGTTTGCTCCACCCTCATTTTCCTCCAGAATATTTAATTTCTAATTTCGTGTTTAAATTTTAACTTATTTGTAACCTCACACGTTTGCTTTGTGATGTTTGGTTTCACGTTTGACAAGATACGTTTGAATTTTTTTAAAGTCCTTTATGAGACAATATTCTGGAATAATTATTTGAGAAAATTCTTTCAACCAGTATTTGTTGGTTTACGACATCGAAATGTTGTGAAAAAACATCAAAGTAGCTTGTATTTTTGTTGTCTGAAAAACATTAATACTAAATTAACTTATTAACCGTGGGTTTCTGATACCAAAATATATGTATAAAATATATCGTGATATTTGTCTTTGAAAAAACAGATATAACAACATATTTTTGTTCTCAGAAACTCACGATAAGTAAAGCCATCACATAATATCTTATTCTTAAAATATTTAATTTCAATTTGATGTTTCTATTAGAACTTGTTAAAAGAGTGATTTTCCTGGAGCCTGGATTTTCGAATATTTTACCTACTGAAGTTGTAAGTTTACGTCTTATCTTATTGGAAATCCATAATCTATTCTATACTTTTATTGTCTACGCTACACTTCAAATATCTTCATAAAAAATGTCGTCGCTCGGCTTTTGTTTAATTATCGTGTAACTCCCGGTGGTGCGAAGGGTCTTTTGCTTGGGAAATTGGGTCGCTTACGGCACCTCGGTTAGTTTTAATATGTTTTGTTTTTATAACTTAAGGTAAGGTCATTGTAGAGATAGAACTTTAAAATTAAATGATTTTTTCGTTCGTTCTTGTTCAGATTTGTCGAGTGAAAATCAAATTAACAAAGTTGTTATGATCGTGAGATTTTTTCTTGTTTTTAATTAAAGCTTTTCTTCTAATTGTTAATTTATCTACATGTTTATATCTTTAATAGATTAGTGTAGTGAAGAAAATTAACACTTCGTATTTTATCCATAATTAATAACGCTCTCCCCACGTGTTAAATGAGGTACATATTATGAAATAATAAATATGAATATTTAAAATATTAAATAAATATTTAGTATATAAATATTTAGTATATATATGGGGAGCGTCGGTGGCTCAGTGGTCAAGCACTTGACTTGCAATCTGCAGGTCTTGGGTTCGAATCCCGCCATGTACCAATGTGTTTTTCGATTTCCGATTTACATATGTACATTTATCCGACGTTCTTACGGTGAAGGAAAACATCGTGACGCAACCTGCACATATCTGAGAAGAAATTCAAAGATATGTGTGAAGTCAACCAACCCGCACTTGGACAGCGTGATTGACTATGGCCTCATCACCCTTAACTTAGGGTAGGGTCCGAGCCCCTCGGTGGGGACGTATAGTGAACTGATGATGATGATATAAATATTTAGGTATATATAACTCCTTATGGCTATCATATACAAATAGAATTTAATTATACTAACCGTGTATTCATGGTGTGTTCAATGGTCCGCCATTCATTGGTGTTCGTCTTTTGTCTTACGAGAACAGTAAAGATGGTCTCAATATCTATGGGCACACCCATCTCTCTTCTATCTAGATGAATATAGTGCCTATTATTGTCATTTCTGTACAAGTATGTCTTGTCTATGAATCTAAATAAGTTAAAGTATAGACAAAGAACAATGAAAAATATTGTTTAATATTTTTTGTTGGTATATGTATACTAATTTACTTTCGTGTTTAAAAATAACTAAAAAGTATCACTGTTATACATAGATATTTTTTGCGTATAAGGACGCAGGACGCTGACTGCTTAAAGCTACCAGTGACGTTTGTTTGTTACCGTCCGTGTATGTCGGCCATTCGCCTTCATCAATTTGAATGAAACGCGAGTACTTTAATGCAGTTATTGCAAATATATTCTCGTGTCTTTTTTTCTGATAATTCCAAACTTATATTTAAATTAAATATATACTTAATCTTTTAGTAAATAAAGCTCATACATAGCTACAACTAATATCCGAACTAAGCTTAAAGCGCTGAATTGACACAAGTAACCTTCATCATTGCTTGCCCGCCAACCGGAGGGAAACTTTTCCAATTACGTACTCAGTCAAGTACCTAGCCACCTCCTCCGCCGCCCGTCCCCGTGCCGCTCCCCCGCGGCCCCGTGCACCGCCACAAAGAAGTTTTAATTGCTT
This sequence comes from Papilio xuthus, assembly GCF_000836235.2. NCBI lineage: Eukaryota > Metazoa > Arthropoda > Insecta > Lepidoptera > Papilionidae > Papilio > Papilio xuthus. Next base: position 5,337,354 of record NW_013531688.1, read on the forward strand.
GCCTTCATTTCAACAATCAACACGACCGGCCACTACTCAAACTACATATTATTACAATGTAGCAATTGGAGCCAGCTTCAAATTACTTTGGGTTTCTAATTAATAACTAACATTAGAATCTACAACTCGGCGCTTTGTTATTCAAATCCACTTTTATATGGATACGAAAATTAAGGTTTTTTTTTTAACCCGTCAAAATGAAGCTGTTGAAAAAAGGTCATATATGCTTACCATATTTTTGACAGTTTAGTTTTCGCGGACGCAGCCCGTCGCTCACTCGCCGCGTCCGCGAAATAATACCAGTACCACTCATCCTGATGAAGGGCCCCCGATAGGCTCGAAACTAGTCGGTGCCGCCACCGGACGTATATACGTGAGTGTTTAGCCGTGTTTATATATCAGTTTAGTATAATGTCTCACGAAAGTTTGAATAATTTAATAGTTTAGTTTTCATTAAGCTCGAAGATGTTTTGTTTAGCAAATGCCATACCGTAGCATTCGTAAATTTGTCTTTATATTAAAATACTAGCTGTCGCCCGCAATTAAAAAAAAGCAAACTAAGTAACCTACTTGATCCTCCACACTATGTTCTATATGTGTGCCAAATTTCATCGAGATCCATTCAGCCGTTCTGGAGATATATTCAAACAAACATCCATCCATCCAAACATTCGCATTTATAATAAGTAAGATAATAAAACGATGGACCCTTTATTATAATATATAGATGAAAAACGAATCTATGTACACAATTAGTCAATTTTGCTTCAAAACCTTTTGCACTATAAAATGCGTGAAAACCTAATTTCGACGCAGCGATTTTTTGCGATGATTTTTAACAAAAATCGTATAATTGAATAGAGCGTCTGCAGACTGGTGTGTATGTTTATCTGTATAGATATGAAGTATAATTTAATTCCCGGAAGGGTCGGCAACGAAACTAATTTTAGTTACAAAAGCAAACAGTACGATAGTGGGGACTTACCGCCCCACGGACAAGTGGGAATGGGAAAGGTAGTTGAAAATTTAATTTGCGTTTACTTTAGACACAACCGTCTGTATATTGTTTACATAATTATCATTCAATTAATACGAATATGTAAAATTATTATTAATGTATCCAAGATGGTATTAATATTTGGCAGTTTTTGCACAATGAAAGATGTGTTTGGTAAAGTATTCTGTACGCTACGTTAAGATTGCTACTAAAAGCATTTAATAATATAATTAAAAACCATTCGTTTGGTTTTGTCAGGCTTTTTTTACATTGTTTTCATCCATTTACTGCCATTTTCATTTAAAAAATTGAATTGATTAATAAAATTTAGATTTTTGATAGGTATATTATGAAAAACTGAAAGCGTGGTTACCCTAATCTCGTACTGGAGGAATCCTTGCATGCAATGAGAGCTTTTAACAGTCAAACTTTAGTTATTCGAATAGTAAAGGAGTTTTTACGTCACCAATATAAAGTTGACTGGAATTTAACTATGTATTACGAGTGTTTACAAATAAGTATAAAAATAATTTTTAGTAAAAATGGAGATTGCGTTTGTTGTAAAATTGTTCGATGTTATAACTACGTTTATTGAATTCAAATAAAAAAACACCCTATATACGACTTAATAAAGCATTAACATATTGTGTAATCAATAAAACAAAAACATTATTTATGTATCCAAGTACATAAGTAGTAAGAACAATTACTTTCTTCAGTGCCATTCGGAGGGTAACAATGAACCCTATTTTCTTTTCAGCCTATTAAACAAGAGGGGGTTTTGTGGGGGTCACAGATGGCGATGAGGGGTCGTCTTAATGTTGCGTTCCATGCGAGTCTTGTGACCCCTTGGACATTAATCCTACGGGGCCCAACAGGTCATTGAACCCGAATTAAGAAAGGGAAGTTGGGGTCGAAGGCGATCGTTATTTTCTCTGACGAAGTATCGCCAATTGTGTTATTTAAAGTTATTCTCAGTTTTAATCTTTGTATTTTAAACCTTTTTTTATTTATTTTATTCGTAGTGTTATACTTTTTATGTGCCTTTTTGGATCGGAATATTCCTGTTCTTGTGCGATGTATCACTTGAACTTTAAGGACACAACTCAGCGTAAAAAATAAACTTTGTTGATGCAATATTATCAAAATTACTTTATATGAAACTAATTGATATAAAAATTAAAAAATAGCCTTTAATATTCCTAAATACATCAGACACCTTTCCATCAGTCTTGTCAAAATCGGCCACGCCGTTTCGGTGATTAACTAGAACAAACGTGGCCTTGCAGATAGTCTGTAGTAAAAAAATGTGTTTTTTGTTACACAGCAAATACACTCAATGAGCAATGTTTACGAAATATATTTTTTTTTCATATGTAATATACAGACAATCCAATTTTATTAATTGTATGGACTAAACATATTAAATGTATATTAGTGATAGTTGCAGTACGCTGTGGCGAGGGCGGACCCGTCCGCAACTATTGCAAACTTTCGCCCCTCCCCGCGGACCTCCCCCCTCTTTACCCGCTACCACGTAACCCCCGCACACACCCTATGATGGTCGACTCCTTGACGATGCTCGCCCCTAGCGCCTATAAACAATTCATCGCCATCTTTAAATTGAATTTCGAACGACCTTTTAATCTGTTTTTAAATTATGAAATGGTGCAATCAGCCAGATTGTTGTCAAGTACTCTCATCGGATTAAAAAATCGATACGCGTTACAATGTTCTTTAGGTGCTCGATTTTATGAAAATCTTTAATCAGTTAATGACTTTTACTTGGTGGCATGTTTTATTATTTTTAACATGGTTGTCAGAGGTACCTATACTAGATGGTAGTATCAGGATAAAGTAACTTCTAAAACAAAATTCTTTATTGATTTACATCGGACGTAAAAACCTAACCTTCGAAAGGTTTTTCGCGACTTGGGATCAACAGCAAATTCATTCTTAAATCATAGTACAAATAAAGTGTGTTTTTATATGAAAGTTGCGGTAAAATTATTGTAATAGTATTAGTCTCTGCTATGTTGTTAACGCACGTACAAAGCGTTGCACTGTCAAGCGCCATTTTATAGCTCACACGCAGCGACCGCTAGTTTTCTTAGTTAGACGTACTTTTCCAACTCATTTGCATTCAAAAGCAGATAGCATAGATGCGGCGATACGCTCGCCGGTCGTACCTTTGTGGTTTCTATATAGTCTAGAAAGTTCTAGAGCTCCAGTTCCGCCGACTGCCAGCAGTTGCCAACTTTGCCTAGAAGTTGGCGTAATGTTGTGGCAAAAAGCGCTCACGCTAGGTTTAACAATTACCTAAGCAGGCTCGAGAAAGTTTCGCTCGTAGTTTTGCTGTTTATTCCGTTTTTGAGCGAACTATTCCGTACATTGTTGGATTATTTTAGAACTAGAACTAAATTTGCGCTCCTTTCTCGCCGCGGCTAAAGTTTCGTATATACTAATAGTCGCTTTGTGTTGCATCATTTAATTACTACAGCAGCATTTTAGGTGCATTAGTTTCGAGTACCTACTCGATTATTATTTGGTTATTGCAACTACAAAAAGTACATGTATTTACATACATCTATCTTACTTCTTACTCAATATTATCTTAAAATGATGAATTGATTGATTCATGGGTGGATAGATGGATGTTTGTTAGAAGTTATCTCCAGAACGGATCTCGGTGAAATTTGGCATAGATGTAGAACATATTCTGGAGAAACTAGTTTAGTTTTTTTAATTCTGCGTAGACAAAGTCACGGGCGATAGCTAGTATTAAAATAAACACTTACCTAGATTATTTGCAATTTGCTACATTTTTTTTTGTTTTATTCCTTTCTAGATATGAATATAGGGCAAGATCAGCAAGCAAGATTAGCAAATCATGGTCGGGATCGATTATTAAGATCGTCATCGACATCGATCATATTTTGTTATTTATAAATCAATACCAAAGCATAATATATAATTTTAAAGCAAAACTAATAAACATCTAATAACACTGCTTGAATAATTTCCACGACATAACATCAGGTGGGCGCCATTAAAACTGTCCGGAAACACAACGTTTTCAATTACGAAAAGCTCGCGAGCTATTCGCATCGCTCAGGGCTATCGCATCGCGTGTCCGGACTCCGGACTATACTACGTACGAATATAAACAAGAACTAACGGTCGTAACTTAAAGAGGTAGACAGAATTTATAATAGTATAATATTAAATTTTGCTCCAGCCCTATGTAGTTCTGTGCTGTGGTATATAGCATTGATTTATTAGGAACTTATGACGTTAATAAGCTAGTTTTCTTGTATATAAGAGGAATGTAAAGAGTAAGATGTAGAGCAGTAAGATGTGACTGCTCGAGCGCAAATGTGAATTCTCCGTGAATATGATTATATCCCTTTTCATGTGCTTTGGACCAGAAACGTTTCTCTGGTGGTTGAATAAATAATGTAGTTATGTTAAACAACCGTTAAAAGAATTTACGGCAATAATTAATTTAGTGTACTATGTCTTACATTTTTTATAGTACACTAGTTTTTGTTCGCGTCTTCGTCTGTGCAGTATTAAAATTTAAAAAATGTATATCGCCTATGTTACTCAGTGTTAACAGAGCTTTCTAATTTGTAATTTTTGAAAACATATATAATAAATAATTAAATATACACAAGTCAAATAAGGCAAGCCAGCCCTAATCGTGGGATGCGCGGTGTTCGCGTGCCTTGCCGCCATGGGCGCTGCCATCGCTCCTCCTGCTATTCGACGCCATTTCGCACCTTCCCGCGCTCACCATCCGTACATACATTCCGACATTATCACGACTTAGATTAATTTCTGTCTTTGGTTTACGCTACCAAACTATGTTTATTGATCAGTAAAGGTAAAACACCTAAAATCTGTTTACTAAATTAATTTAGTACCTAGCTACGGACGTCTAAAAAGATACTTCACAACACGCCTGTAACTCAGAGGGGTAGGCAGAGACCATGGACCTCAATTTGGTATGGTCAAAGGTACCTCCGCAATCCACTTTTCGACTCAAAAGACAAAACGTGACGGGTGGCGATATTCGTCGCTGCTTACATCTTTTTAAGATACTTGTAATAATTGCTGCAATTCAACAATTAATAGCTTGTCAATCTTAGTATTAAGAAACAACAAAAGTATTTTTTTTATTGATTTCCTTTACAAAAGAATGTAAATTCGTTACTCACAAACTATCTAAAATTACCCTTTTAAAACTTAACAACTATCCGAATACAATTTCGAAAGTCGACAATTTCCCATTTATGACGTTGAATTCGAAACTGTTCGTTCAATGTGCTTAGTTTTAAAACGTCTAATCTCTCTAAAATATTGTAACACTTTGCGAAAATGAACTCTAAAATGGTATAATATTTAGTTGAGTTTTGTTCAATCTATAAAATCCTTTGTAAGGAGATTAGCACAAAGTAACATGTATTAGGTAGCTTCCGAATGCCGCAAATCAGGCGCGCCGTGTCCAGTTACAGCGGAATGGGAATCTAATCCTATTAAATTTTTTGAATTGTTCGTTATTAACTGGTTAGAAAAGAAAGAAAAGATTTTAAAAGTGTTGAAATTTGAATATAGAAGACATTTTGGCTTCCCTCTTAACACCGAAAATGTTGCAGTTAGAGCTTATAGTTAACAGAGATATATTTTGATTAGGGTTAGGCAACGTAAATCTTCAAAACTAGACAATTTTAGTCGTACTAACCTCTACAATACTATAGTCGCTAAGCGACTTGCGCAATTATCGTAAAGGTTAGTACACAACGCCGATATTTCTATCTGGTAGCGTCAAAGACAGAAAGAATAGAAAATTCGCGTCGACGATTCAACATTATGTGTACGGAGCGTTATGTGATGACAGTTCATTGAAATGTGTAAGAAATAAACGATCTAAATTTAAATCAGTAATTTTCGTATATTTACCAATAAGTAAGCATATAATTATATCATATTTATATATGTATGATCGTCCATTCTGTTTCAAAAATGAAAATACCGTAAGTTAACGAAACAAACACATTGACGTTTCCCATATAAACGTATATAAACAATATTCAGCCAACTAACATTTTACTGTGATATATAAATACTAGATGAGACGTGTTTAAGCTTAAATGTTAAGTAACTATCTCCTGAAAGTAAATATTAAAAATTGTATAACACTACATATAGATAGAACTTACTTTTTAAAGCCTTGTTTTTATTAAACCTTTTTATATAACGTAATTTTATATTAGTTTAATGCTAACTTCTCCCAATCTCGTCATATCAAAGACTCTATGTAACCACAGCCTTATTAACCTTAGCTTTGAAGGCGATTCTAGAAATTTTATTTCAAGGTAATGTAACGCACACATAGAGAATCTAAAGATAAGCGCAAAGCGGGTCGCACAAGGATACGGCAATAATGAATCCGGGAGTCACAATTAAAGAGGGGAAGTGCGTAAGGACGATCTTGAAGTAATCTGAGGGATGACGGGAGAAGGGAGAAGGGTTAAATAAAGGGTCTGCGCCTACAATGTACTGAGGTGGAAAGAGTTAAGCAATTTACTTTGTTACTTTGATATTTCGTATGGAAGAAAGTTGTTCATTATTAGTATTTCTTTCAATATTGCGACGTAATCTTACTAATCTTATAAATGCGAATGTCTGGATGGATGGATGGTAATAGTATAAATGTAGAACATAGTCTGGAAACAAAGGAACATAGGCTACAAATATTTTGTTTTAACTCCGCAAGGACAGAGTCGCGGGCGACAGCTATTCATATAAGATGCCTGCACGTTTTATTTAAATGAAAGCGTAGGTTTTCATTGTGGAAATATTTACGCAAAACCTTAAGCAAGATGGATAAAATACTAAAACTGCAATAATGTTTATTTTAAATGAAACATATTTTTTGCATGTGGAGAATTTTGAACAAACATATTCGTCATTTTCGTTGATATCTTAATAATTTATAATAACCTGTTTCATGCTAATTGATTGTATAATTTACCAACAAACAAAACAAAACACACTGTATATACACATTGAAGATCTTTTTAATCTGTGACGATAACGAATTTCCCTCCCAAGCATGTGGGTTATTCGGTAGGGTGGGGGCGAGGGCGAAATAACGCGGGAAAATACGACGCTAGAGATATTAGGTGCTATTCGGAGCCATTTTGACAATTTCTTGAATAGCCAGGGGACTTGAAGTGCGATGGGGCCGAGCTCGCCGGTCATTGGAATTAATGTTTGCTTTTACATCTCTAACGTTAGCATAAAACGTTGCATTTATGTAATTATTTAATATCTTTATCTTTATATTGTTATAAATGCGAATGTACGCATGGATGGAATATTATATGGATGGATACAGGTTTGATTAAGGGTATCTCCAGAGCGGCTGAACGAAACTTGATGAAATTTGGCATAGATATAGAAAGAACATAATCTGGAAGAACACATAGTCTTATTATTTTTTTTTATTTTACGCGGACGGATTCACGCTCAACACTTCGACAGCTAGTTAATAAATACATCTGTTTGTTGTAAAAATAAGTGAAACAAGTTAGTATCCAACTTGGGGAAGCGCAACTTAGATCTGTTAGTGACATGAGCTGTGAGAATCGGTCTTTCGGTTCATTGGAGACATTGAATCACTGAACCGAGCTCTGAGATCAAAAGATGCACAATAGTTGAACGCCTTCCGCTTCAATATCTGTGAATATATAAATTATCAACATTACTATAGCTTCTATTCATTGTGATACGAATCTGATATGACTAAAATTGTTTTTCTTTTGTTTCAATCCAACAGTCAAACTCATATTTATTGAATTGTAACAAAGAGTATGCGTAAATATTTGATGCGAAATCTACATTAAAGGAGTGCATAGTTAGTAATTTAATGACTCTAAATGCAACAAGATAGAGTTAAAATTCTTAACAACTTTATATAAATAACACTCACTGTCGCCCGCAACTTCTTCCGCGCAGTATTAAAAAAAAACTTGATTAACTAATTTATGTGTTCTTTTTGGCTATGTTCTACATCTGTGCCAAATTTCATCAAGATCCGTTGAGCAGTTCTGGAGAAAACTTCAAACAAACATCCATGGACCATCCCTTCATCTAAACATTTGCATTTATAATATTAGTAAGATAAGATTAAATAAAATGATGAATCTTTCTATTAATAAAAATAAGTATATTTTTACTTTAAATAATCCATATTTTTACTACTCTACATATACATGATTACACTAACAAAAACGTTGTGGATCAATACGCGACGCAAAACTTAAATTCGCCTCCCCTCAAGAAGAAGGCTGGCGTGGACGGCTCCAAATTCGTATGTTAATATCCCCCCGCAACCCGCACCCCGCTCATACCCCTGCCCTCACCCCCGCCGGCGACTCCCCGCTCCAGGGAACGGACCGAACTATTATAAAGGGTAGCACGAAAGTTAGATTAATGATGTTAGGAGCTGACCAGTGTACAGGCGGAGGAAATATTGGATTCTAAGCGCGATTAGACAAATACACTTAACATATAGATGCAACATTTAATAAACATACTATTATATTATCTATTTCTAGAAAGAATGGTAATATTAACAAATAGCTTGTAAATCAAATGGTGTAAAGTCTTCCTACTAAACGGGCTTTAAAATGTAAAAAAGAAAATTCAAATAATTTCGGTAGACTAACGTGTTCAATCAAAGAAACTCAATTAAAAGAAACTTTTCAAATTCACGTTCATAGACATTTTTATAAGAAAAATAAGAACTTATTCTTTATGTATAAAATAATATTACATTAAATTCCAATGTGTCGTCCTGGTGTACAGTTTCTATCGAGGTCCGCGGTAAAGTGTGGACGATCTAACTTCGGCACACACACATACGAACGTATATACGAGTAAGGCCGGAGGCGACTCGCGGGGGATTAGATTCGTTAAGTCTTGCGCCGGGATAGCTGACAACTTTCGGGAATAGCCCGGGATGTGGTCAACGAACTAAACTCGAATATTTTATATAAGCTTTACTATTTAGCTAGCTCGTCATAGATTCGTAAATGTACATCTAAACCCTTTGAATCTCAAAAGCATTGAACCTCATGACAACAATTATCCTGCAGTTGTTTTATGCTCCTTACTTTACTCATCTTTTACAATGTTTTAAATTATATGACAACTAGCTGTCGCCCGCGACCCCGTCTGCGCGGGATTAAAAATAGATGTTGGCCGATTCTCAGACCTACTCAATATGCTCACAAAATTTCATGAGAATCGGTCAAGCCGTTTCGGAGGAGTATGGGAACGAAAATTGTGACACGAGAATTTTATATATAAGATAAAGACCAGCTTTAATGTACTAGCGTTTGCCTACATTTTTATGTGGTCAAAAGATGCATATCAAACTTACAACGTTACGTATAATGTTTATAGTAGATACTCTGTGCTTTAGACCTAAGTAACAGCATTGTGTGTACTGTGCTTCAGCGACATAATATGTACTAAATCTACGAAACGCATCAGTTCTATTTTCTGAATCATATTATACATAAATGGTTAACATTACACACATGTATTTATTACTAAACTATGTACTATCAATTACTTTTACGATATTTAATTTTGGTTGGTAAACTTTCACTTAAATAAGTAAGCAAGATTCATTACTAAAAACAAAACACTTAAGTACATGTAAACCAAACTTATATCAGACTATCCTTTGACTAATTGAATATTAAAAGCTCGTACATAATTCAATATTAAATATATATATATGTATAAACAAATTGTGTATGATTTAAAACGTTTAATATATTATCGTGTTATTAGAATCTAAACGCTAACATAGATGTATGTAGTTGTGTGCGTGACTGTACGCCCGCACACATCTAATGCCGTCCTCAAGTGGGCCGCCTTCACCACTACTATCGCATGAATTCAAGCAGTTCGATGTAGTACTATGAAAATTAACAGATTAATTATTAAATGTAATCTTTGTTTAAGAAAACAGGAAAAAAAACATCCACAAAAACAGATGGGGTTTAAAACTGTTCCTATTACCTCATAACCACAGTATTCAAGAAATATCCGAAGCACTGCACTTCTTAAAATTAGTTCGTTTTTTAAAAACCGTGTGAAAACATTCTAAATTCAAATTCACAACAAAAGATTACAAACATTAAAGTTTAATAGATAAAAACATTAATATTCCTGGCAACTTATAAATGTATTAGAATTTAAAAAGAAATTTTATTTTGTTGGGGAGAGAAATCTTTAGTTAGAACCGGTCAGCGTGAGACCTCTCCGGTCAGAGATCATTTGATTTTATAATGCGGCCGCGGTTCCCACAATCATACATGCGTCGAACTTCGACCTTGTGTGTCGCGTTACTTGACCGTTGATCTTATTACAGGTTTTAGAACTAGATAAATATTGAATTAAAAAGGGTTAAATGGTATTCTTAGGGAGATTTGTAATTTACAATTTAACGACTTCTTGTCGGTATAGTTGGAGGTCATTTGTTTCTGTAGGTTTGAAGGACATTAGATGCTGCGCAGTTGTTGAGACGGTCTATTCAAGCGAATACAGTATTGCAGAGACAAATATTTTTTCAAAGGTCCAAATCATTTTTTTATTTTACATTTTCACTTTTGTTGTTGTTTCAGAGGAAAGTGTGGTATCCAACGTTACTAATCACGTCTTCATTATAGTGTATCAGACCACTGGTCTTCTTGTTCCACCCTTAATGCTTCCTCGTATGTTTACCCGTCCATCGGAAAGAAGACAGTAATCATTGGTAAGGTCAAATTGTAATTGAATGGCGATAATGAAATATATTTCAGATAGATGACATAACTTTGTGTTACAATAATGCTAATTTAAGATTGTCAATTTTATTTATAGGTTTGACCTTGTTAAACTTAGTTTGATGAGCTGGCAGGAGCTACATACCAAGCGAACGTCTTTCACCAACATCGGCAATGCCTAAGAAGGTACAGACTCACAGGTGTGTACTTTCCTTAATGTATTGAATTAGAAATTGATTTAGAATTAAATAGGAAATAATCTGTAATAGTAGCTTATACTACAAGAGCACGTGCCCGCCCACATTTTGCTCGCGAGTCCGACCGAAACTACTCGTCCTCACACCCGGACACATATTTATCCGTTACTTGTCGCCGTACATCGCCGAACCCCATGCGCCTCTCCCGACTCTACGATTCCAAATTTGAATATTATGCAGACAACGTTCTAATCTCGTTTATATCTTGACTGACGGTCATGTTAAATATAATTTTTAAACTTTAAGGTCTAAGCAATAAAGATTATCTTTGATTGTTCAGTTTTTAAACATTTTTCGGAAAGAATTTTTTAATCTAATCGTTTTTGGGGCGCAGGAAATCTGTTTACATCGGACTTGATCGGTGGACGCTTATTAAGAGAGTAGGCTCTTATATTTTTACATTAAGTAACTTTGCAAGAAACACTAGCTGTCGCCCGCGACACCGTCCACGCGGGATTAAATAAAAAACTTTATTAGTAGCCTATATGTTCTTCCAGGCTATGTTCTACATCTATGCGAATTTTCAGCTAGATTTATCCAACCGTTCTGGAGATATCTGCAAACAAATATCAATCCATCCATCTAAACATTCGCATTTATATTATTAGTAGGATATATAATAGTTATAGGAATTCGTAAACCAGAAAGTCAATCGCGACTGATGACTGCGTAGTTACTTTTTTTACAGACGAAATAAAAAATTTACAGCCAGTTATCACGAAAACTTTAATCAGTCTCAAAGACTCGTAGACAATAACGTCATAAACCTTTGTTAATTCGTAAATTATATTAATCTAGAACTTTTAATGGCAACATCGAGAGCGGCGGCGAAACAAAATGAATGCTTCTCCAGAGCGTTCTAATGGCGTCGTCTGTGGCACATTCGTAAAGTAATTAACTAAACCCAATATAAGCTATATAACTCACAATAGCTCTTATATAGCTTTCTATAAGTATTGTTATTCTGTTAAACTTTAACAAACTTACATGAAATTTATATGTTTAGCAATTTTTTTTGTTGTTGTGTGTTGTCAACTTAAATTTTTTACTACACTAAAAGCTTCTATCAAATATATTAATACTGTTGTAATTAAACTTTTCAGATATGAAGAAAGAAAGAAACTTCATAACCATGATTCCAAAATCACAAAACCAGTCTATGTGAGTATTTTTTGTAAAGTTTTAGTCTCATATTCAAGTAGTTATTGCGACTACATCAATTAAAAACCCTATCTATTTGCATTTCGTCTAATGCTACGTAGGTGTTACATGAGTGCTACGTAGGTGTTACATGAGTGCTACGTAGGTGTTACATGAGTGCTACGTAGGTGTTACATGAGTGCTACGCAGATGCTACGTAAGTCGTAGCGTTACAAAAATCTTACATGTTAGAACTAGATAATTTCATCAATTACCTAAGGTTAGATCAATAATATACCTATTATTGAACACGATGTATACAGATTTTTCGATTTCACATAACTTTTCGTATGTTCTATAGTTATGAGATGTATAAAGGGGAACATGGTAACACGAATTTACAATTTACCATTACAATTAAACGTCATATTCAGAAACAAAAACAATTCTTGTTTTTTGATAATTTTTGACAGTTAGCGTTTGAGCGTTTTAGCATGTCGACAGTTTTGTAAAAACAATTAGCGAAACTTTTTCGCTCGCGCTTCACGAACAGAGCAACGCTCTATACGTCCGCGTCTAGTTGGCCCCTCACTTGTAGATAAAAATAATTTTCATAGCACTGTTGATGCGTATATAAAAGAAACAAGACCATGTCTTTCAATCTCAATTAATGCTGGGACACATATTTGATTTGATTCCATCATCTCTCTCCCTTTATCCTTATGTAGAGTCGGCACAGTATCTCTACGTTGATAGTCATGTCTGAATTCAAACCCATTGTACAAATATACTCTATCATAGAACCCAAGCGTATTTTTTCCGTTACATCTTACTAATATTAAAAATGCGATTGTTTAGATGGATGGATGGATGGATGGATGGATGTTTGTTTAAAGGTAACTCCAGAACGGCTTAACAGCTCTCGATTATATTTTGCACACGTAAAGAATAATTGGATTGTCATAAGATGCACCGTATTTAAAACGGTCGTTAATTAACCTTATGTAAAAAGTAAAACTTATAATATGATTTTATTAATATTAAAATGTGAAAGTAGAAACCGCTGTGTTAGTTTTATTTGTACCGGTAAAAATTATTTTATTTAATAATTAGTTATGTTTAATTAATAATTTCCATTTCAATTGTAATTAATTATTTGCATTTCCGTATTATAATGAGCATACGTAGTCAAATTGAGTCTCGTTTTGAACAGAATTAAAACTATCTAAATATAAATAAACAATTTTATTTAATAAATTGGACATAGTTTAACTAACAATTAAATTATTAGATCAATACGAAATTATTTATTAACCAGAAATAATTATATCTTAATTAATTCGAAATAGCTTTTTGTTCGTTTGGAAATAATTGATTTGCCTGTTTTAAAATAACGTCCGTGTGAAAATACATTAAAGTACATTCAGATTTTAATACGATTGCCATTTTTTTTTTCAGATAAAAAGATATAATAAAAAAGACGGCACAATTTAATGGATAACGTCAGCTGAAATCTTTATTTTTGTAAGTACATTCTAAAATCAAGCTTTACAACAACTTTAATTGTAATTGTGGTGACTACATTACGACCACACAGAAAACAGGCGTGAAGTGGAAGCAATTCCGCGTTTCGTCTGATGAGTGTGCGTCCTTATTTAGACCCTTTCCCTTCCCACCTTTATTCTTATAAGGAAAGGATGGGAGGTGGAAGTGGACTTTCCGGATGTGAGGATGCATGGAAAGGGAATATATTTTCTTTCTTTGCATCCTCTCCTCCGTCGATTAAAGGTAGGCAACGCATATGCAATTGCGTATGTCTATGGGCAACGGTCACTTCGCTATTTCAGCGATTTCAGGTGGCCGCTAGCTCGTTTGCCACCTTATGATATAAAAAAAACTATAGAATTATTATTATTATTGAGATTATTGCTATAATATAATTAAAAATGGCCGCACTCACGTATTAGTTAGTCTGATATCGGCATTGCTGCTGGCTGGCGTGAATGTAGCCATTTTTAATCTACGCATATTAAAAAAATTGGAGAGTCAGTATGTAATATAAAAAATCGTATTATTTACGTAAACATGATGATTGATTGCTAATAACTTAATTCAATTTTTAAATTTTGTCTGCGTGTCTGTCCGTAAAGCCGCGTTTGTTCCTGATAATCTGCGGAACGGCAGGACTGATTTTGACGGGACTTTATACGGGCATATCATAGGCTTCCTTTTTAATTCTGCGGGGGCAAAGTCTAGTTTATAGATATCTCTAGATTAAACAAGATTCCTCCATCAACAAAAGCATTTTCGATAGTAGCTCGTTCCTCGGGGTACAAAAATGTCAGACGAAAGTGTAAACATCTTAATGAAGTACATCTTTCTCATTACAGACTCGGTCTACGCTACCCGTTGCTCGTGTCTACGGTGTGCTACGTCATGTAAGCAACTAAGAACATTCCTACAGCTTGCTCCAGCTTGCAGCGCTCTTCTACGCTTCCGCTTTTCGCTGCCGCTTGAATATTAAAAAAATAAAAGGACAAAAAAGTGCTATTGATTTTTCATTTATAATCTTATCGTAGACTTTTAAAAAGCTTAGCAAAAATTACATGATTAGGAATTTAGAGGCCTCCAAGGAATTCAAAAGCCTTTGCCTTGGACGATCCAGGCTAGCTGTAGTGATAATATTGTACATGAAAGAAAGTAGTTCTAGATAAAAAAAAATATTAATAAGCTCTGTATATCTCTAGCTCTTACATATTCGAACTCTGTACTTTCAAAAGTCATTCGTAATTAAATTTCTATCGTTAAAATTAAAAATCGCCAATCAGACTTAACTATAGATAAAAAACAAAGACTCTAAGATGAAAAGGAAAGAGATAAAATAAAAAAAATATAGTACGTAAATGTAACGCAATTAATTTTGATTTCTATTCTATAATACAACAAATCGTAATCAAAGTCACAACATCGCTTTAAATGTAATTAGACAAAACGTATATTTAATAAAAATTCATTTACCTTATAACCTGTATTTTGAAAAGGGTCGTGTTTTTCCGAATTCACCATCCAACTAATAACGCACGACTCGTTTGTAGTGCTTGGTACACACGGCGCGCGACCGTCTGAGTTCTGTCCGCTGTTATCAAATACGCACCTCTAAATTCATTTCTAAATTCTTTTTTTTTTCAATTTTTACGCACATAGAAATGTCTGGCTAAAAATAGTAATTTTTTTTTTTATAGCGGTCGACTCATCAGAATAGAAACATAATTTGAGAATGTGTTCTTCCAGACTATGTTCTATATGTATATGTTGAGATACCTCCAAACAAACATCCAGCCCTCCATTCATCTAAATATTCGCATTTATAATATTAGTAAGAAAGTAAGCATTAATAAGATTTGGTTATTTACGTTAAACAAAAAAAAACTATATAATGTTAAGTTAAATACAATCATTTTCTTACCTACTTGGGGTTAGTTTGGCTTTTTTTCTCTTAATTGGTATCAAATATAGGAGGAAAATCGCTATCGTGATATTCGAAAATTCAAATCTTTTTTCTTTGTTTTAAAACAAAATGTCTAAAAATTTTAGACTAAAATTATTTTGTCTGTACACATGCGGTTTGGTGAGCAAATCATCAATCATTAAAGAATTAGAAAAAGAAATTAGGTCAATACTAATTATTCATTAATATATTATCCATGAACAGAATTTATTGTACCCGGGCAACAGAAGCGCCGCGGTGTAATTTTTTCGCAACTAAATTGGTCTACAGTAAAAATACGCGCCGACAACGGCATCTCTTAGCGCTCGTTGGAATTTTTTCCGCGTCGGTCATAACACTCGGCCACGTGCATTTGTTTTGGTTGGTTTTTTTGTCCCATGAAAAGAAAAAAAAAGATAGCATACATAAACCCTCACCTCGCCGCGTCGTAGGTGCGCCAAGCAAAATGGTGGTCGTTTTTTTGCTTCTCTTTTCAGCCATCTGTCCGTCCTTTTCGGTCAAAAATGCGATCGTTATTTTCTGTTCCGGTGTCTATGTGTGCGTTATTCGACAAGGCGAGTACGTATCCGCCACAATCGCTCGTCTCTAATCCGAGCTTTATACCATTGGCATTGAGCTTAAAATGAGTTGAGTTGAGAACAGTCTTAAGGCTTAAAGCGGACAGAGAAAAAATAGAAATATAGGAGGCACGGCATGCACGATAAAGAGAGCGGGAGTCGTTAACGATTCTGCGCCGGAAAGTTGCGCAGATTGCGTTTTTGGTGCTTTTTTTGGGGGCATCGCCTCACACCAGCGGGTGTTTTTTATGCCTGTCTTTTTCTCGCACGCAGTCTCGCTCCTTGCGGCGCGGCTGTGTGCGTGTGTTGCGTGCGACAGGGGGGCACGTGCCCCTGTGTGCCGCGCGTCGGGAGAGCACCTAGCGCTAGATTTTTGCGTGCTAACGTACTAGATAGGCTATCGCGGTATATGGGCCCTGGTCGCCTGGTATATAATGAGATGTCACCGCTGCATAGCGGGTAAATAGAGCTATGCAATAAAGCGCGCACTGCGCTATTGGTGTTGATTAAT
Organism: Papilio xuthus; assembly: GCF_000836235.2. NCBI lineage: Eukaryota > Metazoa > Arthropoda > Insecta > Lepidoptera > Papilionidae > Papilio > Papilio xuthus. The sequence goes on from NW_013531688.1 coordinate 5,354,172, forward strand.
CACGGCCTTTCATAAATATGTAGCGGCGCGGCTAAACTGCTAACAATGCCCGGCCATTAATGCCAAATTTTGATAAAAAGTTCAGACGTGACCTCCCTATAGCTAAACAGTTAGAAGCGTCTAGCTCAGACACTAGAAGTCTTTGGTTCAATCCATTAGATAACGATCTAATTGGGTTTAGGTGATTTCTTTAACTACTTATAAGATTTTTGCAATAAACAATAGGAATAAAGTAATTATTAAGCTAGTAATGTGACAAGGTGTTGTCACAGATAAGGCTAAGTTGACATTTAATGGATATTTTATTCGATATTTAGTTTAAGGCGTATAGCTTGTATTAATTTAAATTAACTTTTGATTCATAAAATAGACTTGTTTATTGAAATGCTCAACAGTTACACGTGTTAATAGTCATTCGTTTTCTTTTTAAATAACTTATTAACGATAATTTTATTCAGTGCCAAATAATTTGCAGTGTTCTTAATGTTTAATACACTTTTGAGGTTATAAATCGTCATGGCGCGTTTGCGTAACGCAATTTCAAATTCAGAACGATTTGGCGCGTTTCAGTTTGTGATGTGATTACACGGCAAGCGATGCGTTCGCTAGTGTTGCCGCTTCGAAATTCTAACTGCTTTTGATATTTAATTAACATAATATTAGAAGATAAGTAATAAAAAACTATGTATTATAATAAATTATAGCTTACGCAACAATGAATTTAATTAAAAGCTATTTATTAAAAACGGTTATTAAAAAATCATTGATTAAAAATCTTCAGGAGAAAATTAAAAATCGAATAACGATCGTTAAAAGCAGTTCAATTATAAACTGATGCTAATGGTACAAGTGAAAAAAAATATTTATACTCTTGACTTAGTCGGGTCTAATATCATGCTACAAGAGATCACGTAGATGCTCAAACAGTCTCAATTTACGTCAAATCAGTATTGAGTTTCACGAATTTGTGATTACTAAAATCAATTGACTTTCATGCCCTATGGATAGATGTATTGTTTGAAAGGTAAGATATTTAAAAAGGGATAGAAGATTCGAAGATACTGACGAATGATTTTACGCAGGACGTAAAAATAAAAGAAAATTCCATTCACAAAAAAATTATATTCTTTACAAATAGAGGATACCTATGTCCAGCAGCAGTAGATGACCAAATGTCACTGGGTTAATGGAGAAATTTTAACACATTGAGGTATTACATCTTTTCAATATAGTTTTATTGTCGTAACTTCTTAGTTGACTTGTGACTCCCTTTTGTCCTTAATTCCTGTGACTCCTAGGCTACAATGATACGGACCCTCGCAGTTGTACTTAAGGTTAGCCTTAAAGTTAGCCACCGTTACAACGATACACTAAACTTATATAAAAACGGCTAAACACTCACGTATATTCGTCCGGTGGCGGCACCGAATAGTTTCGAGCCCATCGGGGGCCCTTCATCAGGGTGAGTGGGACTGGTACTATTTCGCGGACGCGCCCGTCACTAAACTCTCCATTTCCTCAAATATTTTAAGGATATTTCAAATATATTATTAAGTAGAACCCAAAATTTGGGGAATAAAAGCATAAATTTTAAATAAAAATAATACGTGCAGATTTACACTACTATCACCATACTTTATCTCATTGAATTTGAATTGGTTTTACAAAAACTAATGATCCTTTCTTATTAAGTCTTAATTAAAAAACAATTAAGGCGACTTTGTTATTCTCAATATTAAAACATACTTGTAAATTGTTATATTATAAAATTTTCCCGCCAAGGCGTTCTTTGTCATGTACTAGGAACAGCGACATCTATAATACAAATGAGTTACTACTATTCTCATATTTTTATTATTAACATTTTTATGCTTCAAAGTAATTTCAAACTTTAAAGTTTGAATAAAGATTAAAAAAAAATAATTAGTTTTAACTTTATACTTTATAAAAATTAACAGCGCCACCTATCGTCGAGTAGTTCACATATCCACATTGGACACAAGAATACTAGAACAGCAAAATATTATTAGACTGTTTTTTTAAATGTGGTTTTTGTTGACATGGAAATACATAATTGAATATATTGCAACTAAATACATTCAAATATGTATGTAGAATTCATTACTTTTAGTTTTAGTTAAATTACAATGAAAATATTGTGTACATAAATAGATTACAATTTTGTTGTTCAGTTCTAACTTATTTTAACCACAAAAATATTGTATTTAAAATTAAAAAAAATGTAGTCCTAACAACAGTTATCCTAACACAAATGTATATTTATTTAAATTATAATTTTTAAAATTTATACAATGCTACTAAATATACAATACGTATTTCATAGTTGCTAAAATCATTACTTCATTTTAATTCAAACATATTTAATAAATTAGTAAAAGCGACATCTATCGGGACTTATTGAAAATTAAAAAGTTGCTCAAACGCAGATGCTGCATCCATCGATGTTCCGGTAAAGCACACACATCCGAAATTTTATAACAGCATAGCACCAATCTGAAAAAGACTAAAAGTTCACTATTTCACTAATTAAAAAAACGATAAATGTTTATTCAAAATCAACATCACAATTGGTAAAATACGTAGTAATTAAAATGCTTCTGCAAGCTTTTGACCAGAACTCGTGCTTTTTTCATTTTATTTACTTCTTATGTCGCAAACTTAATCGATACATAGATATTCTAAACGTCCCCTAATAAATAAAATAGTAATATTAATGAAAGGGAAATAGTATTCGCCTATCACGTAATAGATTCGTACATAAATAATGTATTAGAAAAGAAAAAAGCCGCCCTCGGAATAAAGAAATAGTTACCCCTATTGTACGCTAGACAACTAGACAAGGGTGGCTCCTAAATTGTTGTATATGGTGTGGGTGAACACTATGACATTGGAATAAGGTTTATTATGGCTAAAGATATATTCACATTTTTTCTGTTATGTATTAATTCAGACGAATTTTATTTATTTTCGAATGGTATATAGAACGGGAGAGAAGAGCGTCGGTGACTCAGGGGTCAAGCACTTGAATTGTAATCTACAGGTCCTGGGTTCGAATCTCGTCATGTACCAATGTGTTTTTCGATTTTCCGATTTACATATGTACATTTATCCGACGTTCTTACGGTGAAGGAAAACATCGTGATGCAATCTGCACATGTCTGAGAAGAAATTCAAAGATATGTGTGAAGTCAACCAACACGCACTTGGTCAGCGTGGTTGAGTATGGACTAATCACCCTTAACTTAGGGTAGGCTCCGAGCCCCTCTGTGGGGACGTAGTGAGTTGACGATGATGATATAGAAACATTCAAAATGGTTTTTAGTGATGGCAATTTTTAAGAAATTATTTTTTGCTATATGTTTTGAAATATCAGACCTAATTCATTTAATATTACTTCATCAGGATAATTTAAGCCGGAGAAAATATTGTAATTGCAAAGATCTAGATGAAGTTTGAAATAGAGATAGATTGCTTCCTGTAATAGCGTACAAGCTACTAACTTTTTTTTTAAATTACGTAAGGAGAAAGTCGCGTGCGACTACTAGTAAATATTATAATCAGAAGTCGATAATGAGTAACGTTCAATGTTTAACAAATTAAATGCCGTTTCCTACGTACAAAATTTAATTTTGTCGCGAAATACTGTCGTACAATACTTTGGCGAAGTCAGTAATCGAATTTTAATTACCTTTTATTTATGTTCAACGTTAATCAGGTGATTTTCTGAAAACATAAGTACATTTTATACATAAAATAATGTAGTAAATTATCACTTACAACTTCTGTTAGCCTGGTACATTTAAATGTGATCGTGGCAATGATGGAATTGTAATGCTAATCCTTGGTTTCTGAGATCATATTCTGTATAAAACACATCGTCATCCCTGTCATTATCTTTGACAAAACTGAGATAACAATATGTTTAAACGGGGATTCTGGTCATACCACGGTAAAACCATTAAATTGGAAATTATCGGCCAAGGCTTGTTAAATATAAATATCATATTGCAGAATATCATCATCATCAGCTCACTATACATCCCCACTGAGGGACTCGGAGCCTACCCCAAATCAACGTTGACTAGGCCCTAGTCAACCACTTTGGCCCAGAGCGGGTTAGTTGACTTCACATATATCTTTGAATTTCTTTTCAGATATGTGCAGGTTGTTTCATCACGTCATCACGATGTTTTCCTTCGCCGTAAGAACGTGAAATAAATATACATATGTAAATCGAAAAACACATTGGTACATGGCGGGATTCGAACCCAGGACCTGCAGCTTGCAAGTCGAGTGCGTAACCCACTGAGCTACTGACGCTCTGCAGTATATCTTAAGTCTTCAAGCATGTACAATATTGTTAAAAAAAACAAAACAAAAGAAAGCTCAAACAAAAGCTTGCATACAATAAAGAAGCTTTTATATATTTATAAGCGGCGGTATGGTGCTTTAATTAAGCAGGCTTTATTTCTTAAGCCTATTCGTGTAATAAAATGGCAGATTTGGTCGCCATTTTGGCGGGAAAAGCCTCGCGACGTCGTAAATATAGAGTTTTATCACGCGCGGCAAAAACAACGCACCATTCTCTGTGAATAGGATGATTGTTATTTTATGATGAATTATTATTTTATTTACTAAAAACGAAATAAATTAATACTGGGCGATAGCCTTAATAAAATATATAAAATTAGACTTTGATTAATTTAGTCCCTTTCGTGTATTAATTTGTAATTCAAAATGTTCCGATGTGATTTAATTCAATTGTTTTGTTATATACTGTTTTTTTACTTAAATTATAAGTGATTTCAGTCAAACCTTGTAGTTATCGTAATTAAAATTTAAGTAGGCTTATGCTTTTTATATCTTTATATTATTTGGTTATTGCATATAATCAAACTAGAATATTTAAAATTACTTAATAACATTACTCATATGATTAAAAAAAAAATCGAAACATGCAATTTTTTTAAACAAGCAAACGTAAGCGTCATAATAAATGATGGCAAAAAATAAAAGTAACCGGGACACAAATTTAAAACAAAACCATTAATAAAATAAAAACAAAACGTAAAAAGAACACTGACATTCATTTCGCACATTGGCGCCATTCCGTAATCCAGGCCATTTGGAACACCGGCCCGGTAATAAAGAACAAAGCTACCCTTTCCCTAGTAGACAGTCCCTTTTTACCCCTCGAATATTAATAATATATCAAGTATGTAAGAAATCTCACCCTTTGCGGGGGTGGTAACGCTAAATGTACTTCATACCCCGCTGAAACAAAAAAGCGAAAAGATACAAACAAAAAACGACTTTAATTCATGCGGTTAGAGTGAAATTTCGATTGGAACTCTATGTATAGTTAATCACTCCAGTCTTCCATTATACGTATGTATTATGCTCCGTACTTAGGCCTTTTTTTAGCAAAAAACCCCGCTCGTGACGCCTCGCGACGCGAATTCAAGATGGCGGAGTTTCGCTCGCTCGTTTTGTTTGCATACCTATGTAATTACGTTTCACTTTTATATATACGGAAGGACATTTATGTTTGTACATTTATGTTTTCAGTTTTAAAACTTAGACTTACTTATGATTAACAACCATATCTAAAACGATTTTTTTTCAAGTAGTTTTTTTTCAGTAACGTTCAGTAATAGTTACCATCTGCCGCTGATAGTAGTGCTTATACTTTGACTAAGCTATAATGTGCCCACTATAATGAACTAAATATAACATAATTAACAAGCTGAAGTTCGCGCGGAATTAAAAAAAATATATTGGTCGCAGCGTAATGTTATATAGCCTAAAGCCTTTCTCTATAAATGGACTATCTAAAAAAAAAAATTCAAATCGCACCAGTAGTTTAGTGTTTAAACAAACAATCTCCCGCTTTATTATATTAGTATAGATAATATAATAAAGTTGTGTGTTATGTAATAAACACAACTTACATAAATTAAGTCAAAAGAGCAACCGTATTCATTTGTCTCTCCGCAATACCCGGAACCGGAAATGAGTCGTCAACGATAGACAACAATAACCTACAATTCACAAATCTGCCAAGATTTGTGAATTGTAGGATAGAAATATTTATTTCACAAAACCACTTACATTTTCGCTGGAGTATTTACTATAACGTTATTACTTACAGTGACACAGTAATTGTTTAACTCAAATGAATTAAAAAAGTTAGTATATAAGAGCTAGTAATATTGGATCAAAAGGACTACGGGTTTACCTCAGAGTGGTCATCGTCGATTCTCAAGGTATCGATTACAGAGTGAAACAGTTATCAATGTGAACAGGAAATGGAAAGTTAATATTGATTTTCGTAACTTTAGTTCTAAAGGTACAATGGGTCAGCTCAGCTGTATTGATATACATAAATTTTAGATTATAAACGTAAATATGGCAAGATATAAATTTTACTTATTGAACTTATTTTATAGAAAAAAAAACTGAATTTAATAAGAACACTACTAGCCATAATGTATATCAGAATCTCTGCTACTGCTTACTGCATTTTAGAGGCGCTGGACTGTTTTTTTTTCTTTAGTATAGACGAGTAGTCGCTCACGACTCCGTCCGCGCGGAATTAAAAAAAATAATTACTAGTATATGTATTCTTCGAGACTATTTTCTAGATCCATGCCAAATGTCATATAAATCCATTGAGCTGTTCTGATAATGAAATACCTTCTAACATCCATCCATCTACATCAAGGCATTTGCATAAATATTATATAGCGTTTGGAAGAAAATCCGAAACTTTGCCGGAGTACTGGCACAACACTAGCCTTACTAAAATGTCGACGTTTATGTCCCCTCACTAATCATTCTGACACTTGACTTTCTAAAGAAAGCGCGCCATTCGCGCCAAAGGATTCTAACTAATCTAATATATAAAATTTTCGTTCCCATACTCCTCCAAAACGGCTTGACCGATTCTCATGAAATTTTTGAGCATATTATCTCAGAATCGGCCAACATCTATTTTTAATCCCGCGCGGACGGAGTCGCGGGCGTCAGCTAGTAATGTTTAATTAAAAAACAGTAATTTTTTTTTAACCGACTGCAAAAAGGAGGTCTGAATTCTTCATTATGTTTTTAGATCATCTATAGCATTTCCTTATTATTAAACGACTATAAGATATTTAGACGTAAACATTTATCGAGAAATCGATTTAACTTTGACCGCACGACTGTATAATAGAAGCAATTTCACTCTCGCCGTGAGCGTCGTGCCCCGAGCGAGTAGTCGAATTGTAGAATCGATACACGTCAAGCATCCCACTGGTGAAAGACTATTCGAACAGGACATAACACTCTAGCGTTTTTAAAATTCTAGCTGTCGCCACCGATTACATTCGCGCGGAATAAGAAAAAAATAATTAGTTGTATATGTGCTCTATCAGACTATGTTCTACATGTAAGCCAAATTTCAGCGAGATCCATGCAGCCGTTGGAGATGCCTTCTAACAAACATCCATCTATCCAAACATTCTCATTTATAATATTAGTAAGATTTCTGATTATAAGCTTAGAAGTCTTGGCTGCGGGGTTTCAATAGCATTTTTACAAATAAAGAAATTGACATGTTCAAAAACCGCTAGTCCTTACGATCCATATGCAACAAACAGCTCGTTGTCTTTTTACTTCGACGCCCGTGGCCGAGTTAGAGGGTGTTGTTCCATTTTTAAATTGAGCGCTATTTTCTCTTGTAATGGCCGCGTCAATGGAATGGAGTTTTCGCGCCAATATTGTTACGTTCCGAAAGTCGAACTTGATTCGATATATGGGTAAACTCTGACAGTTAATAGTCCTATAACATGTTTTAAGTATCTAACATAAAGAGTTTTGTCTGCAAACTCTTAAGCTACTTATGTTGGCAGCATTGTTTTCCAGCCCGTAACCGCAGAGCCGACACATTAAGAACACACTTCGCTATTTCAGGTAACCGCTCGCTCGTTTGCCAACATATGTTAAAAAAAACTCATTCGGAGAAAATTTAAATTATGTAAGTTGCAATATATCACAAAACAGGAATATAAAGTACACTATTTATAACATTCGATTTTAACAATAAAATTTACTGTATTAAGTCTACGTTACATTCGTATTTTAAACCACAATCCTCTCGTAATACGTAGCTTTTACAAAAAGGAAAGCGCAGCTCAGAGGCCGGTGAGGCAACATTCTAAACTTAAAAAGAACAATTCGTCAATAGCTGCACAACAACAATTGTCTACTGCCAATTGTCATTTTGTGTTGCTTTCCGCGTCCACCAGATGGCGTGCGTCTCTTTTGTATTAAAAATAAACGTTTCTTTATCCAGCCATGTACAGAGATCGTCTTCTTTTTCGTTTAATTGTTTAGTGTTTTAATTTAAATAGGTACTGTTAACTAGTTACTCGTCTAGACTATGATCATGTTTTATTTAATTTGTAAGTTCTTTAAATTTAGTACCTAAATCTATTAATTTCAAAATGAATCTATTTCCCTTGGTCATCGAACACATTTGGATGTAATAATTATGCTTATTTTATTTTTGTTTTGTTTATTATTGCCAGGAGACGGTTCTTATGAAAATAAATTAAGGGAATTGAAGTGGAGCGTTATAAAGTGAAGATTTAAATTTATAGCAAGACAGGACTATGTTTATAGGGTCAGCTATCAAACTGTAAATTAAATGTTAATATTATATAAAAATAGTGAGGCTTGAATGTACAGATTTAGTTATTTTTAAGACTTACTGTATCGAAAAACATAGAAAAGATACTGCCTGTTTAGTAGATAATATTATTATAAGGAAAACTATTAAAATCGGAAAGAGATAAAATACGTTAAAGCGTAAAATATGTGCGTTAAATTTTGTTTCACACGACAATTTTAAAAACAAATCTGTAACGCAATTTTTAGAAATACACCACTAATATAACAAGCATTAATAAAAAACAGTACGACGAAGTTAATACGTACCCAATTATGAAGAGATCGATAAACAAAATTTTCAAACCATCACAACTTGTACAAAATAAAAATCGACTTTCGCATCGACCGCCCATTTTGAATCGCTCCCACTTTAAACTAAATTCAAAATAAGAAATCGCGTACAAGACTTGTGTAAATTACTGAGGCAATTGTGAAATTAATTATCCTTACGCTACTAATCATAGAGATCACTTTCGTATAGCATACGTTTTAGCTTAAGTATATTTAAAATGGTTTGCAAACTGGTTATCGGCGTATCTTTGTGTGCAGCGAGAAGCGAAATGTACTTTTGCAGGCGAAGCTCGAGAGCTACTTATGTAATTAGGGTGACCAAACATTCCGAAAAAAACTTAGCTTCTAATTAACAATATAATAAATTATATATTTTAGTAGTTTTATAAAGTCATATAGTTATGCTTGCTTACGCAAATTAAAAAAAATGAATTATAGAAAATACCATGGAGTGATTAATTATAAGAACTAATGTTACAATGAGTTAGTAAAAAATGAGAACAAGCTATTTAATTTACAATTAAAAATTATGAAGGAAAGTGAGTACTACAAGCTATGGAAATGGTATGTAAAACTAGTTAAAGTTGTGGCTTTAAGTTACATGATACTTAAACAGATAGCAAAAAAATGTAAAAGTACATTTATTAAAAAAATACTTTTAAGAATTATAATACTAAATAATATTATATATGAAACAATACATATAAGGTAATCTGCGTAAATTATTACCCAATTGTATTTTACTTTCGGGACATGTCCCTTGTCACGCGCAGTATTCATGTTCACCTTTATGTACCCGGTTATAAGGTAAATAGGTGTTTCGCAGCGGTCTTGTTGCAGAATCGAGCTCCGCGCAAAGGGTTCAACCCTTTCTCGGCCGCTCGTTAAATATATACAATACATAAATATATAAGTTACGTGTTCATGCCGACAAAGGGATTATTTCTAAGGCCAAGATATTGTTATATATACTTCTTTTATTTCAGCTAAACGATGCTTTGACATTTTTAATGGCCTTAAAAATAGGACTTTTCATTTTTAAATACTTAATACGTTTTAATGATATGTAAAAAAATACGTCAAATAAATGCGATAAGAGTTAATCGCATAGGAAAATCTTTAAATCATCCCGTAGGATATCACCACGGTCGACATAAGTTCATATTTTTCTTCTTTTTTTCCTTCTTCTCAGCTACGTGAGGACCACTGCTGGGCATAGGATCTCCAGAGATCGCGAGGAATCCCCAATGATCGCCACGACGTACAATCCGTATCCAGGATACTCCTTCAACCTTGACCAGAAAATAGGTCCATCTTACGGGTGGCCTGTTCTCACTTCGTTCTTCATGGCCTCCATTCAATTACTTTGTAGCGCCAACAAACGTCAGTTCTTTAATTTGGTCATCTTTTTGATAAAAAATAAATGCAACTATGAAAATATTCTCCCAAATATCATAAACTCGATTACATTTCATTCAGTGAAGTTCTAATAATATTATTTTGCATTCAAAATTTAGTTGAAAGCGACATACAATTGTAGGCACGTACTTTTATAATTGACAGCTACAGTAACAAAATTCATTCTCTAAATTTATTTAACTGCTGACCGGCGCGTTCGCGAATTCATATTTCTATTCGTTTTGTATTGAAATTAAACTTGTTCGCGAACAATATTATTGTGATATGACTGCGTAAAGGAAACCAGTTTTAACCAGTTTGTTAGCTAAAAAGGGTTCTGCAGCGTTGCATGTTCGCGGAATGCAAACTTCGAGCTGCAAAAGTCAGGTGGCGGCGCTTCGTAGCGCCCTTGCCGCGTGCATTGTTCGTTTATTGAATAAAAAAAGTCGTTATTATATATTTAAAGAACAGACAGAAGCATCTAAACTGGTTATAAATCGTATTGATACTATCGTTTTCAATCACAGTCGTAAACAAAAGACAATCGAGTCAGCAAATTCCTTTCTGATTATGTCTCCGATCACGACTAGCGTTTTTTAATTTTCTATCTTTTTTTTAATTATGTTAGTAACATTATTTTTAAGCCATTACTAACCCTAACAATATGGAGCTTCGTGGTCTGAATCAAATTTTTTATCCTTAAATAATTTTAAAAGTATAAAAGAGCCCACAAGAGTGGTTATTAAAAACCTATTTAAACACGATGATGAACAAGATACAGTAAAAGTTTCGTTCACGTTATAAAAACCAGTTCGTGTTAAAAGTGTTCTTATAACACGACAATATTAAAAATCGCTAGAACTCTAGCAAACTTAAAACGAGGACGTTTCAAAGCGAAAAAATGCTGTATACTTTGTTTTATCATTAAAGTAAGGAAAGCAAACGTTAGACGCGAAAGAGAACAAACAGAAGTTTCAAAAAGTATATTTAGCGTTCTCAGATAACGCTTCGCCGAGCGAAATATGAAGGAAGATATATCAAAACGATCTCTCGCGCACTAAATCACCGTATATAAGGGGCATACCGGTCATATTTACTCACAAACGGACAAAATAAATGTTTTTATTACATAAGGAGCATTTTCTCAAAGCCTCATTTACAATCTTTCATTCCAAAATGAACTCTACAAACCTAGAAATACAATAACTTTTTAAATAAGCACATTTTTCTAACCAAACACTGACTTGTTTATTGTAAAACAAACTCTATTTCGTTGTTGTTAAAGTGGAATTTTGTTTGTTAATGTATGTTGGAAGCTAGTAAAGTTTGTAGGTATAATAAGGGCTGGTGCAAAATTTTAAGTAGAGGGATTTGGATGTGAGTGGACAGCGCTGGGTATCAACGCCAACGCCGGACATATCTCCGCCACCAGCGACTCGCACAAAGAATTATACAGCTTGTATGAGAATAGCTTTTTACTTAAACTAACTTACGAGATTTAAGCGTTCTCTATAGTTTCTATAATGAAATAAAAATACGGGTCAGTTGTTGAGTTGCGGAAATCGAGTTCCTATAACTAACTACAAATAGTTTCTGTGTAGTTTAGAAGTGAGTTCGTTCCGATTGTAAAAAAGGACATCTCAAATTTCTGCGTCAATCTTATTTAGTTAAAGCCTGCTTCATTAATTTGTTTTGCTAATTTAATATATTAAAATTACAATATACTCAACGATATATAGATTATCTGGTCTGTGTTAGAATTGAAATTACATTAAAATCGCAAAACAACAGCGTCAAGATTAGTGAAGATTCTCAACTATTTTACAAAAATTAATCTAATCTGCCACTCTAACTCACGTAATTATTAATTTGCTCAACATTTTAAATCTGAATTTAAAAGTAACAAAGAATATGTGCAGGTCTTTAATAAATACTTTTTGATACATTTAACACTGGCAGCACAATGTTCATCATAAAAGTCGAGAGATTAGTGGCTTATGAACAAAAGATTAATATGCCTTTCCATTTAATATAGAAAAATATAGGCAAGCTCGGTAATTGGAGTCATTACCGTTCTCTCTAATGCAAGCCTTAAGCTCTGCCGTTGAATTGTAATTGGAAGACTCATAAAGGGGCCGGAGGGACCGGAAAAGGGGAACGAATGGTACGAAAAGGGGGGTAGGGCAGGGGCAAATGATGGGGGAGTGAAAATGTATGGAAATGACGCACCGCTATTTCCCTGTTTTTGTATTTGATTATCCTTTCAAGACAATATTTCGCGGGGTCCGGAAATTAATGAAGGCAATTTATGCGACGCGGAGCGTGGCCGCCTGGTTTTATTTAAATAATGTTTTTTTTTTTGCTTTTTTATTTCGTTTTTCAACCGGAGGCTTTTTTTTTGGATCGCCTTTGTAATTGGGGCGGTGTTTGTTGCGCTGCGAGGAGAACAAAGAATTTTGTTTTGCGGCCGGGATTAATGAAATCTTTGTGGAACGCTCGTACTTATACTCGTATTATGTGAATTTCATCTTTTTTTGGTAACTTTGATACGCTACGAGAAAATACTGGAACAATACACAGTTCTTTGGATACAAACACACTAACCGTTTATTTCTGACACCAAAATCTCTGGATAAAACATACAGTCATCTTAAAAAAAGCAGTAATAGAAAAATATTTTAAACAGGGATTTTGGTCTCAGTAACTCACGGTAACTGCAATTATTCCAGTAGACCATTATTTAATCAACTTTTTTTTATATTATAAGGTGGCAAACGAGCGAGCTGCCACCTGAAATCGCTGAAATAAAGAAGTGACCGATACCCATAGACATAAGCAATTGCATATGCGTTACCTACCTTTAAAAAATGACTTTTCATTATGGAATATAAATTATCTTCTTACTTAGGTAAGTCTTAAAAGCGGACTTCTAATTCCATAATATTTATGATAACTATTATCAGATATAAATTGCAAAAAATAGCTTAAAAGTAAAAATTATCTTTTTTTAAAGACGAAGAAGAAGATAAGTATTTTAATAGTCGATTAAAAGCTCTACATAAGCAATATTGACAAATTGAAAATGCTTACTTGATCCGTATCCAAGATGGCCAACGTGCACTGTTTCGTTTAATAGGAAATGAGAAAATTAATTAAAAGGGGGGACAAACATACAAGCCAATAAGCGTTGTTTGTTTAGGCGCGAACGGAACGGCCTCGCATTAGCTAGCCCTTGTTGTTCTTGTACTGTACGTTCTTCATCGTGTTTATATGTACGGATATAATTTAATTTTCTGTTATGTATTTTGTGAATACATATAGTATATAAGCATTTTATAGCTATAGTATATTTGTCATCATCATCAGCGCACTATACGTCCCCATCGAGGGGCTCGGAGCCTACTCTAATTTAGTGGTGATTAGGCCATAGTCAACCACGCTGGTCCAGTGCGGTTTGGTATACTTCACACATATAATTGAATTTCTTCTCAGATATGTGCAGGTTGCATCACGATGTTTTCCTTCACCGTAAGAACGTCGGATAAATGTACCTATGTAAATCGGAAATGGAAAACACATTGATACATGACGGGATTCGAACCCAGGATCTGCAGATTGCAAGTCAAATGCCTCTGAGCCACCGACGTAGTCCCACCAGTATATTTGTATCGCTCTGCAATTACTTAAGCTACAGTCGAGTTAATACTATATTTCAGGTCTGGGAAAACAGTACTGGATGAGAAAAGATAAGGAAAACTATGGATATCAATGCTTCGGTTACCTCACTCATCAGATGTATAGCAGAAGACTAATGTAAGTTTATCGTATTTATTTATTTAATTTAAAATCCAAAATTACTTTAAATTACTTATCACGGGATATTAAATAAATTCCAATTTGATTGACCTTCACGCGTTTTTGAAAAATAGTCTTGACAGACAGACGGACGGACAACAAAGTGATCCTATGAGGTTCCGTTTTTTCCTTTCGAGGTACGTAACCCTAAAAACATTTTTTAATGCATTTTCTTCATAAATAATCTATTGCTTAAAAAGTGGTCGATTTCATTTGTTCATTCCCAATTGAAAACGATTAAAATAATCTTCTGATCGCTTATTAGATTGTCTTTAGATTGAATATGTCGAAATGGTATTTTGTCGTAAAATTCTAATTATTTTAACAACAAAATATGAAGCAATTTATGGTTAATTTTATAATGATAACAGTGTATAAAATTCAATTAAAAGTTTGCCCTTACTTTACGTGTAGGTATTCTAAAACTTGTATTGGGGCGTGGGATTAGAGACACGCACTTTTACGGCAATTTGTCAAAAAAAGTTGGCAACTTTGTCCCCCGGGCCGCGGCCGCGTCATTTATTATCCACCCCCCTTCGTCCCCACCTACCTCCCCCTGTCCTCTCACCCCCTCACACCCCAAGGGCCGGTAATTTTACCTTCAAAGCCTTCGCGGGAATACGTAATGACTAACGATGTGACGTAAATCGCAGGGTTTAACCCCTTATCTGTCCATTAAGGGTCCAACGTACATTATGTAAGTAAACAAGATATGTATAAATACCTTAACATAGGCAAAAAAGCTTTGCACTTTTTCAATCACAACGAAAATCTTTAAAGATGTTATGGAATCCCTTGAATGGTCTTTGTGAGTTCATAATTTTTTATGGGTTTATTTCTGCAGCGCCAAGATATACGGCATGTCCCAAAATTCAACGATAAGACGGTACTGGTGTATAGCCAGATCGATTACTACATGGGAAAAAAAACTATTAAAAACAATATATATATATATTTCGAATATGACCGTATTATAAAAACTTCGGGAGCCCTCCGAAAGCACTGTTTTCTGCTAGTAAGTATTCAAAAAGGTCTAAAATGTAAAAATAAAACCCAAAGCCACATTGCCAAATGTATTAAGCTGATTTTTAAATTTAAACTTCGCAGCATTAGTAGTGTGGTTTTAAATGTGACCAGTAATCGTTTCGAGTTTTTTAAATCGTTACCTCAGCTCGTACCTTCGAGTGGAAAGGTGTAATTATAGTTCTTTTTTTCTCTAGAAAAACGTGTTTTATCGATTTAGCGATTAAGTCCAGTACGCAGTGGGAGCTGCGGTTACTGCTATCTATGTGTTAGGGTTGGCACTAAACTTTAAAATAATTGAACCGCATTATATTATCTAATATAACGTGTAACTATAATATTAATAAAAGCAGTACTCTAAAACGAAAGCTTTTTAGTGTAATTATTCCAAAAATTTTATAACGATGATAGAAATTGAAGTGTCTATATGTAATATCCAGAAAAAAAAACATATTTCTTACATGTGATGTATTGGAGTTAATCATAAAAAGGAAAGACAATTAGAAAAAAAAACAATTAAAAAAAATCCGTCTGTCCGCAAGGCCGCTTTTGTTCCATGTTATCTCCGGAATGGCAGAACCGATTTACGGAAAGGGAGTTGATACTGTAGGCTACTTTTTTGCAAATTCTGCGCCGACGAAGTCGCGAGCGATCGTTAGTTTTAGCAATAAAAGTGATAATGCACTCGCATTGAAGTGTCAGCCCTACGATCTAGCGGTTTATGTGTGCAGCTATTGTTTGCACATAGGTATATTACCCATGCGCATGTGTGCGTGTATGTAAAAACGAGGTGCATTAAAATGCTGGCGGCGACTCGCGAGTATAATATAAAGTCATTATGTAAATGCGGACGGCTTTTTGCGGCCAGTTTAGGTGATTTGCGGAGATGGCACGCTTAAAATAATAAGATTGGATTTTTATGCAAGCTAGAGTTGGATAGTGTTTGCAACATATTCTTTGTTAGAGAAATGGTCGAGATTTTTTAAAATTTTTTGCAGAGAAAATTTTAAACATTCTTTGATTGTCTGGACCTATAACTTCGTAACAATACGGTTGAGGATAGCATTTTATGAATACGTGAAGCGAAACGTGTACACATTTTAAGGAAATTTGACACCTTTTAAGTTAGTGTAAAGAAGAAATAATTTGTTTATTCTTTCTAATAATTGCACTTTTAAATAGGGAAGATTTTCTTGTTATTATTTAGCACAAACATTGACTCTTTTACAACATGAACAAAAATAAGTTAATACAAACATACATAAATATGACAAATTAATTTGCTTCTTTCCTTGTAACTAATATAAGTTGTAATAGACGTGACTATTTACAATAAAATTATTATTTTCAAATTAAAATTAGTACATAATTTTAATTTGAAAATTTTTTTTAGAGAACTCGCACAGGATGCTATTGTTTCTACCAACAGGATGTTTAATTTAACGCAAGTTTAGTAATGTCGCATATTTTAAAGTTGTTGTGCTGAGTATATTAAGAGAGAGAGAGAGAGAGTGTATCGTAGTTATAGATAATAGATAACATAAAACAATAAAAATGTTTAGATATACATATATGTTATGCTAAATGTCCCGCTGGAGGCTTCAATACATATGTGATATTCATCCCCATGCCCAGGAGGTTCGAAATAAATGGAATATTCATAAAAAACACCTCGTTTACGGCTTTGTAAAGGGTCACATAAAAATTTAGAGGCAAAAAGCGTACACCCTTTAGGCGTGCTCTTGGGATGGGCCCGAAGTTCGTAATTGAATTTTTGCCTGGAGCCGCAAAGGGCGGGCCTGCTTAATTTGCCGTAGTCGGAAAAGGGTTGCTTGCTTTGGTTTAAGAGGTAAGCGATGGAGGTTCTTTAGGTAAAAAAGATTTTCTTAATTACAATAGGTTCACTAGAAAATGTAAGTGTTAAAAGACTAGTCTTTGTTGCATCAAATGTTGCAAAAGAATATAGCAGACAGAGAGTTTCTACATTCACTAAGAATTTTTTTTATGCTATTTAACTATAGTTATTATTTTATCTCACCTTTGATCAGACATATTTATGAGCTTTTTGGATATTTTTCTACAAGTGTACTGGTAGTCATAAATGAAAGCCGAACAATTTATTTAGTAATATAAAAATAAATATCTAATCGCCAATGTTTGTGCCACACACGAAGGCCCAGTTTTATATTGTTGTAATCAAAAAAGAAATATTCCCTTTTTCCCCAGCATAAGGGTTGTTTGGAAGGTCTCCGCTGTCGGCTACGTGATAAAATTTTATTCGGATTTTCCGGATTACATAAACGCAACATTCTACTCACTGTGTACCTAAATTATTATATAATATACATATATGTATGTGAATGGAACAGGATTAAAATTACTTTTTGAAATGACCTTTTTTTTAAATTAAAATTTATTATTATAGAAAAGAAAAGCTGTGACACGACAACTTTTTTTATATAATATAAACTTTACCATACTTAATATTTGTTTACAAGTATATAACTACTTATTTATAACTTAAGTATTTTAGAATTCGAAAGAAGTATAAAAAATATTGAAGACATCAAATTGCAAGCATTTATTCATTTCCTTGTTTAAAGAGGTCAAGCTGCTGTTTGTCAAAGGTGGACAAACAGCGTGGTCGAGTGGGGCTACATTAAAATCTATTTGCTGGAAAGGGCTACTTTGACCGATACTATGCGATACGATAATTATGTTGATAGTGTGTAACTTCAAAGCAAAAAAACATTAAATTTTAAAAAAATAATAAATAAAAAAATATTTTTGGTTCGTAAAATGTAATTGACATTATCATAAATTACTAGCTGTCACCCGCGACTTCGTTTGCGCGAGATTAAAAATATAGATGGTACCTGATTCTGAGCCCTCCTAGATATGCATATAAAATTTCATATAAATAGCTCAAGCCGTTTCAGCGAAGTATGTTAACTAACATTATGACACGAGAATTTTATATATAAGATACTAGTTGTAGCCCGTGACTCGGGCCTATGTGTTCTTCCAGACTATGTTCTACATCTGTGCCAAATTTCATTAGGATCCGTTGAGCCGTTCCGGAGATACCTTCAAACAAACATCTATCCATCCATCTAAACATTCGCATTTATAATATTAGTAAGATTAATAATGTGGAGAATTTGGATGTCCATTATTTTAAAAAAATAAAGAAACTTTGTCAAAAAAAAATGCTATTTTTATATTGACGTCGCATCATGAAGCAAAAATTAAATTACCTATTCAAAAAAATCGCACAAAATTCACTGCAAAATTTGCGTGGCTCTGTCATCGTACTGTGTCGGTGTTCTAAAGCCCAATTATTCACTTTGACGTCGTCCGTTGATAATCATCTGTCATACGATTCTGGATGGGCATAGCGCCCATTTTACCTCGGCCTACCCCCATATGTGCCTTTAATACTTTATAGTGCTTCTATTTTTGAGTGTAAGGTTTTCGAAGGGTCTCAGTATTTTGGATATGGTTGAGTAGAGGGTAGTTGTAGATTTTAGGCCGAGCGTTGTTTGTAGTAACATAAGATGATTTTATCTCGCTTTGTTTGTTATACGATAGCAAGATGGCAAGTATTTATGTTATTGGCTGATAGATCACATAAAATGCACATAATATCAGAGAAGAAGTAAATATAAACGTAATAAGTAGCCCATATGTTCTTCCACGCTATGTTCTATATCTATACTAATTTTCAGGAGGATTCCTTCAGCCGTTCTGGAGATACCTTTAAACAACCATCCATCCATCCATCCATCCGAACCTTCGCATTTATAATATAGCTAGGGTATTACTCTTAAATATTAAAATAAAGTTTTTGAATTCAAACTTTAGCTACTGGAGACAAATTACGAATTCATTTGTGAACAAAAACAGGGCCTAGAGCGAAAAATAAATTCCTGTTTTTATAACGAATGCCTAATACACGCGGAAATTAAACTCCTCCCTTCCTAAATTAAATCGACAAACAAAGCGCCCCTTCCGATACGAACGTACGGAAAGGTTTCGAAATTAAACCGCATCTGATTATTCATATATCAAAGGGAAATGTTCAAGAAAGATGGATGAAACAGAATACCTACGAAAATAAAACCCCACCCACTTTACCCGCTTCACCCAAGTGACCGCTTCACCCCAACCTCCCCCGCGCCGCCGCGCCGGCACGCACATGCGTGTTTTGACTCATCCTAGTTATGCCTAAGCTAGAATCCATTTTGTTTTTTGTCGCCATTTTTATTTTGCCTCTTTTTCCCCGCGCAGCGCAAATAAGAGTTTGCTTTTTTAACTATTTAATATTGCTTATACAAATGCATGTTATTTGAATTTTAGTTTGAGTAAAACCTAACTTTATATATTTATGATAAAATTTATAGTCAAAATGTATAATAACGTCACTTTTCTTTCAGAATTAATCCTATGAATTTATTATAATAACTAAACAAATTATTACAACAATGCTTAGATATCGTATCAATAAATTTATACTTATTTTAAGGTATTTTGTATGAACATTTATGTGAATTTGACTATAAATAGAATTGTTTTACATTCCAGCTTGCTCCTGTGGTTGTCTTCTGCAAAGCATCATCCATGATCTTCTTTTGTAAGTTATTGAAGAATCACGACGATATTCTATGTATTTCGGAAATACGTACAATAATTTGTTAATTGTATTCCAGTGTTCGAAAAGACAAAAGAATGACGGGAAGGTGGCAATAGCCTAATGGTTAAGGGTACGGATTTCCGATCACGAGGTCGGGGGTTCGAATCCCGCCATTCGACTACTGTCGTAAACCATATCCTAGCACAAGCATAGAGCTTAATTGGAATGGTTAAAGAAATTTATTATTAGTAAATTTACAAAAAAATCTGCTAATATTTTTACAAAAAATATCCTTCATAATCAAAAGCTATAACTGTCGTAGTATTTTTAGCTGTTGAAGGGTTAGAAAATAGACGGATGGGACATTATTACAGTTTAGCGCTTATAAGAAAGAAAAAAAACGAATTTAAAATATCTAAATATATTTCTCTCATTAAACCGAGGGGATTTTTTTTCCAAAATATTACATATATATAATTTTATTCATACTATTAACTTAATTTAAAAATTAAAGATTTATTTGCAATTAATCGGTTCTGAAACTCTTTTTGGAAAGCTACACTATCCGTGGGTGACATAGGCTATATTAATTACTAGATTATTTTTAATCCAGCGCAAATGAAGTCGCGGGCACTTTCTAGTCAATATTTATAAAGTTAAAAAACAATATTTCTCTCTTGTTGCATCGTATTCTAGAAAGCTCATTCAAAATAATTACTGCACTCACTCTTAGTATATACAGTCTGTTATGAAAATTTAAGCAATGTTTAAAAGTAGCTCAGACCCCATTTCCTTCTAAATGGGGTCCATATCGCGTACTCAATTACCCAAAGCAAATATAAACGACCCTTTATATTCATAAAAAAAATAATAAACACCCTCCTACACACACAGACTCACTTATTTACTTACTGCAGATAACACGGCGGCAGCCTTGCAGGAGCCAAAGTTTAGTTGCAATACAAAAATGTTTAATCGCGTAATTTTCATCTTTATTTCTATATGCATAGGAGATAGTGTAGATTGTGTTGTAGCTAAATTATGGCGGCCGTTGCAGCCTGAAGCTGTAATCCATCATCGTGACATTTCTATTTATCTTGATGAGGCCCACACTTCCAATACTAATGGGCCTTTGCTTTTTGTGTTTATAACGCGAGCCTTACCTATGGTGTCACGTTGTTGACAATGTATGTAATAAACTTTATTCAGTTTTTATTTAAACTAACAGACAGAAAACCTCATGATAAAAGTAATAAATTCAAGCTTGATACCTTCACGCGTTCTTGAGAAAAAGGACAGACAGACAGACGGACGGACAACAAAGTGATCCTATAAAGGTTCCGTTTTTTTCCTATGAGGTACGGAACCCTAAAAACGAAATAGAACAAATGCTTCATCTAGTCTGTGGGAAAGTTTCGAAAGAGTTTGAAGTTTGATGGCGGTAAACAAGCATGTAGCTACCTGAATTCGTCGAAATAGCAAAGCGATCGCTGCCCATAGACATCGGAGACTGCAGATGAGTTACCCACGTTCAATCAACGGAGGAGGGGACGCACAGTAAAAGGATATTTCCTATACGTCCCCTCCTCAGTCAATTCCGAGTTATATATAAATGTGGTTTAATGTGGTAATGAAATATTAATTTATCGATACCAAATACAAAATAACTGAAAGCAAACAATGAAAGCTTTTAACAATTTTGCTGGCTCATTTTTGTCATTTAGGGTTTTTACTTATCTGTTCGTTTCAAATAAAAACTTTTCTTTTTACTTTTCTTTGAGTAAATACCTCTTTTGACGAAATCTATCTAGTGCAATTGAGCACAAACTTATACAGTATTTCATTTACACTTTAGCTTATACTTATGTCAAAATATACGAAATCATGATTATTGGATTACGATTAAGCGTAGGTTTCCGAAAAGCAATCTTGACAAATAATTAAGTACTGACACCAGAATTAGTTTTGGTGAAAAGAAAGGGATTTAACCCTTACTTTTCACCAAATATGTTTATATACACTTTTTTTAATCACGTTGACGTCAAGTTGAAGTCACGTTGGCGTCACGTTGAAGTCACGTTGACGTTACGTTGACGTTACGTTGACGTCACGTTGTCGTATACGGTCAAAGGCTTTTTTAAAGGAAATATCTAGATAATTATATTTTTAGAGTAATACAGTAAGTCTTAATTATTCTCATATGAATCCTGTTTCGATGCAAAACTATCACAAACATGTAATATATAATACGATTTAGATCTATTATATAGTACACACGCAGAGCGTCAGTGGCTCAGTGGTCAAGCACGTGACTTGCAGTCTGCAGGTCCTGGGTTCAAATCCCGCCATGTACCAATCTGTTTTTCGATTTTCCATTTACATATGTACATTTATCCGACGTTCTTACGGTAAAGGAAAACATCGTGATGCAACCTGCACATGTCTGAGAAGAAATTCAAAGATATGTGTGAAGTCAACCAACCCGCACTTGGCCAGCGTGGTTGACTATCGCCTAATCACCCTTAACTTAGGATAGGTTACGAGCAACTCGGTGGGGACGTATAGTGAGCTAATGATGATAGTCCACAAATTATAAAAGTGTTGTATATAAATGTTGCGATTAAAGTGCATATAAATATGTCAGTTGCCATAAATTTTAAGATAAAAGCACATTACATCTGGCTTAATTACAGATCCTTTGTGATCTCGGCTCTTTGTTTACAGAGCAGGTCTTTTTGAGACCTTTCAAAAGCACTGCAGGTCCGGACAATGGATTTTATTACCGCACTATCGTCAAGACAAATGAGAAATAGACAATATCTACCCTATTTACCTCTGTCTGTCTACCCGCCCGCAAAGCCGGCACCTTCTTTATGCAATCAATAACATACATGCGAATTTCGTCCTAAAATGTTTGTTATAAAAAAGCTAAAATCGCACGAACCCAAGTATCCAGTTCAAAATTCAGAGGGAGTTCTTTTACATAGACTAAAAAGTAAAACATTTGAATTTCGTTTTTAAACATATAAAAATAAGGTCGACTTTTATTCTAAAAAAGGTTCGCAGTCAAGCCATTTTGTATGGATGGTGGTGGTCAAAATTTATTGCGCATAAATGTACCCCTGGCTAACCCGGGAGTTAGAGGAGGTGGGAGTAGGCTTAAAAATCGGGGAAAGGGGCTGAAGGGGTGCGTTTTTAGCGTTCGCAGCGTCGGCCTATTCGGCTGCTGATGGGAGACAGGGACGGACTTGACGTGGATTTAAAATGTGCTCGAATTTTGTTATGACGTAACACAAAAATAATTGCGACCGAAATTGAGCTTTGTTCAAAATTCATTTGTTTTAACTACAAAGCATACGCCTACGTTATATAGTTTGTACATTGAAATGAATTATTACCAATTCTGTTTTAATTATAACGATATTATTGAAATCATGTTAATGATAAATACATAGGATATGAACTTCAATTTAATTTATATAAGTGGAAGGTAGTACATAAGGTGTACTGATTTTTGCTTTATATTTTTTTTGTCATTCAAAGTATAACTATTAAAATTTATCGTCAAATTTAAGGGAATTTTATGACCTTTAAGTACTCGACACCTAAAGTGATTGACGAAGAATAATTTGCATTGAAAATAATCTTGATTATCTTTATAGTTTCTTTTTAATACGTCCCTGCGACGCGTTTAACCCGCACCCTCTCGACCTCTACGCATGTCTCACTCGCACAAACTCCAAAAAGAACTCCCCATCGCTTTCCACCCTTTGCTTAAATGATTGCGCCTCCATCCCAACACGGCAGAATTAGCTTATCTCAAACCTAATTCAACATACGAAATACCACTCTATTCAAAAGCAATACGGTCCATATTTATAATTACATTTAAAATGACGACGTTCAGTTTCTCTGAAGAATTTGTGATCGAACAAACCTAATACAGTTCTAAGTATTGTTGAGAGTGTGAACAATTTTTAACCTTAACACAATTGAATAAGGTTTTTAATTTTATGAATTGTTTAATGGAAAATTAGACATTTAAGAATTAGACAGCATTCTAGAAGTGTGGGTTATGAGAAATAAAAATTTCACCCAACATTATTGGGATGGGGTGGTTCGAAGTATAGGGAAGGGGTAGTTGGGTACCATAGTAAGTAAGAGTCGCATTCTTTCGACAGGCTTCTGATTGTCAAGACGTGTAATTTTCATAAATAAGCAATAGATACATTTCTCTCTACGTGGAATGATTAATATTTGTATTTCAATTATTATGACCAATTTTTCTATCTTCACCGAACATTATGAAACTATAAACAGAAATTGATTAGGGTTTTATCAAGGAATTGAATTAGAAGGAACACCAAAATAATATAACGTAATTGACGTTTTTCGAAGATTTTTTTGCCGAACTATATTTTAAAAGTTCAATTGACTATTTTGGATACCTAAGTATTATTATAAGATATGTCGCAGTCTAGGTAATAAAGTATTGTTTTCATAAAGTACTGGCTAGGTCGGTCTGCTTCAATTTCTATGTAAAGGAGATTCTAACCTGAGGGCCTAGCACGAATTTTCGTGACGTTATCGTAACATTACGACAAAGTATGAAAATTTGACCAGCGCCTCTACCGCGCGTAAAGTACAATAATACATCTCATACAAATTTTGATTCTCAAAAGCGTGTATCACAAATATTCGTGCTAGGCCCTCTGGTATAATTTTTGGGATTTAATTCTGACAATTTATGCCAGCCCGGATCCAAAAGAATTTATTTAGGTTCTTCTGTTACGTTTTCATTTGATTGGATTTAGATGATAGGGGATTTATATCTGTCGGGGATTGGATTGAAAACACTTCGTCCCAACTCATGTCATATGTAAGGAAAGATAAATAGAATTATACAATGACCATATTGTTTTTTTTTATTTTGTAAATAGCTTGGCGTGAAGTGGCAGCAACACCGTGTTTCGTCTGATGAGTGTGCGTCCCGGAGGCCTTATATAGTTCTCTTTCCCTTCCCACCCTTTTGTTTAAAAGGAAAGGATGGGAAATGGAAGTTGACTTTCCGGAAGAGAGGATGCATGGGAAGAGAAAATATTTGCATTCTGTGCATCATCTCCTCCGTCGATTAAAGGTAGGCAACGCATATGCAATAGCGTATGTCGATGGGCAACGGTCACTTCGCTATTTCAGCGATTTCAAGTAACCGCTCGCTCGTTTGCCACCTTTTGATATGAAAAAAATACGATACACGTTAATGCCTAAACATTTGCAACATTAATCACATTTGTCGGTCCTTATTAGCAATTAACTTTCCATCTCTAAGTTATGTGTGAATAGAAATTGACACCTTAGCCTATTGAAATAAAAGCTATAGTCGTCTATCCGCATCGTCTGTGTATCTTACACCGGAGGACGCTAGGAACAAAGAGCACGGAGACAGGCGGTATCAGATGGGCGTAATTTTTCATTACATTACCATGGGATAGTCGCGCGCGCGTAAAGATAAGCCCGGACTCCGGCCCTCGTACCACGCGACTGCGACAGAAAAGCGATAATTTTTTTTTTATTAAAAAAATCACTGTCGACAAAAACATTGTAATGACATTAAAATTAAACAGAAACATTAAAACATAACAGAAATAAGATTTATCTCATGTTACTTAAGTCATCTCTAGAAACTATTTATTTGACTAAAGAATTTATTTGTATCCATAAAGAGCCTTTTGTTAAGATAAATCAAGATTATTTTTATTGGTACTAAATAACTGATATCATCGTTGCTTAAGAGAATGAATGATTAAGAAGTACAAAAAATATTTAAGAACAAAGCATGAAGTGGAAGTAATCACGCATTTCTTCTGGATGGATGGCCGAGTAGAAGGGCAAAAGAAAGGGTATTATTCTCTCTCTGTGCGTTCCCTTCCCCGCCGATGAAAGTTAGGCAACTGCATCTGCTATACAATGTAGATTTACTTTGGCTTATAACCTAGATTTCTTAACTTACTTCATTTATTTATAAATACACTAGCTGTCGCCCGTGACTCAGTCCGCGCGGGATTAAAAATAGATGTTGGCTGATTCTCGGACCTACTTAATATGCTCACATAATTTTATGAGAATCGGTCAAGCCGTTCCGGAGGAGTATGGGAACGAAAATTGTGACACGAGAATTTTATATATAAGATAAATGATCTTAAGTTGTACTGTGTACTAATTAAAATAAAATAGCGAATGTCTATGAGCAGCGCTCGCTTCGCTAGATCGCTAGTTCGGAATCCAGGTGTCCGCTTTCTTGTTTGCCACCTAAGAATATAAATTAAAAAAACTTTACAGTGCCGTTTAGCTTAGCTTTTTCAGGGATCTTATCAGCATAATAGTAAGCATAATTTTGTAACTGTGGGTTTTTGAAACAAAAATCTGCGTTTAAGACATATTGTTATCTCTGTTTATCAAAGATGTGAGATCATAGGGACGACGATATGTATTGTGCAGAGATTTGGGTATCAGAAACTCACAGTAAGACATACAATTTATTAACAGAAAAAATAAAAAAGATCAATACTTTATATTAAAAGTTTTATAACAAAAAAATATTTATGTTAAAATAAAAGTTTCATGGTAGCGGGCGGGAGTGTAGAGTTCCCTTAGGAAATTAATAGTCGGGTTGGGTTAGCTGACCCTTCGCGCCACAATCGATGAATGCCGCCCCTCGACGCTAGGTGGCGTTACACTCCATTGTGAATACAAATTTGAGTTAATAAAAATTAAAAACATATAACTATTTAACGTACTGTTTTAGTAAACTACTGCGTAAATTATCACGCAGGTCGACATTCTACCTAATGACGCATTTATTAATATATTATGTTCAATAATCTATGATTAAAATAAATTAAACAAAATATTTAACTTGTATCTGTAAATAAGTTTACAAGAAAATTCACATCAAATTAATTAGATATTTTCAAAACAGTTTTAAACTTTTTCAACAAAAAACAATTTAGAAATAAAAACATTATGTCTGTCATAGTATTATTATCCATAGACACGACTCAATTTTTTCTTGCGATTTCTTCATTTATTTCCGTTGAATTAAATTTTACATTTCTCTTAATTATTTATTTTTTTATATCATAAAGTGGCAAAAGAGCGAGCGGCCACCTGAATTCACTGAAATAGCGTAGTGACCGTTGCCCATAGACATACGCAATTGCATATGCGTTGCCTACCTTTAATCGACGGAGGAGAGGATGCACAGAAAGTAAATATTTTCTCTTTCCATGCATCCTCTTATCCGCGAAGTCCACTTCCATTTGCCATCCTTTCCTTATAAGAAAAAGGGTGGGAAGGGAAAGAGGACTAAATTAGGCCTCCGGGACGCACACTCATCAAACGAAACGCGGAATTGCTTCCACTTGACGCCTGTCTTCTGTGTGGTCATGGTATTTCACCGGGCGAGCCGGGCCGATTCGTGCGAAGATGTTAAAACGGGCTCTACCACTGTTAAAAAAATTCTAAATCTTTAGTAATTAAAATAATTAACTCCACGTATGTAATAAATTCGCATCTACAAAATGTTATACGGGATGTTCTGTAATATTTAATTAAATAGTTTTCTAACAAGAATGGTTTGTGGCTGGCAACTTGTTCGGATTTAGATATTAAACATACTAGAATCGTGTTCCACGTTCCATGTTAATGAGGAGACGCAACGAAACGGGCAAATTTACGCTTGTACAAATTTGAGAAATAAATTAAAAGATTTACAGGGATTTTATTCATGCTTTAGTTCTGTATAATTTTTTTTCTATACATCGTTATTATAAAACATTATCTGTTAAATTATCATAGCACTGACGATCACGATGTCACTACAGTATGCTAACAAAAGCGGTGTATTGTTATTAATTACATAACGAATATAATCATTTAAAATAAACTAGAATAAACCAGTGAGTTTACCCTTAAGAAACTCCGAAGACGGAAGCAATCGGTAAACGGTATCAAGTCAATACTTCTTACACTGCAAAATTGGTGAAGCTTGCTAAAAAATAAAATTATTTTTAGTTTACAAAAGTCTGAAAAAAATAGCGACGTCGTGTGTCGTTTCATATAGAAACTAATCAATAAATAGCCAGTGTGTTTTTCCGGACAAAAAAGGGTCTTAAATCTATATTATATAAAATGTTAAAAAAGAATAATTAACAAAATATATTATTAAAAGGAGTCCCTTATGGCAAGGTTTCGAAGATACTGGCGGCGTTTCCCCTTTGAATAGCTATACTATAGAATCAATTAATTATGTAGATGTTAATTTCAAGGCAAAAAAAAGAAATGCTTAAATTGCTACAAAAATATAATATATTTTTTGCATATTAGTATGTGAAGAGTTAATACTTCAACATTTCCTGAGTGTAATTTACTGCACGTCTCCCCACGGAAGCAGCAGAAGTTTGCCACACATA
Organism: Papilio xuthus; assembly: GCF_000836235.2. Classification (NCBI taxonomy): domain Eukaryota; kingdom Metazoa; phylum Arthropoda; class Insecta; order Lepidoptera; family Papilionidae; genus Papilio; species Papilio xuthus. The sequence goes on from NW_013531688.1 coordinate 5,382,576, forward strand.
TTTCAGACCCACCGAAGGATAGCGCCGTCCAACTTTCCTCTTAGCTCATATTTTACTTATAATGGATATATACGAGCGGTTTTAACTTCGAACGGACGCGACTCGTTAATTGAGAGTGCGTTACGTCTAGGCGACTACGGAATTTCTAGAACCAACTTCGTATACTCAGATCCCCTTAAGTACATATCTGAGTATGGTTCAATCCAAACAATAATAAAACTTATTACGTTATGCATAAGAGACAGAATCCCTTCTGTTGTATAGATCTAGAAAAACTCCCCCATGGTACACCGTACTGGTAACAGTTGGAACAACTTTAGAGGATTTAAAAGCTGCCGAGTAGTTTCGAAATTAGATTCGAGTGACAACTTCTGTCCTTTGAGGAAAGTTTTACGTTAGTAGATTACCATTTGCTTATTTAACTAAAATTAACTTTTATCATTTTACAGAAATAGAAAGTAAAGGAATTAAATTAAAGAAATGCATGATTACCCAGAATTCGGGTATTTCATAAGTAATTACAAAGGTAACCTATTTTCATTTAAAGGTAATTTTATCAAGTGAAAACAAAAGAAACGAGCTAGCGAATAAATTCAAAAACTATGCAAATTATACCTAACTAGATGTCGCCCGCAACTCCGTCCGCGTGGATATATGAAAATACTTAATTAGTGTAGCCTATGTGTTCTTTCAGACTATGTTCTATAGGTATGCCAAATTTAATCGAGATCCGTTCAGCCGTTCTATAGATATCTTCAAACACCCATCCATCCATCCACATCACATCCATCTAAACATTCACATATATAATGTTAGTAAGTTAAATAAAAAGCAGCTCTTCAAGGCAAAAATTCGAAAAAAAATGATCCTATCCTATTTCCGTCTTCTGGCTCTCAGCTACCTCCTCACCAATTTTCAGCCATATCTGTAAAGCCGTTCTTGAGTTATAAATAGTGTAACTAACACGACATTCTTTTATATATATCTATAATATACATATAAAAATATATATATATATATATATATATATATTTATTATATATATTTATTATAGATATATCTGTTAGTACCTTAAGTTATATTGTACGATACAAAAGCGGGTAGCTTTGCCAGTATTAGCCGCCCATGTAAAAAAAATCATTATACTTAATTATTATAGTTAAGTGTCAAAAAGAAAGAAAAACTTACATAATCTGTGGCACAGATGGGCGCCTTAACTTCATTACAGTAAAAGGGGACAGTCAAGCTCAGCAATCTAATTAGCGAACTCCACAGATTGTCATCATCGATCTGGGTGTCCGTAATCAGAATTTAAATTAGTCCATTTTTGGGACGTGATTGGGTGGAACCGAAAACCATTTACCGTCTAAAGTCTACGTTACAGAAGTTAGGAGTCTAGTGATGTACATGTAGCCTCTCATGTTGTAGCAAAAATGTTATCTGTTTTTCATATTTTTATAATTTATAATTGTTGCTAATTAAACTTTTATAATTGCTTGCACGTATAATTCCATTTTTAAAAATAAAGTACCTGCATCATGAACAACATTGCAGGAGTGCACTGGATGCGGGCGGCACAGGACCGGGCATTGTGGCAATCGATGGGGGAAGCCTACGTCCAGCAGTGGACAAGTTTAGGCTGAGTATTATGATGATGATCATGAACATCCGCAATAAACTGAAGAGGTGTTGTATTTCATCTCTTCTAGTAGAGAAAAGAGAAGAGAGAAGAGAGAGGATTCGTTTCCAAAAACACCTCACAAAAGAAAAAAATATTATACTATTTAAACAATAAGTAGACGATTAGGTTTAAAAAGTATTGAAATTGGAAATTTGGTTTTTAATACCGTATTAAAAATAAGATTATTTGCAAACACTGGTTTGTAAATTTAATGTTTATAGTACGTGGTAATTGTTGAATTTTTCTACCATGTGCTGAATCAATAAACTTCATGTCCATTAAGGCACATCACTACAAGCAAGTGTTGTAACCCGCCTGGTCGGGGAGTGGGCCGCGGCCACGCGGGGCGGGTCTTGCGGCGCCTGCTGGTAATGACTCGCTTGGACCATTCACGAGTTAGTCGATAGACGCGGAAATAGGTATTAAAGTAATTGCCATACTCAGAGTCGCTATGTAGTTGCATAGGGAGCTCATTTGTATAAATTAAGAATGAGAAATCTACACTTACCGAATTTATACGTAACGATTTCATGACTAGAGTATGGTAGTTACAAGTTACAATATAAATAAAACACTACAATAAAAACAGGTGAACTTTGAAGACTTTATAATGAAGTACATAATTTGAGAAAGGTTATTAACACTGACATCTTAGTTTTCATGCTCCCTAGTCTTAATGTGAAGGGTATCTATTAGTTTATTTTACGTTATCCATTAGGCGTACCCGTTAGGTATAATTCAATTCTATTATATTTAAAAGATATAATTTGACGCTTCTGTTTTTCGGCATTGATCTATGACCGAAGTTAAATTTTGGGCCGCTCTCGAGACTACAGATATTTATCTGGCCGCGGTCCGACTTTTTTAATATAAATGTTCTTTGTTCGTGACGGGAGAAAGTTTTAATGAAAATTCAAATAAGTACAACTTTTAACCTTTTCGGTTTTTTGTTTTTTTTTTCGTCCAGTCGAGTACTGTTTTGTTATTTCAAGGACCGTCCTCAAGGGTCACGTAGGCTGAAGTTGTAATGGCATTACAAAATATTCAAATGGAATAAAATCCCGTATTTCGTGTATTCGTAATTACCAGAATAATAATGCAATCATCTATAATCGTAACTCTGCATAGCAATTGCTACGTATTTACTACTTCGTACCTTTGCTTCGCGCCTAACTAGCCATCAATTTCTTTGACAATTTTTTTTTACTCATGATATTCATCGAACATTCGAATAAGGACAAAAGCTTCAAACTGCATACTGTAAAATTTAATAAAGTATATTATTACAACACGAAAATGAAGCGTAAATCAAATGAAAGAACGGCATAAATTCTACAATTATTAATAATATAATTATTAAGATGGATTCATGACCTTCATCCAGTCCAATCATGTCAGCGCTGCGTCAACGTTAGGGACCCTTGATTACCTGTCCGAAGAATCCCCCTTAACGAAGTCCTGTCGTTCCCTACTTATAGTAGTAGACGTGCTTAGAATTTTTGTTATATTAACATTCATACGATAAAATAATTCGAGGTGACTTATTATACATTTCAATTGAATGTGTAATTTAATACTGCAGAGGTGCTACGTAAGACCTACGAGTATGCTACGCAAGTGGCAGCACGTCGTAGCTTATATGTGTTAGATAAGACATCAAATTAACATCTCATCTTTTTTAATATAAAATATTTTGTTTTGAAAATTAAATAGAAAGTTATAGTCATCATTAGAGCAAAATAATGCAAAGTTTTCACTAATTTTATTAAACTTCTACGTTTCGTAGACTGTAGGCTCATAATGTTTTTAAAAACGTATTATAAATATTTACGTACGATATTTCTTTGAGGTTTGTTTTTAGCGAGTTTCTTTTTTTTTGCGATTTGTTTGCATGTCGTTTTGACCTCAGGGAATTGTGCTCCGACGAACGTAACCCTCTTTATTTGACCTACGTCAGTGAGAGCTTAATGAAGTGGTCCTGTAAACCTTCCCTTAATTAATTACCATCCTTAATTATTACCCAGACATGCTGATTATGTACAACAAGTATATGTTATATTTAATTAAAATTGGTTATTACAATAGATTTATGAGCTACTTATTATCGAACCAAACGTCTGTGTAAAAACAAATGTTTAAATTAAAGGTATGTAAGAAATAATATAATTCATAAATTCTGAATGCCATTGAACTAGGCCATAAACTTACTTTTATAACAACTTAAAGAATGCATTAAAATAATAAAATCAGCACTAAATGAAACGGGCATTCTAACTTCGACCTGTTCCCTCGCAAAATTAAAATTCTCGAACAATCCACACTTTGAAAAAGATATATGGGGGCGTTCTTTCATCTTCCCCCGTAGGGTAACCTTAGTCGTTTGCGGACGGCACGGGGGTGTACAGGGGGTGCGCGGGGAAAGGGAGGAGGAGGAGGAGGAAAAAGTCGGACCTCTGCGGCGGTTATTTATGGCCCTCTCGGGTCCGCTGAAGTGACCGTTGAATATAAATCCTGGGTCGGCAAAGACTTTAAATGGGAAAGAACAGAGGGTGGAATTTTAAAATATAGGTCGGCATTTCGAATGGGTTACGTGGTTTTACGATGTATTTCTTTGGCTCAGTTTAAAGTATCGTTTTAATTAAGGCTCCCATTGGTAAAAACAATGGTTGAAAAAAGGGAACATGTGTTAATATTTCCATCTATTTTAATTTCATATAACTTACTCATCTTTCAAAGTAGGCTCGATATAACTTTTTACATGAGAGACTAAAATTATCTCATAAAAAAAATACATCCTATATACAACAAGCAAGTTCATTAATTTGTATATAACCTTTTTGTTGACTTATTCGGGCTCACGTTGTGGCTATTTGCTTCGACACTTGTACGTTTTAATACGCAGGCAGTCATAAAAGGCCTGTCGCCGGCGTAGCCCTACAGTGCGTAAAATTTTCAGTTGCTGAGGAAGAACTTGACTACACTAAAACGTATCTTTGGTACGTGTCATAAGAAAACCGCTAGTTGTAATCATTTATCATTTAAATTGAATATTTTACAGTATTGTAAGTTTTTTTGCTGTTAAGGAATGAGTAAATAAAAAAGTTGCCTCCATAAGTACGGATACCAGCTTTCCAAGAAGAGCAGAATGAATTGTAAAATCTCTTAGATAAATGTAAAAAATCAACGATTGTGTTATTTGATATTAAACAGGTAAGTATTCATTTACAATTTATTTTTCTAAAAAATAATTCGCAACGTGGACGCGACTGCTACCTCTTATAACTTGAACCACATTGCCGCGTGACTTTGCAAACACTCCCTCATTAAAACAGCACGAATAGGCAGCGCTATAACTTTCACAATACGAATACAGATGCCCTTTATACCGTCGTATGCTATCCTGGTAGTACAGCCAGTTGCTGTGAAATTTATGCTGTTGCTACCCTATTGTTACTTTAGCTTTATTATGTACAAACAAATCAAAACATAAAATTGTTGATCACAATACCTCTCAAATATATATCGCATATCTTACTAATGTTATAAATACAAATATTTGGATGTATGGATGGATGGATTTTGTTAGAACGTATCTCCAGAATGAGCAGGCAGCTACCTCGGACAAAGAATTAGTTTAGCTATCCAACGCTGCCAGTATCTTCGGAACCTTGCCGGAAGGGACTCCTTTTAATAATATATTTGAGTAAATTATTCGTTTTTAATATTTTGTTTAATATCTTAGATTTAAGACTTTTCATGTAATGACTATATCATTTAATCATTTATGTATGTCTTCATTGTTAATTGTATAGATGTAATAAAGTTTTAAATATAATGACGTATTTAATCTACAGAATGGCTTCATGGATGTCGCTGGAATTTGGCATAGATGTAGTGAAGCTTAGTTTAATTCATGGGCGACATCTAGTTTATGTATAAATGTTACAACATGCAAGAAGAATCGAATTGAACCCCACTAAGAAAGAGCGGTTAAGTTTACTCGACAATAGTCATAGTGTAAAAGACAATCTGTCAGTCAAGAGAAAACACAAAGGTTCTTTGTGAATGTTCCTACATTGTTTCAATTTATGTATATAACTAAAATAGCACAAGTAATGGATTTATTATCTCCGTAAGAGCATCGCGGCGAGCGCGAGCGCGAGCGCGTCCGAAATATCTTTTGAAAGAATATGTAATGAAGCCGACGAACCACAGACTAATTATAAACAAAAAGGAACAAATATTTTTAATGAAATATTTGATTTGAGTTATTTAAAATTAACTGATAAAATTCTAATGGTAAAAAATAATAAAGATCTAAATGTTATGACAAATATAAATATAAAATTTAGTTCTTAGACTCCTGAAGAAGCTGGTATATCTGTATTAGTTGTCTGTTAACTGGAAACAGTATAAAATGCTTGCTTGCTGCGCTGGAGCAGCGTCTCAAAGTGAGTCTTTGCCTCCGAAACGAGAGATCAGTTATGCGGCAGACTGACAATTTATCTACGAAAGAAAGGAGGGGTATAGAATGAGGCTACGAAACTAACAGGAATGAAAAGAGAATTATATTTTCATTAAAAAAATAACTAAAAGTATCTGCGATTAACTTATCTGTGCCAACGTGAAGGGATAATTGATATAAATTTCCCGTCGAGCCTTCACTTAAATAGGGAAAAGCTTGTATGACCAGACAAAAGGAACGTAAAATAAACGAAGGACTTCATACAATTATGTTAAACTATTCATGTTTCTAAAGAGGCAGACAATTACATGGCAACGAGGATCCAAGATTAATTTGCGCTGAAAAATAATTAGAAAACAGTATTAACTATAGAAAACATATATTCTACTTACATCATTTTCCTAAGAAACTGGAATTTTACCATGATGTATCGTATTCCCAAATATCGAGAGCTCAAAAAATCTAATCGTGCCAAGAATTCCGTTCTTTACAAATTTTATGATAGAATTATTCTATAAAGAAAAACATAACAAATTGTGGATAATTTTATATTTAACTAGCTGTTGCCCGCGACTCCGTCTGCGCGAGATTATAAAACAGATAGTAGTCAATTCTCAGACCTACTCAATATGCTCACAAAATTTCATGAGAATCGGTCAAGCCGTTTCGGAGGAGTATGGGAACGAAAATTGTGACACGAGAATTTTATATATAAGATTTAACATTTTTGACCATACAAAACTGAGCATGGCCTTAAATGTACAAAAATCATGCACAAAAAGGCATATTTTTCCCATTCGTAGTAACTAAATATTAACATTAGCATAATGATTTACATAATCTGACAACTTTCGTTTAGTTTTACACAGTAATGAGCCGTAGAACAATGTACTAACAGAACTGCATTCACACTAGACAATTTAAATATTTCTCATAAGAGCAAAGAGTTAACAAAGTATTGATAGCAAAATATATTAAAAAGTCGTACTTTTCTATTTTTAATAAAATTTACAAACTCTTTAACATTGCATTTCCATAGATGAAATCATCATCATCATCAGCTCACTATACGTCCCCACCGAGGGCTCGGAGCCTACGCTAAGTTAAGGGTGATTAGGCCATAGTCAACCACGCTGGCCAAGTGCGGGTTGGTTGACTTCATACATATCTTTGAATTCTCAGATATGTGCAGGTTGCATCACGATGTTTTCCTTCACCCTAAGAACGTCGGATAAATGTATATATGTAAATCGGAAATCGAAAAACACATTGGTACATGGCGGGATTCGAACCCAGGAGCTGCAGATTGCAAGTCAAGTGCTTGACCCCTGAGCCACTGACGCTCTTGATGAAATACCTACACAAAAACATTGTAGTAACTCTACATTTTATTGAAGTAACTTAAACAAGAGTAATGTATAAAAAATACAATAACTTTGTATTTAAAAAAAGCTCTATATAAGTTCTGTATAAAAACGTAGTGCATTCCTTTCTCATCAGTCTTGGGTCACGCGCGGTCGGTACTCCTAATGAGGGAGACTTTCAATTTACTGAGCAGCTGCAACCGCCACTTTTTTGTCCACAAAGACTTGTCACACGACCGGAATTGTTTTGCGACAAGTAATTTATTTCCTTCTAAATAAAATACATTTTCAATTTTCAGTGTTATTTTCAAATAGAATGTATTGATGATTCCTGCGTAAATAGAAGAAAAACATAATTGGTTTGGAACACAAATAAAACATTACGATTAATTAACCTACATGCAAATATAGACACGATAGAAAACTAAAATATAGAATTTTTTAGGTTAATTTTTTAATCAATAAATATTAAAAGTATTTAATTAGTCAAAAATACATTGAACATTTCGTAAAAAGCGAAATATCAGATACGAATATTTACGTAGAGCCATCGAGATATAGTAGAAGTATTGTTAAGAAAATTTGAATAAACTTTATAACACAAACAATCTTTATAACTAAAAATATTTATGAATAAAATTAGCAGCATCTTTTTAAGTAAAAAAAATAATATTATCGTACAATTTTCCACATTCATAAATCCCGGGCTGCGATAGGTCTCAGGATAAGACGTGTATAAATACAGTACTATTTGTCCTCCGCTCGGGCGATCCAATTAAATCTATTCCAGCGTAATCTAGGACCATCTGAGCCCGCACCGTCTATACCTAAGCCGTGTAACAAAGGCGCTAGAGCTTTGTGTTCTTTTGTTCTGTTTTCCTTTTTGTTATAGACAATATCAAAGCGGTCTTTTATGTGTTCAGTTGTTTTAAATTATTAAAACAAAATTTTTAATGTAATTAGTGAATAGAACAATTTTTCTTATAGTGTGATCACTATCACTATTTTAATGAACTCCATAAGTAAAGAAACATGCAATATTATTTATTTAAGTTTAATTGTTTTGTTTTGTTTTAAAAAACCACGTGTTAGCTTTCAAAGTAATTTTTTTTTCACAACAATTCACTCACAGATTTTGTTCAATGAGCATTTTCAATTTAACACATTAAAATAATGCAGGAATTAAGTGCGAATGAAATGAAACGTCTACGATCAATAAGTTGGAACTAAATATATGAAGCTCGACTACTCAGGGCCCGTTTAAATATTTACGAACACGGACTCTACTTATTGACGTGTTTCCAACCCGAAGCAAAGTGGGATTCGTCGGCATTCGCTGGATATTTCGTAATGCACATACGTAGACAACTGTGGGGCGCAGGAATTAGAGAGCTAAATATAGAATTGCATCCTACTTGAGAAAGAGCTATTTGGTATGAAATGACAGTACGGTATTTTCTCATAAGTATGACAAAAACAAAAAGCCCAGAGAGGTAGGTAAAAAGTTTGTATTTCAAAAGACACGGCCCTGAGATACTCGTAGCTTTCTCGCCCCATCCACATCATATAAAAATAAATGCACATCAGTTACGGTTTCTTTTAATATAGTTAATATGTCCTTAAATAATCTGCATATTCTTATTCGACTTGTAATAAAATAGTGTTTTGTTTTTAAATTGAAAGCATCAAGATTATTGTTTAAATATATTGTCTACTAAAATGCATACTTAAAATGTAATTAACCGCAAACAAGAAACTGTGTAGGTCTTAGTGTGCGACCATAGATTAATTATAAAACGCCGCGCTGGTTTTGTTCAAACTACTTAAGCTGTCCGGCGCTTTGCCACGAACTGATGCGCACAATGTGTTGTGCTCTACACTCTTTTATACTTTATTATAAAATAAAACGCCTTTGTCTTATGTCGCTAAGAACATAAAATGTTTTATTAAAAAAAAATTAATATGTTTTGTAATATAATATAAAATATGTATTTTTTTTTCAGGTGACTGATGAACTCCGATCTTAAGACGGACCACTTAATCGTCTTTAACTTCGAAACCATGTAGATCAGGAGACCAGTAAATTATCAATAAAATATATACGAAAATGTTTAAATGTTACAAAGTTAATTTACCGCTCTTTCCTAAAGCTTCCTAACTCATTCCGCCTGAGCTTTTACACTTGCACAGTCAGCTCCTAAACTTTAAGCTCCGCTCATTTATAATTCTAAAGCAAGCTTTTGCACCGCAGGGAAATAGCCGAGAGTTTCATGTTAAATAATTTATCCAAACTGAAGCTTCGCAGGCTCCAGACGAATTAGTTTAATACAGAGTTGGACGAAGATATTCCTCAACCGTGTAATCTAGTATAATTTACTTATAACTGCAATTATTTATGTATTTAATTATATATGCCCTTAATTTTTTCCTGTAGACATAAATAAAGTCGTGTTCCTCCTAGTACTGCTCTCTAGCTTATCTACATTTATATAACAACCTTATGTAATTTTTATGGGTAATCCAAATACCGAATTTACTATTATTCGTACGCAGACGCTTTGTCGATGATCTATTGACGTCACGTGTTAACTAACAGTTCTAAGCATATATAAGTGCTGGTCTCAGTCGGTTTTAATGGATTGGGGAGACACTGGCAACAAAAAAAATGTGACTATAAACAAGTGACATAGTTAAATATGATTTAAAAAAATCTAAACGAAATTAATACGTCTATTATTTTATAGAAATAAATTTCGGGTTTGTTGTATTTCTTTATCTTACTTTCATTTTCTGAACCACTGATGAATGAATCTTTATTTTTTTGTTTTTAACATAATGCCGAACTCTGTACAATACAAACTGGCCAGTACCTTTTTAAATTTACTGACCTAGTGTTTCTAATTAAAGCTATAATTGGGATACCTGCTCACCCCAATTAATTCCTAATACCGGGAAAAGTTACCGAGGATGAGGGAAAAAAATACCGCCTCGCATCCGGAATCTCTCGACCAAACATCGGGCCTCGATTGAATCAATTTAAACAGGAGCCGAAAATTTCATCTCATAGGGTGCGTCCCTCATTATGCCCGCGTAAGGATCGGGGTAAGAAATCGACAAATTTATTTTGCTAATACGAAAATATAACACGTGCAAAAATGAGCTTTATTTTCTTGACAACAGAACGCATACCATATTAAACTAAGTGGCTAAATATATATTCAGAATTTTTGCAAAGCGTAATCGTCTGTTTCGGGCAGCGGGTGGGAGTAGAATAAGGGTATCCAAAATGGCCGCCGTAAGATTTCGTTCGTTGGTATTAATTAAATCTTCGTAATTTATGTGCGGCCCCGGGCGTGCTCTAGCTAATTTTGATTTATAATTTTTAGTATATTACATTATTTAATCCGATTTTATTCAAGTATGTATTTGTAACCACGATTGTTTTTTGAGTAAGTGTCAATAACTTAATCGTTAGTTAAAACATTGCACGTTTTGACTTAATTCGATCTTTTACCCTATTGATGACCAAGCTTAAAGATAATAATAAATACTATTTCACTATAATATGTTATTTATTTATGTAAGACGTGTTGTATATTATTAGAAAATATGTTAAACTATTAATAAATATAAAATCAGATGATTTTTGTGCAGTAGATATACGTTGTGCCTGTATTCTCTTAACAAACAAGTGGTCCTCGTTTCTCCAAAATGTCCGTTACTTGAATTAAAAAATTAGGCCAAACCTCCCTTTATTCCCTCCCCCACCCGCATTACACCCCTGCGATAACTCACCACGCCACGTGCGACCCTTGAGAAAAATGTTTTATAAAACTGAGAAAATTTAACGCAACCAAATTTATAAAACAGAGTTTTAAGTTTAGGAATTACTTTTTTTCTGTATTAAAATTATTTTATACATTATAAGCAAAAAAATAAAATTACATTTTAAAAATAATTTCTTAGTTCAAATAATTTCTAAACAAAAGGAAATCATGGCGACTGTTTTGCGACGACCTTGACAAACGAGTTGCGAGCGACTCTGGATTTGGCTATTAAAATATTAATGTTTTTTTTCTCTTATTATTTTTTTATGTCCAAATAAATTTAGTATAAACATATATGTATATGTATATGTACCCTACCCTCATGCGAAGTCGTTAATCTAAGCACATGTAAGGGAAAGCGGGCAAGGGAGGTTCTAAACTGTTTGATGTTTTATCTCGCAACCTTTTCACGCAAAGTTTGTGTATTTAATCCAGCAACCTTTATCAGAATATAAAGGTCCTGCCTTTGATGCGAAATACTTACATTGCTTTAGGATAAAGGATTTTCTATATGTTGATTTTAATCAATGAAATATCTATATGACGTCACTTAATGTGGTTCCACTGATTCAATGTGAAAAAGACCGTGTATTTGTTATGTACATGTTAAAAAATATGATAAGAGCCGCGTGTACCGCCTGCTTTAGGGTGACAAGTACAAAAGCATTTTAGCGGTGAAGGCAAACAACGGTCCATATATGGCAAACGAAATTTGGTAATCACCCAAAGCCACTGACTGCTTGAGTCATTTCAGTAAAGATTTCCAATTTTCAACTATTGCGAAAAGTTTTCAAGGTTCATTTTTATTAAGAAAAATAGTTGTTTTTGAAAAGCAAAACACTATTACACTTGTATTAATCATTTTAAAATCAAGCTTTGTGTCTTCTAATTTATACTTAAATTGACCTTAATTAAAACGTGCGTTCAGTATATGCTTATCATGTTAATGTAATGTCTAGATTTAAGTGATAACTTAATTTGGAACTGACTTAAGACAAGGGTTATTGAAGATATCAGGTGTCGGCTGCAGATGTGACGTCACGGCGTCGAGTAACCCCTTCTAGAGGGAACTAGTAATTAATATTGTCAATAACACATGTCGCCTTTGATATGTTAAAACACCTATACTAGTTATCCTAAAAACAAGCTTTGAAACAAAGTAAACAAAAGTCATTTACTTCCTTATTTATTCGTTCTTTACGAATTTTTGGATTGAGAAAATACGTGTTGAATAACTTTCATACAAAAAAAGGCTACTTATGCACTTACAACATTGTCTTTTTAGTTTGGCGATCCTTAATTAGGCTTAGCATCTATATAAGCGTCTAAGTAAATAATCATTACGAATGCAGCAGTAAATCTTACTGGAATTTAAAATCAGGAAATGACAGTTACCTCTTTTAACTTTGGATCAAAGGTGCGTTCACCCACACATCACCTTATACGGTAACGTGATAGTAAAAAAGCATAAACGCTTTAGGTTCGTGTTGAAGTGTTATGGCTGGCGATGTGCGATGCTGTTCGAGTGCGCGCTTCCGTGGGCAGACCACTTCAAATGCGACGGCTTATTTTCTCAGTAAATCGTTTTGTTTAGAAATAAAACTGGTTCCGATGACGACTGAATGCATTGTTTACTTTTCCATTTGGTGGAATAGTGTAATGAAGAAGCGTAATCGATATACTTCATAATATGTCACCACAGAATTATGAAAACTTTTTTTATATATTATAAGGTGGCAAACGAGAAAACGGCTAGCTGAATTCGCCGAAACGGCCAAGCTACCGTTGCCCATAGACATCCACAATTCCAAATGCGTTTCCAACATTTAATCGATGGAGGAGTCGACGCACAAAAGAATATACTTATGCGTCCATTCCTCAGTAAAATCCACTTCCCTTTCCTATCTTCTTCTTATAAGAAAACGGTTGGAAGGGAAAGAAGACTAAAATTAGACCTCGAGCATGCACACTCATCAGATGAAACGCGGAACTGCTTCAACTTGACGCCTGCCCTCTGTGTGCTCGTGGTGTTGCACCGGACGAGCCGGAACATTCGTGCAACAGTTGTTGATGGTAGCGTCTACTTGTCGGTTGTCATTTGTTTAGTAAAGAAAGCTTAAGTAATAAAAATACTACCAGGTCGAGTCTCTAGCTCCCCTTCTTATCATAGATACGATAATGACACCAATGAAGGGACAGAATATAAGTAAGTATCAATGTAACTAATTATAACCTCTTTCTTTTTCAAGTCGGCTAAAAACATCGGGCATAATAAAGTCGCAAATAATCTCATTTATATTCATCACTGTTGGAAAAAGACACTTCGCAGCTTAGTATCAGTAGTCTTTGAATAGTTTACTAAAGAAGAATGTTTGAATTAATATTAAACAAAAAATAATTTTATATTTGAAGTCTTAAATTTGTATCTAGGGTTGTCAAGAGCCATCCTGTGCGGCCATATTTATTAGAGCCTTTGTTTACGGTCCGGAGCAAATTGCAAGCGAGGCCCTTCCGTACAGACGGACAAAACCCGTTGATTATCACATGGGCGCAATTCCCAAAACGGAAGCCCCTTTTGTTATTGTCAAATTAGCCAATCCTCAAGATAACAAAAACATCCCTTTATATTAAAGGGACAAAAGCCCTTTTTATTGACGAGATAAATTTATTCAGGGTCGGCTTTAACTATCTTGTATGTAATCCCGGGCCGGACGCGCAGAGAGCCTGACATAAACGTATATGTACGACACCACATAAATATTTTTTTTATATGCAAACACTTTTTTCCTTGATTAGTCCTCCATATGACGTTGTGATACTTAAATTTATTTTTGCTATAAGAGAAAACAAACAGATTTTTGTGTTTAAATCGAGTATAATACTAAGATAGCGAATTAAATATCAACTTTATTAACAAGAAAGCATATAAGCTGACTATAACCCTGTAAAAATCAGTTGAAGATCGTGAACTGTAACTCTTTAGGACAAGCAGAGCATGATGGAACAGACACAAGGGCGAAATTACTACACTCTAATTAGTCGGATTTTACTAACCATTGCAGAGAACCTTATAGCAAGCTATTCAAAAGTATCAAGTCGTTGTGATGCTGATCATACATACATCAAAAGCATGTGAGGCATAAAACATATAATATTATAGACACGCATATATTAAATGGCTAGGCTTAACGCGCGATAAAACGACGTTAAAAATATGCATAAAAACGGTTTAAAGCCCGGCGATATTTTTATTGAAGACATAAAACCTTACAATTCGCCACACGAGGGAGAGAAGGGTAGAATTTAACTATCCTCCTTGTATGTAATGAGGGGGTGAGGTGTGCCGAGGGAAGGATGGGAGGGGAGGGGGATTAGAAGGGTGCGTCTTGCAAACGCTCCTGCGTGCTCGGCCGCGGCCGGCGGCGATTTGTCCCTGACAACCCCCGCAAAACCCTTAATGCCAGCGCTGCTCAAAGTTTGTATAATTATTTTAATCTTATCAGAAATTATAAAGTAATCATTTTTTTAAATTTAATGAAAGTAAGTCTTGGATTATTGTCAAAATTACTAATTTGCGTTAACACTTAGTTAACTTAGTTTCACTCAAAAACCAAATAACTTAGACAACAATGCTTACAAGGTACTATTACGAATCTTTGTTTAAAATTTACATATCAATATGTTTCAATCTACTAAATAGTACTAAGTCTAATTATGTAGAGCACTGAGAGAAGGTTAAGGGAGGCTTAGTATAGATTTTGAGTAATTAACAACATAAGTAAATGTTTCAATGGGCAAAATAAAAACTCGTGCATAAAAGTTTGAGTATCTCTATTGAAACGAGTGTTTACGTCGTAAAAGGTGGCGGATTGGGGAGACGAGGCCCTTGTAACGCACCGGATAATACATAGCTCAGCTTATGTCTGTCGCGGGGTAACTAAGTGTGAAATAATTGCACGGCCCGATATCGCCATACATAGCAAGCCTCGAGATTAAAGGGGAATTAATGTGCAAAGTATCGATCGAGTTAAAAAGACATTAATTTTTTTTTGTAAGTTAGACTTATATAAGTGAGCTGCAAGAAGTAATTGCAGCGTTGCCAAGAGCAACAAGTAGTTCGACGAAGTCGATTACATTTAGACGACAGCGATATTAGCAAACCGAGGAACACATGAATAAAATTGGATCGAGAAAAAGCAACACGCATCTCAAATAGTTTAATTTTAACCATTTAATTTTACATTCGTATTAAGTGTCGATTTTAGAACTATTCGATCGGTTCGTTTGATTTATCAATAAAAGATAATAAGCTTAACTTCAACTTCAATGGAAAAACATTAATATGATACCCTACTAGGGTATCCAAGACTAGTGATTAAGTGAAAAGCGTATTCAACGTATGCGATTTGATTTGAAAATGCTGGTACAATTTCCCTCAAAAGAAATAAAAATAAAAAGTTTATTGAAACATCCTGTGAAGTTACATAAAATTTACTTACAAATAAATAGCATATTTAAATCATGAGACCTCATTGTGAAAGTGATAATGACATTGAGAATTAAAATCCGATGCATTCGTTCCATTGACCGGCGAGCGCTCGTAACGAAAAAAAAATCAACAACACGCCGCCCAATAAAAACGTAAAATTTCCGACACTGACATTATCCTATTACGTCATCATCCCATTCATGAAAACGATTCGCGGGCAAAAAAACAATCGCATCGGAACACGTGTTAAACAACACCATTAAAATCGGCCGCCGCCGCCGTCGAAAAATATTAATTATTAATTAACACGCTCACGCTGAATTAAAATATTTTTATTGGCGCCAAAAGCCGAAAAGTTGGGAGTTAATTCGGTGGCCGGAATGGCATTGTTTGCGGGTCGGTTGCATATAAAAAAAGAAACGAGTCCGGGGAAAAATACAGACGAAAACATTGGCCGAATAAAAAAACTCGTAGCCGCGTGGAGGTTGGCGTGATTTAAAAATAAAAAAGGTGGACGTCCGTAATGAAATCGAAAGGCGGTTCGTCGATAGCCATTGGAAAAAGGTAAAAAGGAGCGCGCCACTTTCACGCGTGAGAATTTTGGCTTTTTTGGCATCGTACGCGGCCCGGTCGCGGTCGACGATCGCACGGCCTTTAAACGGGTTAGTAAGAAACATGACGTTAGTACACAAATAGGTTTGCGGTCAATTGTTGTTAGATTTGACATTAAATTTTTGAAAAATATTGACGGCACATTTTCTTTAACACCATTACTCTACCTTATTTTGTGCCATATACTAATTACTAATGTGAAGTCTCCTTGAGGTCAAGACATAGAGTAACTTATAAAATGCCGAGATGGCTATTTCAGAGCAGTTTCGGACCCTCCTTTTGTCCAGAAAAGTTTTTCCTTAATGTAAAACTCGTATCATTGATTACTATATCCCTAGTAAAGTAACTTATAAATTAGTAATAAAACTACTTAAATATGTCAATATTGCTAGATAAACGTTGACCTTAAACGAATCATTAATAAAAATTTTAACGAAAATTAAAAATCTAAAATGGTATTAAGTGTAACAAAAAATAAAGTGTAAAATAAAACGAGCATTACGAAGCCTCTCTCCTTGAATATTCTCTGAAATAATCGCCTATTAATTTTAATTAAAATACTAATTAACGTGGTCCAACGCGACGCCCTAAATTACCCGCTTTACCCCGTGTAGAGGCTTAGGCCCGCCACCCAAAAAATATTCTTGTTCCAAGCACTCCATTAATAATAATTTCATAGCGACTTTTACCGTTATTTTTATCTTTAAAGGTACGTTTACATTCGCGGTTGCAAAATAATGCGATTATGTAAAATTTCCTTAATTATATACACTCAAGACTAAGATTACTATTTGAAAAACTACAACATAATTTATTTTCTCACGTGAACCAAATAACACACTGTTTTATTGAAAATTATACTAATTTACATAGTAGTTCATTTCATTCAATCTCTTAGAAAGTACTAAGTAGATATTTTATGTGCTAAACAGAAAAGAAAAAATTACATTTTCCACTATTGCTATAATACTTCGGAGTTTAGTATGTTGTTGGAAGCTTTATTTGTTAAAGCCTGTAAGAGGGGCTTAAAATAAAATTATGTTTTATTTAATGAAGTAAAGTTACGTTACATTAAAACATAATGAATAGTCCTAACGTCACTAATTTTCACAAACTATTGACCTACCTCTGGACTGTTTGAATTACTACTTTCTCTCTCTCTCTCTGCTCACAACACACAAGGTAGTGAAGTCAGCTTTCCCAATCAGTTTCCTCCACTTCTCTTTATTCTCGACATCTTCTGAGACTTGGCACTCACTCATCTTCTACCACTTCATCTTTCCATCTCGTTTTGGGTCTGCCTTTGACTCTGTGACCCTGCCCTGTTTGGATTACTACTTTTTTCATAATTATATGCAAAAACCTCGTACTACGTATATAGAATTCCTTATAACATAAAGGTATACGAAAAAAATATACCCATTACCGCACAATGAAAATGCGATTTGAAAAGAAATTAAAAAGAATCTCATTATATTTCAACGCCCCCGCATCCCCCTGTAACATAATAACCCCCCACATCTCCCGGGCGGTCGTTACGGGCCCTACGGTATGTTCTTTCAATGGGTTCCACCTCCGTCCCTTCGCAAAAAAGAAACCGCTGTATCACGATCATTTTTAATTTTCATCCGTATAACGACGCCATTGAAGGTACCCAGGTCATTAGACCTACTATCTGGGACGTATATCTCTTGTGGTAAATTGCCAGCGGGAAGGGTCCAGTTTAGAAATGGAGCTTTTTCAGTTTGAACATAAAACCTCCAACGACCCAATGCTACGGGCAAGATAAACTTTTTTCATATTATTTTAATCTAATTTAATTTTACATGCCAGTACCTCCTTGCAATGCGATTTTCACATTTTGGTGTATAAATTATAGAAAGTAATAGACGTATATTTACACATTTCACTGGTCGCTAAGGTCATTTATCGTCTTAAATATGTTTCACCAAAACTGCATTCAGTACAGACAAATAAAAATTAACAATTTGCATAGAAGACTTAACAACGTATAGAATGGACGGGGTAAAACTGTATTCCGTTACAAACATTCCTTTCCCATAGCCCTTACAGGTGTCTTGGAACTCATTAATATTAATGCCTTCACATCTGATTTGCATGGCGACCCCTTTAATTTTCACCCTTCCAACTCGGGGGTAGAGACGCACGGAAAATTTTGCGAAATGATGGACGTACGGGTAAATGGTGCGAAAAGAATAACTCGGTGGGAACACAGCCACGCGGAAATTAAGCGCGCGTTACACACCGCTCGGGTTATTTCATAAGGCTCTACCTTTTTTGTTGCAGACTCACTATGTTGGCAATTTCGTTTAGCCGCAAATTAAAATTTTTATTTTTAACCTTAGTCTATTGTGATACGAGAAAATTAGATATACAGTAGATAATAAATTAAATAATTTTCTTCGTGCAAAAAAGTATGGAGAGTTCAATAGGCACGCCAAAAAACCAGAAAAGGACTTATTTTCTATGAGAAATTAGGAAAAAAATTTAACCTAAAAATTGAATGAACTTACGTTTTGTTTAGGTATAAGATAAATTTACATTACGTATAGAGAATAAAAATCGAGAGAACTCTATTATGTAAGAACTGAAACTTAGTTTTTTAACTACGGCAGTCGTGAAAGATAGAATGAGTTTTTGTTTTAAAATCGAATAACCTATTTAGGAACTTTATCTTGCGTATATTGACCAGTAAACAGTGAACGATCATAGCCTAATGATTAGTAAACAGAGAGGGGGCGTGCTCGCTGGCCGCATTCTAATAAATGCCGCCGATTTTGGCCCCAAACCCCCGTTCATAAACCTTTACCCTAAACCGGCCCTGTTTACCTCCTCCTCCACTAATTGATGCGATCCGTTTGTCCGACCCTGCTTTTGCAAAGAACATTATAATGGGCTCTTCAGAGTGAAATATCTTTCCGGAACATTTTTCCCTTGTTTTTTTAAACGTTTGCCCTATTTTGCTACGTCTAAATTGGAAGCAATTGTTTGTTCACAAAACCTACCCGTTAAAAGTCAAATAAAAGCTACTCCTATTAATTTTATCTTTATATTTATGTCTATTAAGAATCGGCTACCATTGCATTAATTTCTTAAATGATTTAGAATGTTAAGATGCTTCATTATTCAGATTTTTTTCAAATGGTGTAGTTAAACATCATTAGCGAACTGAAACTGCATTATTTTACTAAATTTAAACATGTTATTTAACATAATTTTTTTAGGCTTTTCGTCGAATATCCCAGCTCCCGCCTTCCGTAAAATTAACATGTGTCGACTTAACTCACCCTTCCAAATGATTGATGATACATTGGGAAATTATATTAGCGCAGCCCGCCTTTTTGAACGACGTTCCAGATATACTCGCATTTGCAACATATATCGCATTCTTACGCATTTATACGTAAAACTAGCTGTCGCTGGTGACTCCGTCCGCGTGTAATAGAAAAAGACTTAGTTGGTTAGTATTCTTTCAGACTAAGTTCTACATTCATCCCAAATTACATCGAAATACATACAGCCGTTCTGGAAATACTTTCCAAAAAACATCCATCCATTTATACATCCATACATTTAAACCAGTCTTTCCCAAAGTGGGCTATAACGCCCCCTTGTGGGCGCTGCAGGTCTTAAGTTGCGGGTTATAGTAAAAGTTTCGTTTAGGATTCTCCGTTAATATACATATATAGGTCACAATAATTAATTAATTTAATTTGAAGTTATAGTGGTTTTTAAATATGTGAAAATATGGGGGCGCTCAAAAAATATTTCTCTCTCTCTTCTCTCTTCTCAAAGTGGGCAGTAGACAAAATAAGTTTGGGAACCACTGATCTAAACTTTAGCATTTATAATATTAACTAATATACATCAGTCATAAACAAACGCCGTGACTTGGAATGGCGCAAGTCACGGATTACAGTACGACGAAATATTTGCAAAACTCTCTAAACCGAAACAGTTTGGCTTCGCTAATTATTACAAAATAAATATAGTATACTATAAAACAGGGTCAACGTAACAACACAACAATGATACTATTTACATTATAATTTAGCTAATGAATAAATCCTAATCATTACCATATGACTTTCCATTATAATAAACAATGTAATTGATCGATAGAACGAAATACATTGCGGGCTACACTAGAGTTTAATGAAGGCGTCGTCGCTTGTAGTTGAACAGTGTAAGTAATAGTGTGTGTTGATTCGTGCCAATCAGTTGATACAACGTGTTAGCTAATCAAGGCTCGGGTTAGGCGATTATCGATACCTATTGGTCTAGACTAGAAACGTAGACGTAGCGACAGCAGAATAGTTCTAAACATGTCTATTTTGGTTTTTTCTAAACTCTTCGTAAAAAAAAATATTCAATGAAGAGTTAAATGTGAAAATTACCAGGTCACTTAACTATGCGATAAGGTCGCACTGCCAAATAAAATATCGAAATATTTTCGAAAACATATTCACTAAATAAAATTACAGCAAAAGATGAGAACTATTTGCCTGCTTCGGTATAGCATTTCCATCCAAATAAGACTCTTAGTAGTAGTACCGTGAATAGGTGCTTATTAAGCTAGCGAATTCCGTTCTTCGAACACAACGCTACTGAGGATCGTCTAAACCCGTGAATACAAGATATACGGGGTTCTATCCAATGGCAATACTGCTTTTAAAGGCGTCAGACTGATAAGATAAAGAAGGCCAATACCACTCATCATGTGCTGAGATTATCGTCAAGTACTATTTTTTTTCTAAAACAACTATGAAGCTTTCTTTGCTGACGGTACGTCTCACACACCACTACATGGTTAATGCGCTATCGGTACAGTGACGTCATTATGGTCACTTTCCCCGCACACGTGACGCTTGTAAACACGACCGCTACTCCACTGATTCCTCTTGCTGTCCATACTTAACTAAAATCTAACCCCATAATGGGAACACTAATTTAATACTTGCGGTTAACTAAGATTAATGAATACTTTTGAAGTACGTTGAATCTAAATCTTATGTGACTTTATCAATATATACATATTCTAAACTATGAAACCAATTTGTTTTTTTATAAGTAGTATCAATTCCCAGAAGAAGATCACGGACAGAGCGAAGTGGAAGAGACGCGTTGGGAAAGCTGACCCCACCACCTTGTGGAATGCAAGCTAGGCAAAGAGAGAGAGAGAGAGTAATAGAACGAAAGCTAAAAACTATAAACGTCCAAAAAGTTTCTTAAGCTCTTTGGACTTTTGTACTGGCTAAACTGATGATAAACTATCAACAAAATAACAATTTTAAATTCTTTGTCTAGTGAACAATCTTGTCGTCTCATTTACAAGTGTGATAACACAAAGTATATTACGACGAAGTCGCTGGCGTAATCTAGTAACCAAATAAATTACTATTACAATTCAACACTTTCAGTGCTGCCGACTCACTTTGCGGAATTAATACGAAGTCATGATGGCATGCAGCGTGTTGTTGATCAACCTACAATTTAGTTACTAGATTAGACCGGCCCGTCTTGGTCACCTGTTGATCGTAGTTAGTGATGCGTACAATCTATACATGTATAATACACAAGCTCGGCTCACTCTCGCTGGCCTTTGACCTCAGCCCGTTGCGGTTGCGTATTAGATACCTCGGTGCATTCAGTTGGTTACAATTACTGCGAAATAGGTCAAGGCTAAGACTAGCAATCAAGTTATATCTTCGATTGTCAGTAGAACTTTAGAATAATAATTTGTTTTTTAATTTATACATATGAAATAAAACAAATATTTGGGATTCCAATTTATCTGAGCTAAGTTAAGATAAACCTACTGAATTTTTTACAAACTCGAATCGATAAGTTGAACAAACCTGTTGTCAATATATAACTTTAAGCTTTCGTGGTTTTTACTATAATAACATTCGTATGAATCGGGATTCTTCCCGTTCAGTCAACTCGTAATCATGGCGCATGCAAGTGTGCCGAAATATCGGTAACTCAACCAGCTCAATCGTGGTAAGAATACCGTTTCTTACAAATGTTATTATCAACTCGTTATCGCCCGCAACTGTGTCTCTGTTCTGCATCTATGCCAAATCTCAGCGAGATCCATGCAGCCGTTCTAGAGATACCTACTAACAAACATCAAATATTCGCATTTACAATATTAGTAAGAAGTAAGATTCCAATCATATTGTATTTGCTGCCTTCAATAAGAAAAAGATCTCAATATTTTAAACAAAGAAAAACGTATCTTGTATTCCTTTCTAGAAACATCATAGTAGTTATCATAGAGGCATAGTTACATCTGAGATTCATCTCACTTTCAACTGAGATTGTAGACGATGTAACACAATGTAGAACCTAGGAGCACTTTCACTTGACGAGACGTACGTTGTATGCAGATGACGCTACGGAAGTGAACACAAGGTTACACTGACACGATGTTAATTGATATACAAGATACACATCTTAATCATTTAACGTTGTTTGTATAATTTTCCTACATACATCGACAGTAGAAGCTAAAGCTTATTTTTTTTTTGTATTATAAGGTGACAAATGAGCGAGCGGCACCTAAAATCGCTGAAATAGCGAAGCGATCGCTGCCCATAGATATCCGCAATTACAGATGCGTTTGCCTACCTTTAATCGACAGAGGAGGGGATGCACAGAAATCGAATATTTTCACTTCATCCAGAAAATGCACTTCCACGGCCTATCCTTTACTTATAAGGAAAAGGATGGGTAGTGAAAGAGGATTAAAATTAGGCCTCTATTAGGCTATACTCGACTTATAAACCAATTATTCCTCTCATTCTGTTTGAAAATACTGAGATGACAATATATTTGTACCGGGATAAGCGAAAAGTCTAAGAGCGAGAGTCCGATCCTGATGACCTCTACTAGCGACAGAAAAATATCGCGGTCCCTTGAATTCTCGCTGCTGTAATTTCGACTGTACATATATGTATTTCGTAAGTGGAAGCGACTAGTTTTAAAAAATACAGAATACAACTTTCTTCACATTGTTGTACTCTTCTTTTGTTACACTAATTTATTTTCTAAGCGACGTAAAATAAATGGGTTTTGTCTCACACACAGTACAAAGGAGTGTAGAGCAAAACATATTGTGCGCATCAGTTCGTGGCAAAGCGCCGGAGAGCTTAAGTAGTTTGAACAAAACCAGCGCGGCGTTTTATAATTAATCTATGGTCGCACACTAAGACCTACACAGTTCTTTTATTTACGGAAATAGAATAAATATTGAAGAATATAATACTACGTTATATTAATAACATAGATAACGAACCTTATCTTTTCAATGTCTTCTTAACCGTGAGTTTCCGAGACCAAAGTATCTGTATAAATCATATCGTCATCCCTGTCATTATTTTTGACAAAACGGAGATATCAATATGATTTAAACGGAGATAATGGTCTTAGAATTGCACAGTTTGACATTGTAATCAGTCAACATTAACATTGGAAATTATTAGTATATAGCGTAGAAATTCAATTTCTGGAAACAGTAGAGTTGATGTAAATATTTCTAAATAACATAAAAATCGCCACGATTGTCGAATGTTTAAAAAAGTAATGTATATTAATTTGTGCCGATAAAAAATGTTTCCAAATGCTTGCCTAACTACGACTATTATCCTAATTCGAAAACAAAATGTTACCTAACAATATGTAACCGGATAGAGCGGCCATTAAATCCCACTGCGATTAAAGAAAATTACAAACGCGCGGCCCATTATCGACCGTGGGCCAAATAAGGCGCGGTTACCTAGCAACCGGTCCCAGCCTAACAACCCTTCAGATGCCGCGAGCTTACTTTGCGGCGGACGCACGGGAGGCGTAGGGGTAGGGAGGTTTGTAGGGCCCCGTTTTTCGGCATTGATCCGAACCCAAACGCGCCTGCGTCCTAAACGAAAAACGAAGCCGGGATACGCACAAGGTCACATCCCTAGAAGTTCTTTTTTCGAATTCGAATATTGAATGGAGGATCATACTAGGTGTTCGGCCCGGCTTTTCGACTTCGTACCGGGTTCACTGGGACATTAAACTGATCGATTTCGACTACATCACTTAAATTTGTAAAACCGATCAATAATTATCACTCAAAGACGTAAAAACTAAATAATTACATTTCTGTCTCTTTCTAAATCCAAATGCCATACAATGTTTTTGCTGTCAAAGTTCCTGAGTAGTGAAAAAAGTTCGTCAAATATGACATTTTCCTTACTCACAATTCCGCTCTTTGTGGTTAATTTTAATCACAAAGTTCTATCCCTATGTTACGTGGCAATAGATTAAACCATCAAACTTTTCTATCCAATTACGAACGAAAAAAAATAATCTAAACGCAAAAATCGATATAAATCGGATCAAAAGAGGCGCGGAACAATCGAATTGGAAACCGAATTATCTAATAAATTAAACAAAACGAGTTCCGGAACAAGCCGGGGAAGGAATCGAACGCAAAGTAATCGTATTATTCTTTTAATTTAATGAAAACGCCGTGATATAAATCCGATATGCGATAAAGGCAGAGAATATGTTAGTATCGTCTTATTCTGTCTGTTAGTCGCAAATGAGACGATATTAAAGCTAAATAACTAAATATTCTAATAATACGTGACTCATATTAGTTCACTTTAGGATATTTTTAAAATTGAATTTTGCTTGAATGTTATGTAGCCGAGTCAAAAGCTGTAACCTTCATATTTTAAGTTACATTGTCAATAATTGAATTGTGTGCAAAATACAGTAATACGGTGAGCTATAGCTTAATTAACAAACTTTCATAAGCATTTGTTTTTAGTTTTATAAGATACTAGCTGACCCGACGAACTCTGTTCCGCGCAGGAGGTAGATTAAAGCAACAGTAGAACGAACATCCGGTTACCCAGGAACCGCATCATTGCTTCCGTCTTTGAAAATTCTTCGATGAAGCATCCCAAGTATAATATAACTTGTAAAATTCGAAAAAAAAATGAATAAATAGTATCGTATGTCCGTCTCCTGGCTCTAAGCTCCTCAACAATTTTCAGCCATATCGGTGAAACCGTTCTTGAGTTATAAATAGTGTAACTAACACGACTTTCTTTTATATATATAGAAGATAACAGCAATAAAAAAAATTAAAGCATTAAAATCATATTGAAATATTATATAAAATATAGAAGATTACTTAACAAAATACTCTATCTAGTATGCACTAATATTTAATACTTACATAAATTTCTTCCGATTTTTAATCACATTAAAAAATCCTGATATTTCGATACATCACAAAATTTTACACCTCTTTCATCTTACTAAAGACGCACATCATCAGCCAAGAGACCAGAGGAATAGAACATTTATAAATGTGAGAAAACATCGCAGATCATCCTCACGCATATAAAATAACTAATTATAAAATGCAAGAAACAGGTGGGGTCAAGCGTTTATAAAGGGGTCATTTCTAAGATACATTCGCCGTCCGTCGTCTCGCTATTTTAAATTGCAGATGTCCTTTATTTCTCACGGCGCTTCGTATTTATTATGCGATTCTTAAATTAAACTATTCACTTTTATGCAAGAAATTTGCATTCTGCATAGCAATTAAACACAACGGTTATTTTTAGGATACGGTTAAACGAGTCTATGATATACGATTGTTAGTTTTACACGAAGTTTTGTCTAATTTAAAGATATTGAAGATTAAGTTAGTGTAATTTATATTTGTCAGGTTAATTTTTAATGATACTTATATCTAATACTTTCATACATTTGAATATTGTATAAAAATACTAGTTGTCGCCCGCGTCTCCGTCCGAGCGAATAAAAAAACATAATTAGTAGCCTATGTGTTCTTCCAAATTACATTCTATATATATGCCAAATTTCATCGAGATCCGTTCAGCCGTCCTGAAGATACTTTTAAACAAACATCCATCCATCCATACATTCGCATTTATATTTTTGGTAAGATTTACGTTTAAGTTCTCATTTAATTCAAAGTATTATACTTCTTTAAGTATGAAAAATTTAACTCATTACAAAACGTATTTAAGGTTACCAAAAGATTACGTAATACCAGTACCAAGAAAAAAAAATGCTTCATGCAAATTAGCTACTTATTCTTAACGCAGCCTCCGTATGCTAATGTGACAGGGGTCACAAGTCTTGACCTCTGCCCCGGGGTCACTTAAGATGAATATTCGTTGAACAGGTTCAACTGACCTCTGACCTCGTGTTCTCACGCTCGACCCCCTCAAGGGTTATAAGCATCTTTAACAATTAACCCCTTTCATTGATCAAACGGGAATTTTTGACCTCGCGAACTAGAAAGAACGAGTTATTTCAAATATATTATACTTTTAGATATGCAATGCTTATAACGAAGCGCAAGTTCTACGCAATAAAATAAAGAGTAAGAAAACTATAGCAGATTTACTGCATATTTTGGTTTACATAGAAAATATAGGAAGAAATGTAACAGTTATCCATAATTCCAAAAATCTTAAATTTAAACTTTTTAATGTCTATAAGCGTCTAAGAGCGTCGGTGGCTCAGTGGTTTCAGCACTTGACTTGTAATCTGCAGGTCCTGGGTTCGAATCCCGCCATGTACCAATGTGTTTTTCGATTTACATATGTACATTGATCCGACGTTCTTACGGTGAAGGAAAACATCGTGATGCAACCTGCACATATCCGAGAAGAAATTCAAAGATATGTGTGAAGTCAACCAACCCGCACTTGGCCAGCGTGGTTGACTATGGCCTAGTCACCCTTAACTTAGGGTAGACTCCGAGCCCCTCGGTGGGGACATATAGTGAGCTGATGATGAATTGTCTATAATTTGTGATCAAATAAATTAAATTATAATTTAATAAATCTAAATAAAATACATTTTAGTCTGTATTTTATTTTTTATTTCAAATGCATGATATAAATTACGTTGGTCTAAAATATATTTGAAATTGGTTTTTATTATATTAATGAAACGCCAGCTGGCTTATCATTAATGTTCACATTTCGTAATTTTCCAACAAAATCGAAAATCATTTTTGGTCCTATAATTATCTCATATTTTCCGCTGCGCATCGGCTAAGTACTCCAAAAACCGTGATTAAACATTCTACACCACTATTCATTATCTATACAATTTTGTGCGACCGTACGTGTATCATTCACCCCCTAAAACATTACACGCAACGCAGTGCCCGAACTCACACCTCACACGCGACCCCCTACAAAAACCACCCCCCAACGCACCATTTTTCCCCACAAGATAAAGACCAAATAAAAAAAGAAAACGAGAAAAACATTTGCATCTCGCTTTCACGCAAATAAAACGAATAAGCGCGAGTGAATAAAATGCCTAAGCCACGAACGACTCACGAAAACTTGGGCCCCGCCCGAGACGGCTGCCTCTATCCGTCTCTTTCAGTTTTTCACACTTTTCAATGTGACGTAGGGAATGAAAAAGGTTTCATGTGGACATTATGAGCCAAGCTGAAATCAACTTTACTTGTATACAATTAAAATTTAAAATGGCTCACTTGGGATGAAGTGTTGAAAATATTTTAGAATGAAAGCATTTGGCCAGTGGAAGTCTCTCTCTCGCAAAAAAGTAAGCGGTTTTGAGCGGGCGAGGGCGCGCGGGGCACGAGCGGCGGGGTGAGGGGCTCAGCCCGGGCGGCGGCGGCGGCCATGATGTTTCCGACGGCCGCGCAACAAGACTTGTAATAATTTCGGCTTAATTCATTCGTTGATTATAAGAATTCCCTTGTTTATTTTTAATAGAATAATTAGCAATTAGAAATTTCAATGGACTTCATAATACTTAAAATTAAATAAATGAACTACATAGAAACTTTAGAGTTACTGATAAATCCATGATTTTGTAAATTTTCATAATTTATACTTATAAAGACATTTATGACAATTATTATAAGAAGCAAGTGTATTTTCGTTGTTATCTACAATAGATTAAAAATAAGGAATTCGCTAAAAACATAATTAAATATTCATTATCGAGTAAAATTTTCACTAGAATTTGGCACTAAAAAGCCTTTTATTAGAAAGTAAATCTGTGTATGTTCTGAGTAATCTTTATACCAATTCTGACGAGACTTATACTGAAAGGTAACTGATGAGTAAGGGAGTAATATAGGCTATCTTTTTAATTGTGAGCTGACAAAGTCTTTGACGTCTTATGTTAAAGTAGGTCTATAAAGTGAGGTATCATTCGATTCACATTATTCGAAATGAGAAAGTTTAGATGGATGGATGTTTGTTTGAAGGTATGTAACACATAGGCTACTAATTATGGTTTTTTTTTTCATTCCGCTCGGACGGAGTCAAATGTGACATCTAGTAATGAATATTACAAAGTCTGTGTTTTAACGAACACGTTTTGTTGTCTTTTCTGTACCATATATGTGCGGTATATATATACTTAAAGATCTTTTGCAACCCAACAAGTTTCAGTGCCCAATCTATCGTGAATTTCGGAATTTTCGTTGGTGTTAATAACGTTTGGAAAAAATTGTTTATTTATTCTATTACTTACCGTGAGTTTCTGACACCAAAATTCTCGTTTAAAATACTGTGTTATTCTTTGTTTTTTCAAAGATAATGACAAGGATGACATTATGTTTTATACAGATACTAGCGGACCCGACAGACGTTGTCCTGTCTACACGTCTTTAATTTGAATAAATTAATATGAAGTTAATATTTGATGAAAATTGTGAATCTAAACCATTCCCAGATCCCCTTGAACACACACAAAAAATTTCATCAAAATCGGTCCAGTCGTTTGAGAGAAGTTCAGTGACATACACACTCACAGAAGAATTATATATATAAAGATTTTGATGCCAGAAACTCACGATGAGAGGGTTTGCAAATTGGAGGAAAATAAAAAAATGTGTTTTAATTAAAGATTTATTTTTTGTACAAAACAAACCTGTGGTTGGGATTGATGTTTGAAATATTTTAGAAACATTTTTACATTAAAAAAAAAACAAATGATACATTTCCTGGAATTGTTTCTAGCTAGCTTTCATAGCAAATTACTTTTTGAAAAGCAATGACATTTATTTCATCCAAACTTTTACGAAAAACGTAATCGTATTTTTTTATCATTCCATTTCACACAAATATTTTTACAATTATTACCAACGTAAAATTGGTTTTCTTAATGAATATAACCATTATTCAAGGTTCTTACTGCTACAGCAGCTGACCAAAAAGAAGGTTAAATTTATTGAAAAAAAAAAACAAAATGTTATTCCATAGTTTTTTAGGTAACGGGATCTAGGATAATTTTTTTGATAGTGAGATTATGTCAAAGCTTAGTATTAAAGGTATTCCAGGGAATCTGACAGTAGCCTTAAAAGTGATAGTTGTTTAAAGTTTTCGTAAGGATAGAGACAACGTAGAAACAGTAACCAATAAGACGTAGCTTTTAAATGTATTTACAAAAAAGGTCAGTTAGTGGCACAAGACTAATCGTCATCATCATCAGCCTATACTAGTCCACTGCTGGACATAGACCTCTCCCATGGCACGCCACTGAGCACGATCCTCGGCCACTCTCATCCAGCTCTTGCCAGCTGCCCTGCGAAGATCATTGCTCCACCGAGTCTCAGGACATCCTACGCTACGTTTGCCGACCCGTGGTCTCCACTAGACTAAGACTAATTCCCTTTTATTATTATGGCATTGTTTGTTAAGCTCTCTGCTGCCCAATAGATTATTTTATTATAAGAGGTGGAATTTGTCTCGTAGCAAGGACCAAGGCAATCTTTAATTGCAACACCGCTGAAGGTCCCGACGGTACTTGAAAAAGAAAAACCGCACAAAATGAGAAAGGTTTGAAATATATTAACAAAAAAATTAAAAAACAGTCTAGTGAGATTCAAGGATGAAGAGGACATAAACAATCATTTATCGTGACATGGCCGAGTCATTTCCTTTTCTTAAATTAAAAAAAGATTGTTGGTGTTAAAGGAATTTTTAGGTTAGTTATTTTACTCATAATTTTATTTTATAAATATTTTAAATTCGCATTTCATTTATATCTTAACTCTTCAGGGATTCGTTTAGATAATTCAAACGTTATTTTAACTCTGAATATCGGATTATTGTTAAGTATCCATAAAATAGTTTTGATAATATTATCAACAAAAAAATTAAATTTTAATAGAATTCGTACAATTTTTTTGTAAAAAACAAAACAATTAAAAATAGAGACAAAAATCAACGTAGACTTAAAGTAGCGTAACATTTAATAAACGTATAACTTTTCTCCATTATATTAATTATAATAAAATAATCATCCTATACATAATCTTTTACTAATAGAAAATCAAGTCCCTGATTTTAACTAGCTTTGGTCCGCGACTTTGTCTCAAAATTAAATAAAGGGTTGAATAGTACTCATGTCATACTCGAAACTATGTCATATATGTGTTATTGTATGTATTTATGATCATTATCCTTCATCAATATAATATACGATGAGTTGAACCGATTATTTTGCTGTCTCAAATATTTTAATAATCTTTATATAAATTTGCATTTAAAATAAAATCAGTATTATTTTTTTCTTGCATAAGTGTAATACTTTATAAACGTACAAAGAATTGAAAAGGGATAGGAAGAGGTGGTTATGGAAACTTTATTAATTCGAATGTTAAAGATATGGTTATCTGATTTGATAAAAATATTTTTGTCAAAGCGTAATTAACTCCAACTGCCATCTAGTGTTGAATAGAGGTAAAAAATTTAAATGTAAAAAAAACATGATTAATAAATACATCTCAAACAATTTTATTAAATTGCATGAACCGTATCTAGAAATATATATTATTACTAAAAGAATTCAAAAAGTTCCTTCAACCGTTACCTTCGAATGCAAAAGCGCCATCTAGCACCGAGTAGATGAACAAATAAACACTGAACAAAAAAGATTAAAAAAAATTGTGGAAATGTATTAAAATTTTAAAAAGTGAATTTTTATTTTGGTTGTTTTCATATTTAATAAAACAGAACTGCCAAAATTATTAAATTGTGCTTTCACGCGACACATTCTCCCATTATTCATTAATTTAGTTTTACTATCCAACGATAGATGGCAGAGCTTGTATTTCTTCTAATCCAAGAACGTCGAGTATTTAAAAGTTTATTCAAATAACATGTTCGTAACTATAAAGGATATTTCATTTTTTCAGTTATGCTGTCTTGAAACAATTGTGCCAGTTACATACATTGCTTACAAATGCTTGGTTACAGGTAGTTTCCAATTTTTTTACTGGAAAAAGCTTTAGTTATTACCTTTGCGGAGGTCTATCCAAAGTAATAAAATGGACAGATAGAACAATAGTAGAAGTTGAAGGATAATTTTATTGATAAGGGTTAATATATAAGCTTACTAAAATATCAAGTAAGAAAATATTCTAGATCAGTGGTTCCCAAACTTATTTTGTCTACTGCCCACTTTGAGAATAAATATTTTTTTAGCCAAATATTTCTGCATATTTAAAAACCACTATAACTTCAAATTAAATTAATTAATTACTGTGACCTAAATATGTATATTAACGAAGAATTCTAAACGAAACTTTTACTATACCCCGCAACTTGCAGCGCCCACAAGGGGGCGTTATCGCCCGCTTCGGGAAAGACTGTTCTAGATACTTTCAAAATATAATTGAAAGGCATCATAAATTATAAACAATATTCTTAATGCTACCTAAAAATGTACCCTAAGCTTGAAGTTTTAGTGTTCAAAATCATATTAAATCTAACTTTGTAACATAAGGCGACACATATCAGGAACAAAATGCGACATTTCCACATTTAAACGTACAAAGCGTCCGCTCAAGTAATTATCCCGAAACCCAATCGAATTATCTTCACGGAATGTCACACGAGTGCTATGAAGACATGCGCTCTCTTCAAGCAATTATCCCTCTGGGGTTTAATTCATCCCCTTCCCCTTGCCCCTCGGCCCGTCCGCACCCCTCGGCCCCGGGGGTGCGATCCCCACGGCTCCGCGTCGCTCACAATTCCGCCAAATCATCTTAACCCCACCTTTTCACTGATGAAGATATGTAAATACGCGGACGCCTGAAATAGTTTGCCCGATGAATGTTCGATGACATTTTACTAATTAAATTACGTAATTAAATAGTTCAAAATTAGTGTATCTTTTTAATAACTAGGTGTCGCCCGCGTCTCCGTCCGCGTGGAATTTAACAAAATTAAATAAGTAGACTGTGTGTTCTTCCAGACTATGTTCTACGTCTATGGCAAATTTCATCGAGATCCGTTTAGCCGTTCCGGAGATACCTTCAAACAAACATCCATCCATAGACATATGCTACACAATGATGTGTTACCCACAACACATGCAACAAGTCCGTTCAATAGATATATCGTCGGCAACAAAACCGTAGCACCCACGTACCGAAGATCATTATCTAGCACGAGAAAGTTGGGAGGAATCTAGTTAGAACCCTCCCCGCCCCCTCTCCATCCCTTCCCCGCGCCCGTCCCAACAACCTTAACTTGTTATAACCAGTTTAGGCCAGTTCAGTTTAGTTGAGCACCTGCGATACAAGACTAACTCCAGGTTTGTCTTACGCCGTCCGCCTGATTGCCAGAGCTTTGTTCCAACAGAGTTTTGTATGTGGAATACATTACGTAGAAAATATACATATAATCAACGAGAATGAATGAATGAATAGTATTTTAATGCAGTCAGTAAATTAATCGATATATTATTTTTAACTAACATATACATAACGCTTAGTTTATATATATATTTTTATATCATAAGGTGGCAAACGAGCAAGCGGTCACCTGAAATCGCTGAAGTAGCGAAGTGACGGTTGCTCATAGACATACGCAATTGCATATGCGTTGCCTACCTTTAATCGACGGAGGAGAGGATGCACAGAAAGAAAATATTTTCTCTTTCCATGCATCCTCTCATCCGGAAAGTCCACTTCCACTTCCCATCCTTTCCTTATAAGAAAAGGGTGGGAAGGGAAAGAGGACTAAATTAGGCCTCCGGGACGCATCAGACGAAACGCGGAATAGCTTCCACTTCACGCCTGTTTTCTGTGTGGTCGTGGTATTTCACCGTGCGAACCTGGCCAATTCGTGCGAAGACGTTAAAGCGGGCTCTACCACTGTTAATATACATAATTATTATTTATGTCTCTATATCTCGACTAGTTTTAACTGCCGAAGAAATATATTACCATATCACTCATTACTAGTAATAACAGTTATGAATAATAGATGTTCTATAAAATATTCCAGATATAACATTCTAAGAATATTCAACTAAATATACAACACTAAGAATAATGACCTATTCATAGTTAATAATAATCTTACTGCATATAATACCAATAATAGCTATTAATATTGATAATAGTCAGAAATAGCATTAGTAATAATAATAGAACAAGTCTAGAAACAAAGACACACCAAGGCTGACCGGCTTGGGGGTGCGTGATGCGTCTATGTACGCATATTCTCTGACCCCATTGTTTGCTTGAGCATGTAATGTGGGGGGCGTACGATTTCTTATGGATATTTTTAGACTACGTGCGTAAAAGGCGCTTTTACTTTACCCTTACTATACCCTCGCTTATTCCAAGACTAAGTTTACTGTTCATTAGATAATTTTGTAGTTGCTACGCTTTAGGTATAGCAAAACTGTACTTTTGTTTATTAGTTGGTCACAACGAATAGTTCCGTCTGCCCATAATTAATTTTATCGCAGCGAACAAGTGCACTTGAAGTGTGTTTTACTAAAATTATAAATGCGAACGTTTGGATGTTTGGATAGATGAATAGATGGATGTTTGAGACTGCAAAACGTATGAATAGATCTCGATTAAATTTAGCATACATATAGAACATAATCTTAAAGAACACATAAGCTAATTATGTTTTATTAATCATGCACGCACGCAGTCGCTGGCGACAGCTAGTAAATATAAAAGAGAGTAATTAAAATTAATGAAGATTAAAATAAGGCAAGACAGACGATTAGTTTATTCCTCTTTAAATGTAATATTGTAAACAAAATATTTAAGTACTTTGGTAAAAAAAACAATGAACTTGTATTTATAAAAAAATACATCAGATGTAAAAAGATACAGTAAATGTACTAATCCTTGTAAATGTAATATTGATTCAAATTCAAACATCAATCAATTCACAAATTATTGAATTAGTTCAAGTTACAAACGTAGTCATAACACAAACAGCAAGGCATTAAATCACCTAACTACAGTTGCGGCGTAAACTGATTCAATACATAGTCAATAGATAGCAAATTTCCCCACGCTCTCACTTTCACTATCGTAGATACGGTGATAGAGTAGTACCAATAAACTTGTTACCTTGTTAAGCAAATCTCGACCTTATCGACAAAGTGATCCGGCCATTACGATAGTCGTACGCACGTAAACCGCTCCGTGCACGCACATAAAGTGTTTATCTAGCACTGCCTAAGGCGGCCGACGTTTGCCGTGTGGTACAAGTAATAAGAGTATAGCTGTTTTAAATATCTTTAACGTGTATCTTTACTAAAAAATCATAGTTACGAAACATAACCGTTAAATGTATAGACTAGATTAACATATTTTAAAATTAAAAACAACGTATGCAATCAGAGTTTCGACTGGGCATTGCGACAGGATTTTTAAATATCACCATAATATAACGCATAGTGCGTGTAATTAAAACCTGTAACCTGAGTGAATTTTACGTATTAACTTTCATTTGCTAGTCTTTGTAAACAAAAGAGTATTTTGAACCTCTTTCTATATCACACCCAGAAAAATTTAGTTCTTTTATACATTGTGTAGATACATTGAGATTTTTTTACGATGATGATTAAGAAGGGAGTGACGACTGTCATGACGGCAGATAGATTGATTTGGAGGACCTAAACCTAGTGCGCCGACCCTAAGTAAGTGGGACAAGGATAGGGAGATGATGTACGTAATTTTTTAATGAACTCATGGTTAACTCATATAGTAACGAATTCATAAAAAAATGTCAACAATTTTTTGACTCGCTTTCAGCTTATAATTTAAAACGCTAAGAAGTAATTTTCAGGGCGTGATAGTAAAGTATCGTTATTGTGATTACATTGTACACGGAATGACTTTAGCTGGCCTCAGCTCGGCCTCGAGTTTCAATTGACACCTCGGGCACTCTACTAATAGCCTAATATGAACGCTTACTAAACATAATTACAAAAGCAACTTAGTAGTTGGGTTTATGCTTTACTAGCTGTCGCCCGCGACTCCGTCTGCGCGGAATTAAAAAAATACTTATTTAGTGTGTTCAGAATATGTTCTACATCTATGTCAAATTTCATCGATAGCAACAGTTTCTTTCATTTTTCAATTAATTTTAAAACGACGCTTTGACTATCGAAGCTGTTTTAATTCTGTATGTGTATGTTCAATTTAATTATTTGAAAAATAAAATTAATATTTATTTAGCTTACTGACACTGGTCAGAGCGTCGGTGGCTCCGAGGTTAAAGCACTTGACTTGCAATTTGCAGGTCCTGCGTATGAATCCCGCTATTTACATACATTTATCCAACGTTCTAACTATAAAGGAAAACATCGTGATGCATACACACATATCTGAGAAGAAATTTAAACATATGTGTGAAGTCAACCAACCCATACTTGGCCAACGTGGTTGACTACTGCGTAGTCAATCCTCACTTGGGTAAGTTTAGATCCCCTCAGTGATAAATTTGAATCATCATTATTGAAAAAGAGGACAAAAACTACGTAATGTATATTTATTCTCCAAAATACATATGTACGTGTATGCAACGAAGTGTTCGTTATAACATACATAGTAACTAATTGAACATAAAGTGAAATGGGAGACGATTTGCTACCGGAAATGAACGCGAACAGAGGTGGGAGGGTCGCGGGATCTTAGTTGACATTCAGCTCACGTCTGTACAAGTACTGACGTAGTCTGAATGAAGTCGATGGTTACAGAAATATTAAAACTAAATTGACAAACTGCTAAGATTATAACAACGTGCTTTATGTAAATACTAGCCGTGCAGAATTAAAAATAACTTAATTAGTAGTCTATGTGTTCTTACAGACTATGTTCAACATATGTGCCAAAATTCATCAAAATCGGTTGAGCCGTTCTGGAGATACCTTCAAACAAATACCCGTGCAAATATGCGCATTTATAATATTTGTAAGAGATTATTAGTAAGACGTAAGATACTACGAACTACTACTACTACAGTAGTGCGAATTCATAAATTGAAGTTAATAAGAAACTATTAAAAAGGCCATTATTTAGGCCCTTTGTACCCAAGGAAACGTAAATGTTACAGAGCCTTACACGAAGATTATACGACGTACAACCGGTGCACATATACACGTACAACATCGAGATAACAAATTTATCGTTCTTGCATTTAGTTTTTAAACAGTAGCTCTTCACAAAACTATTGATCTTAAAGCGATTCAGGTAGCTCTGACCATTTCTATGCTCTAAATAATTTATACTCAAAAGTCCTCTTAAAGTCTACGTTTGCTACATAATATCTCTGTTCCTTTTCAACGCTGTTTTACATCTATCTTGTATCTCTTTCTTTATGTTGATTGATTGCCTAGCCTTTTAGCACTCTACAGCACATTAAGCTTGATTAAAGTAGATCTTCGTTGGATGAGTATTTTCGTATACTTAGCCTTAAAATGAATAGAATTTTAAAACGTAAGAACAAAGTGAAAAGATGCATATTAGCTACAAGTCAAAAAGAATTTCAAGTATTTCAAGAGCTTAAAAATTATGTTTTTATGAGAATTAAAAATAGTTATAAAATATTATAAACTCGACTCGTAAATGTTAAAAAAGTAAATCTTCATAATTTTTTAAATTAAGTATTTTAAGTCTATATTGATGAATTCAAAGGCAACAGCTAGTTATAAATAACATGTCTTAAATATATCCTTGGCCTTCAAATATTCTGTTACGATCACGTTCCCACAGAATCCCATCTCATCGTTTGTCCCACGACATTTGCCATAGACGCTATACACCTCAGGGTCAAAATGTCCAAGAGTTCAAATTTAGAATACTTACACAAGGGGATGCTGCTGTACCCAACTTATTTTGTATGCACACACCTTTTCTCAAACAACCCCAATAACGTACAGTTGAAAAAACAAAATCCTTTCTATGTTGAACTTTATTACCAAGCAATAGGAGTTATATGTACTTTTTATGAATGTTTAAATATAATTGTTACTTATTCAGCACCCTTAATTTGCCGTAAGAACCGGTTTTAGACAATAGTGCGTCCGATTTACATAACTCCTTGACCGGACATAACCGGACACTTATAAATATTAATGAAAGTGTTGATCGTGATATTTTCAAATTTAAAAATTAGTACATTAAGAGATGCTGAGGTGTCTACAGCTCTGAAGACCGAAGCACTAACGGGTACTAAGTGAGTTACAGTGAAGACTGGACGGTGAGTTATGTTTTTTTCTAACGCTACCCAAATGTATCATCCGTAAATTATACAGAGGATAGATTTGATTGTTTATTTGTATGCAGGCTTAGAAACTGCTGAACCATATTTGAAAAATTATTTTACTTTCGGGAAGTTACACTATAATGTCTTCTGGCGAAATGGGCTCTATTTATTACTAGTTTTTTTATTTAATTCCACGCTGAGGAAGTAACGGGCAACTGCTAGTATTTCATTACTATCTATGGTACAGTCAGCTGCAAAAATAACGTAGCAGACAACATATCCAGATAACTCCTAAAGTAATCAATTATAAAAGTACAATAAATGTCGTCAAATTAATAGAAACGTCCACTCTATATTACTAGTATCCTCTTAGTTTACTGTTATGCGGTCCTATTAAACGATCGGTTAAGATTTTATTTAAATATCTAATGGTGCGCTCTGTTTTGGATTTTGACATTAGTTATTATACATTTTTCAACCGTCATCATCAAAGTTACTTAGGTGGCAACCCTAACATTGTGAAAAGTTTTTAAATATTACAAGTGGCTTCCTGATCTATAATCTTAATACAAAAGCAAATTCACTGACTATCCAATATAAAATTATATAATAATATTTAGTTTAAAATATGTATTGATAGAGTATTATTTGAAACAGAGAAAAAGTTGAAATAAGCGATTGAACTGTAAAATAAGGTCACAAATTCTGTACGGTTAATTTCAACTCTCCTTTCAAAATTGGTAGAACATTAGTTACAGTCGAAGGCGCAAGCAGCCAATCGTATCGCTTCAAGTTTCGTCACATCAAATAGTATGAAGGGACGAACTAAAACTATCAATAAATCGATAAGCGTCGCGCGGGCCAGCCGGTTCATCACTAATTTACAATTTTATGGCTTGTGGGATCGCAGGGCGCGGGGTAAGGGGTGCGGCGTGGGGTGCGCGGAGGGCAGGGGGGCAGGGCGTCGCCACTCCATTAGTGGAGACCGGAGCCGCACACGGTCAACCCTAAGGTACAGTTCGCAAATAAATCTGATCAACTAGTCAAATTTTCACATTAACAAAAAAATCTAGTGCATTACTACATAAGTTGGATTTTAAAAGGCAGTCACTTTTTAAAATAAAAGTTTAACACCGTTCAAATAATACGCTTTATCTTTATATATATAATTCTTCTGTGAGTGTGTATGTCACTGAACTTCTCTCAAACGACGATTTTGATGAAATTTTTTGTGTGTATTCAAGGGGATCTGGGAATGGTTTAGATTCACAATTTTCATCAAATATTAACTTCATATTAATTTATTCAAATTAAAGACGTGTAGACAGGACAACGTCTGTCGGGTCCGCTAGTAATATAATAAAAAGATAGATAAACCCAAAGACAAGTCTTCTAATAACGGTTCAAGTTTACAATATTTTTTTAAATTTTTGGGAATGTAATATACTTGATTTTTTGTTGTTGATGGATATGAAATAATTCTCATACTTCAACAATAACCATTTATACTAGCTTAATAAGTTAACTAGCTTATTATGTTTCTAAATTACTAACCAAACCAGGCATACGTTGCAATGACAAAATCGATCACATTATAATTTTTTTTTTCGTTGTGCAACGTTACATAAAAACAGAAAATTTTATAGAATAAGAACTTTAAAAAGATACATTTAATCTGTTACATAAATTCTCAAATCATTATACTTTCAAATTAAACTCTTTTTAAACAAAACAGCGGAATCAACGACAAGAATAAGATTATGTGCATAATTTGCGGACGGTACCAATCCACGCCTCCCTACAAGAAACGCGCGCAAACGAGAAAGGAGAAAACTGAGACTGACGAGGGGGGAGATCTTTAAGATACGTTGCTATGACGACGCTTACTTCATACGCTCACAAGCGCACAAACTTTGGAGTTTTACTAGAACTACTCGCACACATAGACACGTAGTGATGTGAAAAGGTCTTATTTGGATTATTCTGTAAGTAACATACAAATAATTGGGTCAATATTTTTTCCTTTTTAAACAACAATTTATGTTCTTTACTCTACTGTGAGAGAGTGTGAAGATACCGTTCCTCTTTACAACAATTTTATAAGTTATATTTAAAACGATATGTTTTTTTTTTTAAATTGGCAATAAGAATATTAATTCGACAAATTAAATCTTATTAATTGTTACTCGCAAAGGAAACGTGTATTAGTTTTGTAAGTGCATGTTCGTATTTTATTTTTATAATAAGTGCTTTACTGTAAGCTTAAGAAAAGTTATAATTGTGCAGGCTGTCTTTCAATTCAAAATAATAATAAAAAAACTTTTTATGTTACTTTTCTGTCACTTCTTAGACTTTAGAGCTTGTTAAAATATTTTCACCAATAGTACCAAATATATATTTTTAAATATACCTAAATTATGGTATGGAAAAGGTTACAGCACATCACTAGTGGCAATAGTGTGTCCGCACCGTCGACACTAGATATTACGAGAATTCGACCCACCGCCCCGAAGTTTCTCTTATTAAGCGAATGCTTCGTAAACATTCTGGGTGGTCGGCGTCGGCGGGTACCTTCTATTTTGTACTTGCTTATAAATGGGGTGTTAAGTTTAAGCTACGATTTAAAGTAAATGAGAGTGAAATTTTCGGATCGTAACATAGTTTCTGTACATAATGATTTTAAACAATATTTTTACATTGGCCATAAAATATAATAAAGTTATATTTATATTTTTAGCCGACTTCAAAGAGAAGGAGCTAATATTAGAGTTTAAATTTTCATTCAATTGCTCCGGTGTTCGGATGTCCATAGGTGTCGTTGATCACCTCGATGTGCCCGCCGCTCGTTTTTTCTCTTCTCTTTTAAAAATAAATTACATTTATGTTTGAATAAAAGACCGAGATGAGTTCTAGAATAAAATCTATGTCCTAATAATCCTTAACACCTAGATCTAAATCCAATAATACAATGAGCACTCTAAACACAAATTCGAAAATGATGCTTATTTTGTGATAGAGGATAAGATAATTTCCATGCGACATCAGATATCGCGTTATTTAATTTAGGAAAGCGGTAAATCAGCGGAATTGTTTTGTGCAATTTGGGACAGTATATCATGCGCAAATTACTAAGTGATGCTAAAGCACCGAAACACGAGGTAGTTACACTCCATTCTCACGTATCTTGTATATTATTTACGCTTGAAATATTACTCAAAGTTGGTAGCCGCGGGCGGTAGTTAAGGAGGAGGTCCCGATGAAATATGTCTTAAGGGGGTTAGAGGGTGTTTCGTGGGGGCCGACGAATTAAGGATGGAGCCTTAAGCCCGAGCATCAGCCGGCCAGGTCGATGGGAAACTTATTAAAGGGGTAGTTTTAGGGCGGGGGTGGCAGATAGCGAAGTTAATGTGCTCAAGTAATTTTAGTTTACGACTTAGGCGCGTTAAGGTTAAGCGATAAGCGTAATGACTCTCCTAACGAAAGGTATATTGTAGAAATTTTGAGATCTAATTTAAAATTACGTTGAAAATATATTACATACATTGTGAACAACGGCGGACTCCAAATTGTAACAAAGATAATAAAGTATAAAAAGTACGTCGTTTCTTATCGTCTTTGTTTTATTAATACATATAGAAAATCATGATAAGGTACTATCCTGACATTGTTTTTTTTATTTAATACTGGGCTTAACGATTAAGTATGTAAATATCAGCAACTAAGAAAGTATTGTGAAATTATTATTGTATATTTTTTTCCTTTTATACTTACCATTAAGGTGTAAAGGGAAACAATAACTAATTTATTTTTCGTAATCTCGTGCCTGTATAGTCACTCGTAGACTGGAGCTACAATTGTAACGCTGTGCTACAACCGTAGAACGAACGTAGACGTAGCTACAAAGCCTACGCCAAACCAATTCGTAGAGTGCGACGTGATTTCGTGCGTAAGAAACATGATTAAAATATGTTTTTTTGTTTGTGAGTTCTAAAAATATGTAACTTATACGATGTTTTTTATTAATAGTTATATTTAAGACATAATAGCTATTTACTTATTAAAATGATTTCGTTACATAGACTAAAAGTACTAGCAACGTAAAGGACAACAAAGATGCGCCAGCGAAATGTAAAAAAAAACTATAGTCTTTTGTTTTTGACTTCGAATAATAAAACAAAAGAAAATTTAAAAAGTTGTTATTGGAGGACAAATATATTTAGTTAACCTCAGAGAATTAAGGTGGACGTTTTTCCCCGG
The DNA here is from genome assembly GCF_000836235.2 of Papilio xuthus. Classification (NCBI taxonomy): domain Eukaryota; kingdom Metazoa; phylum Arthropoda; class Insecta; order Lepidoptera; family Papilionidae; genus Papilio; species Papilio xuthus. The sequence goes on from NW_013531688.1 coordinate 5,424,855, forward strand.
GGATAGGATATAGTGGACATTAACCAGATCAGCGCAGAGCTGAAGCCAGGTAGTTAGGCCAAGTCGTTAGCGGTCGAAGCAATTTGTCGCGAACTTTGCGCCGCCACTTGCTGTTGCCGGCGCCATATTGGAATTTATACAACAATTGTTTCCTTGTTCCTTAACTTACTATGCAGTATATAGTTAATTAGTTATATTACAATATAATATTGCTACTACTACTAACTACTAATTTTCCTACATAATATATATATTACCTAGCACTTGCTCGCGACTTCGCTTCGGATTCTTTTAAATTCGTCCGAACGGAATGAAAAAAAATATACTAATATAGCCTAGCAACCAACAGTTTGTGTAGCTTTCCAACAGTGAAAGAATTTTTCAAATCAGTTATGCGGTTTCAAAACCTATTGAATGTAACATAAATAAACTTATAACTATTAATAGTGTGATGAAATTAATTTTTAGTGTCGAAACAATTTTTTGAAATATTTTTCATAGCTTTCGAACGTACACCTAAATGGATACAGACTTTTTATTTAAATTATTGAAACTTTCGTGAGACATTATACTAAACTGATATATAAACACGGCTAAACACTCACGTATATTCGTCCGGTGGCGGCACCGACTAGTTTCGAGCCCATCGGGGGCCCTTCATCAGGATGACTGACGATGATGACTTTTTATTTTATCGCTCCCTTAGGAAAATTACCTACCAAAGTCTTAGTCTATTTTTAATTCAGAGCAGACGGAGTCACGAGCGACAGCTACTTATTTAATAAATTAAAACTATCTGAACCCTACGGCAATAAACTTTTTCGGTAAGCGAATATTTCTATTTATTTTACACAAGACTATTAGCCGATGTAATTAGTATGTATTCATTCATGTGTTAGAAATATATATTTATTTAGTAATAGCAATATATCGAATATGGTAACCACAGCTCAGATTGACGTAGCGAGCTAATAATCGACGCGGGTGGCACCCCCTCAATATTAAGGCGGGCAAGGGCCGCAGTTTTGAGGAGCGGGGTGAACGGCTTCAGATGTGGGGTGAATAAGACTATAACACTGATAAGAGGGTCGAGGAGCCAGGGTGGGGGCAAACTGGCTATATTTAACGAGATACGCCAATGTATTATTTTACTTTGCTTATGTCTAACCATTAAAAGATAAATACTTTAATATTTAAACCTAGTTTTGTTTTATCACTCTATGATAGCTTTAATTCATAATTATGTCTGCGGCTGCTGATTTTTTTAACAATAATTCCCATAGTAACAAGACGAGGATCATTTTTTCTTCCAATTGTGGAATGGCAATTTAGACACGATTTGTGTTATAAAAACTCTTTATGTAAAGTAACTAAAAGTGAAAACAAATCAATACAGCCAAAATACATCTTCATGCGAAAACAAGTGGAAAACTAAAGGGACAAATGACCCAATTTCCTTGAGTGTTCCTGCTCCCCCCCCCCACACGCTTTACCTTCACTCGTCCGTGAAGGGACTCGGGGCTTGTACTGCGTAAGTTGTAACTTATCGTGAATAGTTTACAGGTTATTTTATTACTTAAAAAGTTTTAAATTGAAAATATCGGACACAAAACTTAACGTTTCATATGAAATAAAATTTTCTCTGAACATGGACTTCTTTTCTAGAATAAAGAAATAAATAGTTCATGTTTTTACATAATTTCGCAGCCAATGTAATACTTTATTAATAATCACACTTAAAAAGAAAACATAGCGACTGATTTTACATTTAAATTTCGCTTAGTAAATTCGAAATTTAAAATTGTTACCCTACAAAACCCTACGCATCTCGAGGCCTGAAGAATGACAACAATCTTGTGGTAATTGTATCCAGGCTCGTGACGGTCTCACTATCGCCTTGTATGTAAAGTATTCCGTCTGTACGCACACATATATATAATATAGTTCACAATGTTACTGTTTGCTGAGGAGGGGCGTTTTCATTAAAACTTGTGTGGCTTCAGCGATACGCTATGTATCGCTAATATATATTACATATAGCTATATTATATTAGAATACAAACATATCGAACGAATAAAGATACATATGTTGATAAGGATTTATCGTTGAGGCAAATTATTGCTTTCAATATTGCCGAAGGGTCACCTTAATGAAATGAAAAGGTGCTATTAGAAATATATGTTATCCGCAAGCAAGTTCGCATGCTCAAGTATATATGTAGATAAAACAGAATATTTAATTCGATGTTGTCTGGATGTTTTTCACTAAGATGTTAACTGCTTAATGCTGCTAACAACTCTTATAACTTTTGAATCTTTTTCGTACCGAATTCTATTTCAGACCGTATACTGATATTAATGGTTTGTAAGAGCCGTAGAGAACTTCTGAAGTCACATGCGCTGTTCCACGAGCAATTCGCGGTCAAAGTACATACTATACTTGCCAACTCTGTCTAAAGCACGCATTACAATGTCTATAATATTTATAATATAACTAGCTGTCGCTCGCGACTCCGTCCGCTCGGAATAAAAAAAAAAGTTAATAGGTAGCCTATGTGTTCTTCCAGACTATACTATATATGAGTGCTAAATTTCATCAATATCCTTTGTGCTGTTCCGCAGAATAAACAAACATCCATCCATCTAAACTTTAGCATTTACAATATTAGTAAGAAGTAACGCTATTTTACAACCTATTTATTAAATCATTGTTTTTTTTTTATCTGACTATTTTATCGAAACTTAAACATATATTTAAAACCAAGTTTAAAATTAAAAATTAAACAAAACACCATTGTGACCCACCGCGGTTTCTTAATATAGGACAAAATTAAAGCAAAGGTTGTAAATACAAAACAAATTCCGCAAGCCCACTTCAATTTAAACTTGTAAAGAGACACCTAATCAGGCTACTGAGAAGGACACAACGGACAAAGAGGTACGAAATTTAAATCCTACCCGCAGCTGCGGAATAGAACCGACCTTAGAAACAAACAAATCGTTCCACTCCCCGCCCCCCACTCGTCGCAGGGGGAGGGGGATACGAAACAGGAATGGCCGCCTTATACGACCACATCTTACAGGCCCCAATTTCTACTTCCTTTCCATTACACTGCCAACGCTGACTAAACATAATCGTCGAACTTCCTTACGACTCTACCCTTCCGGGAAACTGCTCTCGTAGCAACAACTGAAAAAGCACCTTTATCACAAAGCAACAAAGTGTATATTACCCTATCACCTATTCGGAACACCAAAAATTAAACCTAAACGAAATGAAACTTTAATCGCGTGGTAGTAGAAACGTTTTTAGTGTAAAGTGTATAAATTTTCCAATTTTCCTAGAGCAGCCGCCGAAGCGTCCGAGTTAAGAACGTCGTCAAACAAGTTGCGATGTTGGCCGCGAACGTTTGAATAGCATCGACCGCCACAACTTGCGCGTTGGGTTGTTACGGGTGTATTTCTTACACAAAAGAAGGGGGTGTAGGGGGGCAGGATGATAAATGTTAGGATATTAATACACGGGTCGGTGATATAGTATACTTTTATGATCTTAGTTGGGTCGTAATATAAATCTGCTTTTCCGGCCGAATTCACATGTATTGTTGTTTTAGTTCTCTATTTCACTATAATAATTAGTGAGCCTAAATGATTTTCGCTATCTCGACAGAAACAGGCTTTACGATTTGCTTTTATTACCCTTAATAATTACTTCTAGAGTACGAACCTTACTGAAATAACGAATTTAATATTTTAGGTTACCTAATAAAATGTTTTGGAAGATAATCGGTTTAGTCTGCTTATTTTTTTTATTTTTAAAACAGCATAGCGACAGGTCATCTTCTCATTTCATCAACTTTTAAATTATAATTCTTTAAGACTATTTTTTGGACTCCTAAAGATACATATATTATAAACATTTTTAGGGTTCCGTACCTCAAAGGAAAAAAACGGAACTTATAGGATTACTTTGTTAGTCATAGTTATACGAACAAAATAAACCACGACAGTTAAATAGCGTTTATAACCTCACGAAAAGTTACTTTAAATCCGCAAAAGTATTATAAAACTCTGTAATGGATTTATTGAAGTAATCCGTTCAAATCAAAAACTGTTATAAAATAGTTAAAATCTTTTAGAACATTGTTACACTAGTGAAGAAATCGTACAACTATCAGGGGTGGTTTGGCACGCCTTATCTTTTATTGCGCCAAAACAATATTCATAAAGCTTCCGTCGACGGCAAGATTTTATTACAACGCGGCCGCGCTCTCGAGGATCGTATAGAACCGTATAAACTGCTAGACAGAAGTGAAAAACATTTTTTGTAATTATTCAATGGTGATATTACAACTGGTTTTATCATAATTAATATTGATAAAACTGTACTAGTTTTTGAAATGGATTATCTAGATTAGTTGTAAAATGTAACTAGGTTAAAGACATCTCAGATATAAAATATTGTATAATATACCGCGGTAATGAAACCTAGAGACATCGAAATAACAATAAGTACAATATATAGACATATTACAAGAAAGAAGGAACTTACTTAGTTTCAAGGATGTTGATGACATTATTTTGTTACATTTTAGCGAATTTGGTTTGATATTTTTTAATTCGGTTTTCTTTTTTTTTTCGATTTTATATCTTAACTTTGACAAAATGTTGCCGCTGCCTGACGTTGATCACAAACCCGGAGAAAGATCCTAGCTCGCTTCGTACTCAACGATTAAGTCTAAATTGCTTTAAAATTTATAGCCCACTAGGTTAGCGCTTAAATCTCTTATTTACAGTGGACAGTTTGCTCCACCGTTTGTTACAAAACGCAAGTACGATAATACTAGAAACTACACTTCAGAATAAACATTTATTCAAACCGAAGAGCTTCGTCTCGACTGCGCGATGTCGGATCCAGTTTAAGAGCTAATGTTTGACCACGAATTATTTATTAGTTTTAGAATATCTCGTATAATAGACGACCAATAACTGACGTATCTACGTCTCTATATTTCTATTTTTAACATCTCGATAACGTAGCTTAGTAATTTCTATTCGAGGTTATATCTCTTTGAATTTTTATTTTACAAGTAAACAGTTATACTAAGGTACGTTTCGATGATTACTTTAATGTTTTAGGACTTTGGCATTATATTTCAAGTTAACTTCGGCTAGTTTATTAAAAGTCTACTCACAAATTATATCCTATAATAGATTTAAAATAAATATTACCCCCATCGTATGATTGTGGGTTTGACCCATAAGGTCGGGTGGTCTGACCCACGCGACCCGTGCTAACGTGGTATTGTGGTACCCTGTTCAATCTCACGTTGTTCAATACCGGTTTTATACAGGTGACAAAAGTATTAAAAAACTTGTTGATATTTTTATTTCAACTTATTCTGTAAATTAAGAAAAAATCTCGGTGAAAATTATTGTAGTCTTACTAATATGATAAATGCGAACGTATGGATAGATGGATATTTATTAGAAGATAACTCTAGAAGCATGGATCTTGATGATAGGCACGTATGTAGAATATAGTCTGGAAGAACACATAGGCTACAATATTTTTTTTGTTTCGTACCGACGGAGTCGCGGGCGACAGCTATTTTAATTAATAAATAAATAATTTAATTGCAAAAGTAATAGACAACAGTTTTTAAAGGTAAATACATAAAATAATGGTCTAGAAAAAGATTTTTAAATTGCGCGTATTTTTGCAGTAAAGTTGTTGAGTTACCTAATATTTCATCACAACATGGTACAACTTGTGTACTTATATGTTGGTCTTGTTAAAAAAATAAGTAAAAAAGACAACACTTTATCTTACGTCTACACTCCACAGAATATATAAATAAAACAGGGTTTGTCAGAACGTTATTTAAAATTCAACGCTTCAGACTCTGTTCATACCAAATGACCTAAGGTCAAATGAAACCCGAGATATTTTCTCACGAGAAACTCCAGCATCGCAATAGATTTGTAAAACAGGTCCATTCTTTTGTTGCATCTTATTGATGTTGTTACTTATAAAACTGGTTAAGTTTATCTTAACATCGGTCAGTTTACCATGTTACTTCTTACTAATATTATAAATACGAAAGTTTAGATAAATGGATGGATGTGAGTCAGAAGGTATATCTAAAGCGGCTCAACGGATCTCGATGAAATTTGGCACGGATGAAAAACATAGTCAAGAAGAATATATAGGCTACTAATTAAGTTTTTTTTTAACTCCACGCGAACGGAATCGCCGGCGACAGCTAGTATTTTTTAATACAAAATATACGTACACGTAGTTTTTTTTATGAAACAATGAACAACGGCCCCAAACGTATTCGTAAGACATTAAAAGCTGATTTTCAGCAGAGCCATTTTAATGTTTTGTTTAGCAGAAAAAAAACGAGAGAAAGTAATTTCTCAAAAAATGTTACAACCAAACTCGTAGGAAGTATGGAAAATGATAAAAATAAGTTATCTTTTCAACAATTTCTAAAGCTTTCGTTTTCACAAATAAATGAAGTTCGAATAATGAGGATGAAAAGTTTTTCCGCAGACCTAATGAAGGTTGCGTTTACACAAATAGAACATACGCTAGTATAATAACATTACAGGGCAGTGTGCGGCCCGATAAGACGCGGCGGGGGGCTGCGGGGTGGCGCGGAGTGGGGGCCAAACAAAATGTTCTCGTCGTGGTTTGAGGCGTACGTGAAGACAGCGCGCTGAAGACGCGACTGTAGGAACTAATATAGAGATGATAATACACATTTATACATGTTTTCTATAATTAATTTGATTACCATAAACACTTTTATTATAGTATAATGAAATTAAATGCATTTATTTGTTTCAGGTGACGCTGTTAAAGATGGTGATATACAAATTGATGAAATGCAAGCAAATAATTTGCCTGCATCTCCAAGAATACGAAGAAATATTGTAAATACAAATCATATTATGACAATAGCAGTATTAAATTGGACAGAAGAAATTAACAAAAAGTACACCACTGAAAATGTTTCAAACGGATGTCAAACTCTTCATTTACCATAAACAGGTACAAAAATTACGGGTCCTGTTTTGATAATGTAATTCTACTCAATATTAAAACCTTCTGGAATTTTCTGTTATCGAAAAATCATTTGAGTAAAAGAATTAATTCTTTATGAAGCGTTTAAAAAAATTAAACATAGTCGTAATCTGCACTCTTAGAAATGAGAAGATTCAATTTTATTGAAAGTAAAAATTGCTAGCATATTTTTAAAATTATAACATACCCTCACGTAACTTTAAAACCAGCATATTACAATGTAAACAAGGCATATATCCATGAATAAGAAATTTTTTGCATTTGATACCATTCTGGTATAACTCGCTCCTCTCTTTAACTTATGTGACATTTGTATTTAGTAATGGCTATTTAGCAATTTACCGATATGGTCAGTGCGAAATTTTGTACCTTGTTTAAATTAAATTAATATATAGCTGATGATGGTTGGTACAACAGCTCTAGATAGTTCAAACGTGACGAGCTCGGACATAGTCCGAGCGACTTTCGTGAGGGTGAAAGCAGTTTGAAAGTCGGGTCGGTATTGATCGAGTGTCTTGCCCCCCTCCCGCGCAACCCGCCCTGCCCGTCGCCCGCAAGCCGGGTAAGGAGCGCCCAATCCTGAGGATTTGCTTGTCTTTAATTTACTAAATGTACTCAACTAGCACGTATGTTTACAGTTTTAAGGAAACCTGAATATATTTGAACGCATCCGTTTAAAAAGAATCTATTCTTCATTCAAAAATTTAACTACCACAGAAGTCCAAAAGGCAAAACATTGATTTTTTACGAATTTATACATCAAAATTATAAAATTAGTGCATACGTTCCATTCCCTAAAATAGTTGTCGCCTTATAGTAGATCTTTTTTTTATTTTTAATCTTGTATTAGGTGCCAGTATTTCTACAACATTGGTTGAGTGGACACAGTTTTAAAACAGCCAAGTTCTTAACGATTTTCATCTTTTTAAGCCTTTCAATTGTTTCATTTATAAAAAGATAGATTTGTGAATTTAAAAAATATACACAAAAATACAAAAGTTTGTATATTAAACATACATAGAAATCTAAAGTTCTTCTACACTATTAATGGTTGAAAACTATTCCAATGGTTCAATACGGTCACCTCAATATAGGCATTTTAAAATTAAAAATAAATATTTAGATTAAAGTATTCTTTTTAAATCTTACCAGCCAGTTCAATTATTTCTAATTTCGACCATCACGCTTAATATTAATCAAAAACTCGAGTATAAATTAATCAGTGGGTCGTAATCGAATACTTTCGTCCGCTCTCGTCTTACACAACTCGACTTGATTAATGTGTGTACAGAGCAAGTTAATCGCCCACTCGAGGAGTCCGCTATGACCGCTCGTTTGTACGTGTCACCGACATATTGTGAATTTCGTCAGTCTATGATCGCACTAAATAATTTTGAAGTAAATTTTTCAAATTAAATGAAATAACGTATTCATATCAAAAACACCAAACAATACATAATAACTTTTCTTCTATGAAACATTTACTGAGCTCTAATTTGAAATACGAATATCATATTAAACCTAAACATGAATATAGTATACAAACAACTATTTATAACAAAGAAATTCTATTCCTTTGACTATAAACTTGCAGTCAGTTTACAATATGACTTGTTAGATGACAAACTAATGAAACTCACAATTTAACGGTAACATACATAACTCTAACCTATTCTATACCCCTTTGCAGTATGTACAAGCACTTTATCTTATTTGCTACACGAAAACTGAAAACAGCAAACTATTATTCACCATTAGATTTTCCATTGTTAAACTCGCTTTAAATTGTTTTGGAGTTACCGTGGGTTTCTGAGACCAAAATACCTGTTTTAAACAAATGGTTATCACTGTTTTGTCAAAGATAATGACAAAAGCCAACGATAAAAGATCTATCTTAAATTCTGTAAATTTAGTAATAAATTACCTTACCAATTACAATTATAAAAAAATTAACGTCATGTAACAACCAGCCCTAAGGGAATCAATAGTACGCATTAGTAATAATAAACCTATTGGCTCGAAAGATATTTTTTTCTAACGTACTGTAAAACTAAGATGCAGTTTAAAAAAATTATAAAAAATATATTTTTTAATCACTACAAAACACGTATATCAAATGTTATTATAAAAACAATTGAAACTAATCGTAGCGAAGTAAATTCGTACAAAACACATGTTTTTCACAAAGACCGAATCGGCCGCAACCAAAAGGTTTCCATTTCACGCCACTCGGCGTAATTAATGGACATCCTACGATTTGGACATTAAGAACTTTGGAGGGGGTGGATCGATACAACTGCCTCAGTAAGGCTCCTTAAGGGGGGAGCCAGTTTTCGTTGCGGTTACAAGAGGTGGGGGGATTTCTTTCCTTACTTAACACCCTATGTGAAACTCCCTCAAAATTACCGACCAATTTTGAAAGATATTCACCAACTGTTAATTTTGGAGTTTCTTGTGGTTGTTATTATGATATGGGTCGGGAGAAGGGGTTCAAGTTAGATTGGTTGGATGTATCTTGGTACTTTCCTTGGTGGGTCGGGTGGCGCGCGCCAGTGTGAGTGGGGTCTAAACTTTAAGACAGTTAACGGGGTCGCAATCAGAGCGAGAGCTATTCATTCAGGAGACGGTTATTGCGCGCTGTACATGTTTTGTTTGACGAAAGCTTACTCCCACATTATTTGTATTGTTTCCATTGTTTGTGCGTTATATTTCTGAATAAATTGTACCAAGTCTGAATTCTTACATTATAATATAATCTAATATGAACCCTATTCTATTTACATTAGAACATATTTTACATAATCACAATAACAAAAAACTGATTACATAATTATCTAAACTAAGAATGTACTAAAAAGTAGGAATAGGACTGCGTTGTTTTTTTTTAAATTTGAGATCAAACTTTACTTTAATTTAAATTTAACAAATCATTTTTCAATGAATTAAGAAATAAAAATACCACTTTATTACAAAATCGTCAGGAGCGTCGATGGCTCAGTGGTCAAGCACTTGACTTGTAATCGGCAGGTCCTGGGTTCGAATCCCGCCATGTACCAATGTATTTTTCGATTTCTGATTTACCATATGTACATTTAACCGACGTTCTTACGATGAAGGAAAACATCGTGATGCAACCTGCACATATCTGAGAAGTAATTCAAAGATATGTGTGAAGTCAACCAACCCGCACTTGGCCAGCGTGGTTGACTATGGCCTAATTACCCTTAACTTAGGGTAGGCCCCGAGCCCCTCGGTGGGGACGTATAGTGAGCTGATGATTACAAAATATTTATTTCATGGAAAATGAATTACTAGACTACACGTTTATAGATTGAAATGTAAATATTCCTTAAACTTCATGAATTTCATATTAGTTAACTAAATTAAAAACACAAAACTGCAAGCAAAAGAGCATATTAACTTATGAATATCTAAAAAAAAACGCTGACGATATCTAAAATTAAGTTTTCATGGTGTCAACTTTTAAAACCAATGCTACTTTTTATATTTTCACGGACTGATATCTTTCATATAAAATTTTAACAATATTTAAAAACGAAATGTAATCTTATAACTATGATTAATAAATACATATATTAAATTTATTCAAAAACAATATAATTATGTCCTACATGTTATTATGCAAGCTAAAGAATCAAAACTTTCCAATAATCAGAACAAATAATTCTAATAGAGTGGCCAAATATGTATAAAAATCCTGTCCATTTTGTGACGTCATTGCCCTTAAATGGAAAAAAATGTAGAAAAAATATTTACGTTATTGACAAATAGATATCATTATAGCGCACAATTAAAACGCATAGTGTGCAACATGCCTAAAACTAAACTAATTTTAATAAAGAATACATGCATAAAAAACAAATAAATAAGGTCACAAAGACACTAAAATTATACGTTAAAGTAAACAAAAAAGTTCATTTTCAATTTAACATTTTAAAATGTATCACAAAAGTGTAAATTCAGCGCAGCGAAGAATCTCGCAGACGATGACTCGTAAATACGACTGAAGGGGAAAATAATTCTGAAGCGTGCTGTCGTCAGGTACTGACATCAGAAAAGATATATAACCTTTTAAAATTATTCAAAGCCTATTATTATTATTATTTTATCTTTATGTGATCGTAAATTTTCGCTTATTTATATTTTTTATTCTAGTGGACCACTTAATTTGCTTTTTAATCATCTTTTAAAAAAATTACTAGTGAAAAACTGTGAATACGCTACTTTACAACAAGAAATTACCTTTGAATTTTGATTAACTTAAGACTACTTAAGAAAAACGTAATAAAAATATTTCGTGACTCGATAAATAATGTACATATAACAAAAATAATTTCATAAACATTTCAAAATAAAATATATAATAGAACAAATTAATATTTTAAAAATAAAGTTGTTTATGAATTTTGTTTTGCTGTCAGTACCTGAAAGCACTTAGCTGTTTGAATGTTAAAGCAGCGGAAACTTATTTGCATAAAATTCACTTCTTATGATGTCTCCCGACACATGAGATGCATTTTATTTTATTCATTTACACATTTAATTTCTACCTTCGCTGAAAACAGTTACAAGAGACTGTAAACTTAATTCTACAAAAGTTATAAATCTGAATTAATTCAAAGTTTACTACACTTATACGTATGTCAATATTCTAGCAAAGTACTTTTTCATGGTAAATTACAAAATTTCTATCAGTTTCAATCTTTTATATTTGCATATTAAACTTAACGCAAGATATCACGTAAAATGATTTAAATTTTTCGTTATAAAAATAAGTTTTTTTTTAATCATTTTTAGAATTAAATTTTGTTAAGACTTGTTTTATGTTCTAATACCGTTTGATGTCTAATGATAACTAATTCAATTTATTTATTTCACAACATTTATATAAAAGTAATCATTTGTTAATTGTCAAATAATATTATGATAAAATCTTTCATATATATCAGATTCGAAACCTAAATGGACATAGTAATAAAATACATACTAACTTCAAACGAAGGTAAATAAACGCCTCTTTGTCCACATTGTCTCAATAAAGGAATAGCGAATCGTCAAAACGACTACGCCATGGAAATCTCTAAGAGTTGCCGCGAAATCGCAAGCGACCGAGCGCGCTGAATACAAAACACGTACCCACCCCTGTGCCACCCCTACCTACCCGCCGCCCCTCCTGTCTTCATGCCCTTCTTCCTTAATGTGTAACAAAGACACCCCTCTTACGCTTCAATGTGTTTGTGTAGTTTTACAACGCGTCTGTGTGCGTTTAGTTACGTTTAACGGCCGTGTACCTCTCGTCGTTGTGTGCGTAACCACTTGCTAATATTTCAAGAACGTTTCAGAATAAATTTCTAAATCAAATTTTACTGAGACCTACTAAGCTACAAACGTAAATAAAAACTCTCTATCAAATTCTTTTCGTTCTATAATTGTACTTTTTTAATGTTAGTAATTTTTATAACCTTTAAGTTTGCTTTCTGTTTCTGATAGTATTTAAATAGATTCCAAAGAGAGCCAAAATACGTTAATTAATTTCAATACAGACACTTTCAATTGTTTTAATAATAAGTCGCCTTTACCTCAAAGAAATCTATAAAAGTGTTCAACAAATTGTTTTAAAAACAAACTCCAATTAGTATCCCATTAGGCGACCGCGTGAACACGCCGTTGGTTTGTTACACTGAATAAAAAAAACAATTACCCAACCGCATCATTGTTCGACAATAGAAGTATGTATTTTAAATTTTGTTTTGTTTCTTTAATTTAGATTAAATCAAGGTTATTTAATGATGATAAATCAGATTAACTTGCATTATTAATTATTAATTATGACAATTTAAAGGGAGATTTTTTTATTACTTTTATAGGACGATCGTCGTAAATCCAACATAGTCGTAAAACTGATTGCCTTTTTGTATATCTTTCATTTCACAAAACTAAATATTAAATACCTAAATTTATTTAAAAGTCAAATCTCTTTTTGCTGTAATATAATTACTGAGTTTAAAAAGTTTAACTACATTGACTACAAAATCGGGGAATTTTAACTAATTTCCAAGTTATACGTTCTGTCGCAAAGTCCAAATTTTAAATTATTAATATATTTTTATTTCTTTTAGAATACACATGGTACTTCGTAATTTTATAAACTTTAGTTTCTTAATGTGATTTCTGTGCCTATATAAAAGTTGTAAAGTTACTAATATAAAATTCCAATCTTTCAATTCCTATAACATGCCCATGTCTTGACTAAATCGAAATCTATACACATAACACTTCATTACATAAAATTAAAAAAAAAAACATTAATTTAAAATCAGCCATCTCTATGGTAAATGTAATTTTTCAGTGCTGTATAAAATATAAAAAAAAAAACCTTTGTACTATATAGTAAGATATATGTATGTAAAACTGAAAAGCATTGTCCTTTCAAAGCATATCATTAACATAATGAAGGCTACGTCGGAAGACACACATAAATCAAAGGTCCGTGACCCTCGCCAAAAAAAAAAACAACCGCCAAAAATCTTTCTAATCGCACGTGACAATACTGAAAAATTTCCTCACACATCTATTTTATAAATGCTAAAGTTTACATGGATTGATAGATGATTCGAAGGTCCAGAACGGCTGAACGGAACTCGCTGAAATTTTGAATATAGAACATAGTCTGAAAAAACAAAGGTAACTAATGAAGGTTTTTAATACCACACGGTCGGAGTCGAGGGAATTAGTTTTTAATAATCAAAAAATATAAAACATTTTAAAACAGTTTAAATCACTGAATAGTAATTATTATTCGTGATGTTTTTAAAGAAAGACTTATTCATATTACGTAAACCTTTATATCGGTAAAAATGTTTTGTTTGTTAATATTTAGTTTCATCATAAAAAATGGTAATAAATTTTCATGCAATACATTTATCGTGTCGGGTTCAATATCCACATCAAAAAACACTATTCGAAAATTAACCCTAATGCAAATCACTAACCATATTATTGTCTATTAGGTCATGACTGCATACATTTTAGAGAAATACAACCAACCGTTTCATTATAACATCGCAATAATCAAACCAAAATAGGCTTTAGACGCATTTTGTTAGGTGTAGTAGACAATTTTCAATCGGCAAACGTGGTCGTGTTTAGAATCTATTTAGGACAGTAACCTCGTATAGAAAATTTCTTTAGAACGCTTCATTGGCGCGAAAAATTACATTTTTCAAAGATGGCGGCCAACGCTGTTTATCGCAGGTTCATTTTATGTTGAAATTTGTTATGAAGCTGTTTAGTTTTACAATAAAAAAAATGGTTATTTAGGTCGATAAACAACCAAACCACAAACATTTAATAGATAACCCATTTAGGATTAGAAGCAATTAAATTACAAATAAACGCCGTGTATTTCATATTTATAAAACATTAGATAAAATAAGGTATATTGAAATTTAATTGTAGTCTATATAACATTATGGTATTAAAAAAAATGTGTTTAAAATGATTTTAAATATCCACTACAATATTAAATATTACAAAAAGAATGATAAATATGCAAATGTTAAAAGGTTACTCACTGCGACCTCTAGTGCAGAGTAGCAAAGACTTAACTCTATTTTTCAACGCCAGATGGCAACGCTATAATTTTTAGTTTAAATTTGTTCTGTTAGGGGCGCTGCTGTAGCGGCGATTGTAAGCGACATCTAGTGTAGAGTGGAAAAAATAATCCTGAATAATCCTATTTTTTTGTGTTAATTTGGAAATACATATTGAGGCATATAACAAGCAACATATGCCAAGAATTACTCACGATTTTCTTTAAAATAAATTAAAATATATTAAAACTTAGACAAACGTGGAATTAAAATTTTAGATTGAATAAATTTAACACGTATAAAGACTATGAATTCGGTAAAAGTAATAAATAAAAATGATTAAATGACATAATGAAAATAAATTAAGATAGTAATAGAATAATTATAACAAAAAATATTCTTATATTTCAAATACAAGCAAAATAAAAAGATCTACAGAATGCTTTTTATACGAAAACTGAACTCGGTATAACTACGCCATCAATACGACGATAAAATCCATTTTATTAAAAGCAAACACATTTTGAAACGTAATATTTGTTATAGTATCGAGAGGCGGCGTCCGGTTCTATCGAAAAAATGTTAAAATAAACACAAAGCGCATTAGAATAATAACAGATCGACAGTCGACAGCTGCCGGACCAGTTTAGTAGAACTCCGGACAGCCCCTTGACCGGACGTTAAACTATTCTTTGGAAACTGTAACATTAGAATAATTAACAGTAATTTTAATCTTACTAGTATTATAAATGCGAAAGTTTATATGGATGGATATTTGCTTGAAAATACGTCCGGAACGACACAACGGATCGTTATGAAATTTGGCATACATATAGAACATAGTCTGGAAAAACACAAGGGCTACTTATTTTTAATACTACTAAAATACTGATAAAATAAATCCATACTATCCATACGTACTTTTAGAAGTTTTTTCAAAGACATTAAAATATTAATTTCATGTTTTTCTTGTCAAAAGTGATAAATAAAAATTCAAAGCACACTAAAGGTAAAGTAGATGTAAGTCGTCCCTTGGCATTTAAGTTTTGTCTTTAAAAAGTAAAAATGGTATCATGAATAATAATCTTGTTTCAATGTTTAATAATGTTAAAAAATTGGACATAATTGGTAACTTCTGGCAAAGCTAACCCTAAGATAAAATTAGAATCCTCTGCTAACAAATACAAGTCTAAACAGTTCTGTCGAATTACCGCTTTCAAATGTTTTCATCATCATCACGTAATCTAGAGCTTAATGTATTTTCCTGAACGAGTGCATGTTAAATCGTGTTTAGTGGAAATGAGAAATTATAACTAATATACCTAAACATTTTGCCCTTCATAAGTTTATAATCACAGGTCTATTAAAAAAAGAAATGCTTGTATCAACAATTTAAACAGTCAATTTATCATTTCCATTGATTACGATCATAGAATGTTGGCTTTGGACAAAGCCTACAAAATTCCAGGGCAATAAGATAGACAGGCCTGGTTTCTTTACAATTACTTAAACGATTTGTCTGATGGTTATTTCATATTAATATATTGTTAAACGTCATACACTTTGTACGAAATACTTTTTAGACAAAAGTCATATTCAGTTAGTGATTGTTTGTAAAAACATGTTCGAATTTCAATCTAAAATCGAACAAAGTTCCCGCACGCAAAGAATTCGGTTACGTGAAGAATCGAATATTGTTTCATATTTTTCAACAAATCGTTTAAACTGTTAACGTGAGGGTATGCGGACAAATATTGTCATTTACTCGGGTTTTAGCCGAACAAACGCGCAGTCTGACACCGAAGAAACGAATAAAAAGCGCGACGTACTGTCGCTAACAAAAGTGTTACAATTGTTTTAATTTTAAGAATTTTTTCACTTGTATTTTTGTATAATTTAAACTAATGTTTGTGGTGTTTTGGTTTGATTTACTACATTTGTAAGATTTGTTAAGTAATGTACTTTTAACCTCACAGTTTGTACTTCATGTTACCATATTGTTTACGACAATAAATTGTATTTACCTATGGAATTTTTGTTTCATTTTGTATGTTTAATTCACTACTGAATATTTTAAATGGAAATAATTTTTTCTTCTTGCAACCATGATAAGTAATCAAGACGACTTTAAAATGCACTGCCGAAATACATAATACAAAAGCACATTATAATAATATTTTTGTTATTTTAAAAAGAAATGGAAGCCATGGATATATGTTTATATGTTATTTAGCAGTGGAAACCCACTTTAAATACGTAACAAAAATGCACAAAACCTTTCTAACATAACTAAAATAAAAAAAATGCCAACACTTTTTTACCCGAAGGTACCTGTTGAGCGAACGTCTTCTTTTTATACCGGTCCGCGGGCCGCGCACTAAAAATCGTATAAATCAAAAAATATAACCGATCGCGGGACAAAAGCTCGTACAAAAGCTTAAACCAGTTCGATTCGCGGTCGAAAGCTTTAAACGGGGAACAGCATCCCTTCGGACATCTGGACCATTGTCCCGACGATGAGACAAAGTCGCTCAATGCCAACCGGTTCCATCATAATCACCGATGTTATTTAGGTCATCAACGGACAAACTTAGATTCCCGGATTCAGTTTTGATTTTGAACTCGACGCGCGATGTCGATCTTTTAATGTAAAGGTAACCTTTACATTAAAATATATATAAAAATTAATCTATAGTTAAAAGATGTTAAGTGTAAAATTAATCTATTATTATTTTGATCAAGTCACTAAAGATCATTTAAATGTTTAAACTTTAAACCAAATTTATAAACAAAAAATATTTTTTTTAACTTAGTTAAAACAACAAGATGACTTCATGACTTCGTGCTGCAAAACGGTAAGTTAAATGCTCTGGTAATCAATCTTACTAGTCTTATTACTATTACTAATGTTTGGATGGATGGATGTTTATTACAACGTATCTTTAAAACGACTCTATGGATCTCGCTGAATTTTGTCATAGATATAGAACAAAGTCTAGAAGAACAAATAGGCTATTAATTAAGTTTTTTTTTTAAATTCCGACAACAGCGATAACTAGTATATATAATAAACGTCTTACTACGTTGACGGTTGTTAAATAGTAAGCAGCGCCCTTAGTGTAATTTTAGTATGTGAAATATATAATAAGTCAACTTAAAAGAATCAAGTTTATTCAATGAATTGACTCTATGAAGTTGTAATAAATAAATGTAGGTTAAAAAAAGGATTTTATGACTGAATTTAGTAAAAAATATATATTTTTTTTAATGTTTTGATGATTTTCGTTCAATAAGTTACAATACTTCGTTCCGTTATGAATACAGAGGGTTAAAAAGTACTCAATAGTATAATGTCTTTGTGTATTCATTAATATTTTAATTAGAAATTAATCTGTAAGAAACAACACGTTTTAGTATTTAGCCAGACATAATAAAGTCCGTCAATAAACAGATACATAGGCAAACGTTTGTAAATACGATGAAAAAAATTCGCTAGCCGATAGGTAGCCGTCGCAATTCGAGTATCGATTTTAAGATCCCCTTTCTACCATTATTATTTTTTTACATAACAAAGAAAATATAAAGGAGGAGTTGGCAAGGGCCGCGCGCCCCTCGCGAATTGCCTTTGTGTGTGTCAGCTTGCGAATAGTGCTGGTGTGCATGTGTGAGTGTAACTTTGAGACGATCGACGGAGTCGTGTAAAATAAGGGGAGTGATTTGTAGAGCGCAAGAAAACACTTGATACTTGATTTTTCCTATTGTTGATTCATCAAAATTTAAGGAAAAATCAAGTCTAGATAAAATTATCTTTATCGACTATTATTTTATTAACGGAAAAATAAATTTTAAATTGTATAATTTTCTATATAAATTTAAATTAAGATTATAAAGTAAAAATTGTACTAAAATGTTATATTTTAATAGAGAAATTGTGGTAAACGAAATGATACTAACCAGATTATTGCATGATTTTATAAAGCTTTTGTCACATAACTTTGGTTTATTACGTTATTAATAATTTTATATTTTCCTCTGTAGCAATAGAATAAGTTATTTGTGTCAGAGAATAAAACCGCTCGTTTTCTTTTCAAACTAAAGTATCAAATAGTATCGAGCGCATTATAAGAAACAAGGGACCGAAGAAAGCATCTCTTGGCTTCACCCCTCCTTCACGCACACAAAGACACTTGTTTGTGTTTTAAAAATACTTAGCGCATACACATACATAGGCTGAGCTATCAATAGATTCATTAGATGCATTTCTTTGATACAGCCCCGTGCTTTTAGCGAACTACGCGGCCGAATCATTTACCGCTATTGGAAACGATTAACGAGCGACTTTCGACTCAATGAGTTGAAGGAAAACATTTTTCGCTTGTTCAAATTCAGCAAATATAAATTTGCGTAGGAGTAATTGCGTCTTTGCTTGGTGATTTTTTTTTCTTTTCCCTCTTTCGAAAGGACCCTAAATGGCAGCCCTCCGTCCCTGTGCCGTTTGATGTGTCTTGTAAGATGAATGTTGTATATAAACGTAAAATAATAATCTCTTACGCTAGGGGCCTAATGCTTGTCATTATAACCGACTGAAGAATAGCTTGGATTTATACTTGCATTTATTCATACTGTATTACTTATTTTAAACAAATATTTGCGTATATAAAGTTATAGCTGTCGCGCGCAACTCCGTCTGTGTGCAATTAAAAACAACTTAATTAGTAGCCTATGTGTTCTGCTACACTATATTCTACACTTATGCCAAATTTCATCAAGATCCATGCTGCCATTCTGGAGATAGCGTTAAACAAACATCCATCCACACAAATATTCGCATTTATTATATTAGTAAGAAGTAATATTACTTAGAGATGGTAGTTTAAAGAAAGTTATTTAAACCATATGTACATAACTTGGAGACATACCTAATAATATAATAGGATGTAGACGACCCCGATCAACACTGATTTGAGACGTTCTCTTAGCCAATATTCTTGTATTCATCCTCTCAATTAGTCTAAACCACTGATGAATTATAAATCTATAGGTTAAGCTAATTGAATATTGCCTAAAATAAACCAAGAAAGCTTTGTATATCTAACAAAGGAAGTTTACATCTTAAACCTATGATATAAATCTGTCTGTGGTATATAAATGTATATAAAATGCAAGGGGAGGAAGCCATAACTGATCGATTGCGTTATTAGAATTTGATTAACGTCCGTAGGCCGCGGAATTCAGGGGAGGAATACGAATACCGCCAATGTAATCTATTCATATAAAATAAATCAAAGAGATTACCGCTCATGCGAGACTAGCAGACAAGACGACGTCTAACCTATAGATAAAGTATTATAAATGTGAATGTTTGGATGGATGTTTGTTTGTAGGTATCTCCAGAACAGCTAAACGAATCCCGCTGTAATTTTACATGGTAAAACATAGTTTAGAAGAACATATAGTCTAGTAATAAAGTTCGTTTTTTAATTCCGCACGGACGGAGTCGCGGGCTACAGATAGTAAGTAATACACGAATTGTTTTTGCAACAATGTTGGCATTACTAAAAAATAAGACAATGCATCAAATAGCAATTTGAAACCCATAATACAAGGTTCTGAAACCAAAATTTACTTTTAAAATATATGGTTATCTCTGTTATGCCAAAGATAATGACAGGGATAACGATATTCTATACAGATATTTTGATCTCGGAAACCTTACCTTTTTTTTATATCATAAGGTGGCAAACGAGTGAGCGGGCACATGAAATCGCTGAAATAGCGAAGTGACTGTTGCCAATAGACACAATTGCATATGCGTTGCCTGCCTTTAATCGACGGAAGAGAGGATGCACAGAAAGAACATATTTTCCCTTCCCATGCATCCTCTCTTCCGGAAAGTCCACTTTCACTTCCCATCCTTTCCTTATAATAAAAAGGTGGCAAGGGAAAGAGGTCTAAATTAGGCCTCTGGGACACACACTCATCAGACGAAACGCGGAATTGCTTCCACTTCACGCATGTCTTCTGTGTGATCGTGGTATTTCACCGGGCGAGCCGGGCCAATTCGTGCGAAGATGTTAAAGCGGGCTCTACCACTGTTAAACCTAAGAAACATAACAAACACGCTATGTATGATCGTACGTCACGTCAGAATTTAATAGTGCCTAATTATTATTATCTCTGTCTACACCAATTATTAAATACGTAAGAGTCTGCAAACACTGCTTTATTAAGATGCAAGCGAGCGCGTCTAATTTGGAATAGTTATGATTATGTTTTAAATATAATTATTACCGTCCCCTCGCAATGTTTATGTAGAAAACGGATAACGCTATAATGAATCTATCTAGTGCAGCCCGCTGGTGAAGCGCCCCCGACTGAGACCCGCTGAGACGAGTTACTTGCTCGCCCACGCCTGGTACAAGTTACAAGCGAAAACTCTATATAAATATGTATTAAAAACTAGTGGAAACTGTTCGGCCAAAGATAAAGAAAAGTATTCCTAAAAAATGAACAATTTTCCATTATCAGAGATGATCAAGAAATCTACAGTTTTTTTTTAAATATCTAGCTTTAAACACCATACACGCGTGTATAAAAATCAGCAGCTCTACAAATCCATACTCGTGTAGCGTTTCTTCTACTAAAATACAATCCTATTTCTAAATTTTAATTCGAATAAATGAATATAATTAACACTTTTATTGAAAAATGCTTGTTTTGTTATTTAATTAGTAGTATAGTGAATCATCTATTAAAATCGCTAATCGCTTATGATTAGGTTCATACATTTATAAACCTATTTCGTCCGGACGACGACTGAAAAGTGGACGAGCCGCGTGCGCCAATCGAAACGTGACACACTACCGGGAAAATCTCCACGTTTACCTTCCATAGACATAATATCTGTGTAGACCGTAGACAAAGGATGTAACATAATCTATTTTGACATATGTCATTTAAACGATACTATGGATGCAAGACAAAGAGTTTCGGTTTGTACACAAGGCTACGTTAATCTTGTAAAACTGGCGATTTTAGTCGCTAAGACTTACGAAATATAATGTCGTAGAGAGCACGTGTAGCCGAAATTTTATTTATTCAAAACCAGTCGCTTGCCTTTGTGATTGTCTTGAGATCGTAGTGAAAAAAGTCGCTGCGATTTCCAAAATGGCGGAGCAGATCTATACTGTTGACATTGTTTAAATTCGTGCTAGCCGTGTAGTGGCTACGCTTGATCGACTAGACGATTTGAGTCGACAAAACATTACGTGTATGGAACGCGCGTTACGCAATAATCGCCAACCAACACAATGAACCAACCGACACTGAAAGAATAGGGCAGTACTTGCCAAGTAAAGTAAAAAAAACATCTCTGCCTTTAATCTACCCGATTCTTTTAACGTAAAAGACTTGTTTTATTTATATGAAGAAATAAAAATGTATTACAAACTTACGATCATCGTGTACAAATATACAAATGTAATTTTCGTTTCCGTGTGTAAATCGTCACTCAATCTAATAACCTCACCTCGTCGGAATCGAAGTCGCATTCGGAGGCTAAGCAACTGGTTCTTCCGGCGGAAGCGCTCCCGCCCTCCAGCCGCGGCCCTCCCAAACGACTACGTGTCACCTCACACTAATTCATTTCTAATCATCTATTTCAAGGCAAAATGTTAAGAAAGTTGCATTTAGAATTTAATAGACGTTCCCGAGTTACTATATACTTGATTTTTTTTGTTGAATTTCATAAGAAATGCATTTCCATATAGATACATAACATTAAAAAATTTATATAATCAAAAGTTTTTATCTATTGTAGGTCTCCAATATAAAATTTCAACAAAAACTATTTCTATACACTTATGTGGCGTCTACAAGTTTAAATTCAATATATATAAAATTAAAAATAGTATATTTATATCTGATTAACTGAAAATACTTAAATAATAAGCTTATCTATTACAGAGTTCATTACTTGAAGGCGGTAGGTTGCTACTATTTAAATATTCTACTAACTCTTCGATATTGTCACTTAAACGGCCCATACTTCAGACAAGACATATCGAGACGTCCTCTAACAGACACCAGCTTGTAGACACGCGTTGAGCTTGTAAGACAAATTGGTTTGCGTCCCTGTCCCCAGGCGGAGCCACTTTACATAAGGATAATGGACTAGCTCCTTGCACGGACAAATTAAATCTTCGTCTAACGGTTATTCTTGTTTACTTCGATTACGCAAACAACTTTACTCAATAATGAAACAACTACATATTAAAACAAATGAGAACCGTTTTTTGATATTGGTATAAACAGTCCACTGTTATCCCCAAATATAATGTTTAGTTACTTGGTTTAACCTTTTGATCGCCGCTGACTGATATTATGGACGTCAACGTGGTTATATAACGACACGTTGCTTTCGGTATAAATACTTTGTTATTTATGTTTTGGTTAAGATCGCAATTCGCAAGCTTGCGTTGAATAATTTTTCAGTAGCCATATTTTGTTAAAAATCAACGCCGAGCGCTAGAGTCCCTGTATAAATAAATTTTTCATGTTAAAACCCATAACCCAGTAATAAGCATTCATATTTTGATGTGAAGTGTCTAAAACATTTGAACATCAAAAGAATTCCATACACTGAATTACATTTAACACGTTAAATGCTGCTTCGATTTTCGAACACAGGCAAGAACGTGTTGACGGCAATAGTCTTTAAAAAAATATGTAAGTAAAGTTAACCGACAGGTTTTTTACACAACACTTGCAGATTCCCATTAAGCGTCTGTGTACGTAACACTATAATTACAAATTCATTGTAGGGTGAAATTGCTTCACCACGTGACTATACTTTTATCTAATCGTTTACTTATGGAATTGATTGTCAGCCGCCAACTACACACAATTTTTCTATTATTGAAATATTAAACCGTAATCAAAATATGTTTATCTTACGATTCGTAATCAGTGTCCAAGTTAAAAGGATAAAACATTTTTAAATGTTTGTTTACATTACGTTCTATGTTTACATTGAATATTACGGTAAATCGAATTGCCCGTTTGTAATTTGCCTCGTCAAATTGTAAAAACTTACATCTTACATGATTAAAAGTTCTTTATTATTTCTACGACATCCTGATCTTATTCCCTAACTTATAATACTATTAGCTGTCGCCCGGAAATCCGTCCGCGCGGAATGAAAAAAACTTAAGTAGCATATGTGTTCTTCCAGACAATGTTCTACGTCTATGCCAAATTTCAAAGAAATCCGTTCAGCCTTACGGAGATACCGTCAAACAAACATCTATCCATCAATCGAAACATTCGCATTTATAATAAGTAAGAAGTAAGATTATAATATTATTAAGATTTATCATCCATATTTCAAACTTTCAAATACAAGAATTTCATATTTTTATTTTCATTACTTTATAAACATAACCAAAACTTTTAATAATAACTTTCATTCAGCAGATTTAAAGAGCGAACATGGCAGAATCGTCGATTGAACCATTTTGCGAGGGGAAAAAAACAACCATTGGAAGTTATGCAATGAGACGTAAGCTGCATCGAAATAAATTCGGCAATTTTGATACGGTCCACCAATACACGACCCCTGTGCTCCCCTTTGTGATATGCCAAGGGGACTTCTTGTCTTTATCTTTTCCTTATGTAAATGTATGAAATATTCAATGCTAATGAGGCTAAGAACTTTCCCGTCAACGACAACAGCTAAAGTTTTTTTTTTATAATACTTTGGGTATGAATCTTGGTGTTATTCTGTTTACGTCTTCCTATAATTTTTAAATATATCTGTCGTAAAAATGTCGTAGTTTGGTAAAAGTGGTTGCAACTTTAATGCACTTATTTTTATATTGACGCAACGTTTTATAACTTACCTTCAAACCTATTTTAAACATTTTAATAACTATCTCTGGTACATCCAGGTGAAGTGGCAAATAAGAATATTTTTTTATTCGAATGAAAATTTCATTTTGATTTCGAAGGTTACTATGTCGTTGTATCTATATGTGTGTTATAATTAATTAAGGCGAAGGATGCTAATACATTAGAATCTCAAGTGTACACCGGAAGCGGATGCAGGAGCCATTGTGAGTGCCGCGGGGGGAGGGGCGCAGAACGGGGAGCAGGAGGGAGGCAAGATTTCCGTCGCGCAATAAATTTGGCGATGCGGCTTACAAGTCTTTGTCTCCGTGGGTATACTTACGACATTTACGTCACATGTTCAGTTGACAAATTAATATATTTTAATTTTTTTTTATATATTTAAATGCAAATCGAAACCTGGACATATACCAAAGGGAAAAATTTAATGTAGTTTGGTAACAAAATTTTATACAATAAATCATGTTTAATATTAACTATTTATAAAGAAACTGGAATGTAGATAAATATCATAAGCTTATAACATGAGTTAAGTTCGGTGATTTCATCAGTCAATTTTCAGTCACATTTTTGACGTCAATTTTTTTTTCAGACGACATTCTGAACGCAATAATAAACTTTTATAGCTTCCTATAACGCAAACTAATGTATTGTTAGTCGCTGGATATTATAACTATACGATGGCTTGTTACTACAAACTACGAAACTTTTGCCGATAGCTTTTTTTTAAAAAGACAACTACTCCAGGATTGATCCCAGTATCCCAGGGTAGTTTACAAACAGGTTTAACCGCAGTAAAGTACACCTTATCATTTTATAACAAAACAACTAATATTAAAACAAAGTGACGTTATAAAGTGGCTTAAAGGTAACTTCTGGAATAGACTACATAATTATAACAATGTATATTATTTATCAAAGAATAATAAATTGCCTTACAAAACCTTCATAAATATTACAAAGAGATTATCGGTGACTCAGGGGTGAAGCACTTGATATGCAATCTGCCGTCCTGGCTTCGAATCCCGCCATGTACCAATGTGTTTTTCGATTTCCGACTTACATATGTACTTTTATCCTACGTACAGTGAGATGATGATGATAAACATCAGAAAAGAATAACCTATTTAAATTACAGTTAACTAAAAACAAAAAATAAAAGCTTGCTAAGAAGGAAGACTCAATATAAAATTAGGTATTGCTAAGTCACTTCATTTGATCTATTTACTCCTAATTCGAAATTGTTTAATGTTAGCTTACTAATATTATAAATGCGAATGTTTCGGATGGATGAATGGATGTTTGTTTGAAAGCATCTTCGGAACGGTTCAACGGATGTCACTGACATTTTGCACAGATGTAGAAAATAGTCTAGAAAAACACATAGGCTAATTAAGTTTTTTTTTCACGCGGGCGTAGTTACAAACGACAGCTAATAATAATAATTTATGACGCAAATATACACTCGATTTATTAAAATTACAAATAATGTGTGGATAATAAAACATAAACAATGGAAACTATTGCAAGTAATTTGGCAACAATTTGTCAACACACAGAAGCTTCGCCAGTAGCGCATTGTCCGTCCACGCTCCACGGCCAAGACAAACTATAAATCTCCGCAAATACTGGCAACTATTTGTTCAATAAATCGACAACTTGCCAAAGACCGGACTTACGAACGAAGAAAGTATCGGACTGTTCGGGAGTTTGCCGGCACTATTAGGGATGTGACAAGAGCTAATTCAAAATGTCGATATATAAATTCGATAAAAAATAGAATTAACTATTGAGTAGCAGTACTTAACGAGAGTGTGCTTAATATCATTTTGTGAACACTGATACTCTTCTTTCATAACTGATATATCCGTCATCAGAAATAAAATTTCAAATACTAACTTTCCGCTTAAACCACCAAAGCACAGTTTACAATTTTTAATATACACACTTTTATTCCAAGAAAAATCAAAGACCCTATTTTCTATATCTAATGTTTGTTTAGCCAAACTAAAAATCACTGCTATCAATAAATACCGTTTGAAAATATCACCAAATAACTATGTATATAAATAAAATAAAAAACAACATTGGAAGTTGCACGACAGGACAGCCTTATGATGATTTTGAAAAAAATAATTATAAATAATTAAAGTATCGATATATTTGTAATTACATCACTAAATCGCAATAGCAAGGTCCAATGTTTGCGGGTAAGTTAGAGCGTTTAAGCTGAAACAGTGGCTTACTTATTACCTGAGACGGCGCAACTTGCCCGCTGACGCTACTTCCGCCGCCCAACTTAATAAAGTTCTTCGTTTTAGTCTGAAATTTAAGACGAAAACACGTTAATGCTATTAAGATTTATTTACCCGCTCAATCTACAATAATTTATGACGTATAAAAAACAACAATCGTAATATTTTTTCTCTTGAAAGTAATAGCGGTTGGGCGCGAGTCCGTCCGCGCGGAGTTAAAAAAAATATTATTAGTAGCATATGTGTTCTTCCTGACTATGTTCTATATGTATGCCAAATTTCATCGAGATCCGTTCAGTCGTTCTGGCGATACTTTAAAACAAACATCTATACATCCAGTCATCTTAACATCAATCTGATTTGTGTGTATTGTAAAACGTCTTAAGTCTCATAAAAAAGATTCAGAAAACCTTAATAGACCACCAAAATGTTATCCGCCATTACATACATAATTTGTAGAATCAATTCCCAAAAATAATGACCATGCTACATTATAACAGTGTGGAAAATTTAATCCAATTTAAAAATTATATATTTTACTTCACAAGTTTATCGTAGCGTACCTCTTTGTTACGAGCGTCGGTCACTTAATAAGCCTGGACCTGAACAATATATCGAAGTATTAATCGCTTTAAGACTTCCTAACTTGTTACCGCATACTCAGACTCAGTCTACACTTAATCACCGTAATAGATTCTCTAGTTTCTACTATATATAAGGAATTTTATATAAAATAAATTACAATTAACCTATCATTTGCGCATTTAAAGAGTAGAATATTTAAAATATTTATTTCTTCTTCGTTTGTTGTTTTTTAATCACCATAAAGCTTTATTGACTACATCAGCCAGTAAGATTTTTTAATGGAATTATAGGATACTGTCACCCGCGACTCTGTCCTTGCGGAATTAAAAAAACAGTTCTACAGATGTGCCAAATTTCATCAAAATCCCTTGAGCTGCTCTGGGGGTACCTTCAAACATTTCATTCTATTCATCTATCCATCTAAACATTCACATTTATATAATAATATTAGTAAGATAGAATTTGTGAATGAATATTTTATCGCCGATCACAAATTAATTTTAATGTATTAGTTTTAGGAATGATAAATGAATTCAAAAATGTATATCAAATTCCTTTTAGAAAATGACTAAGTCTTTACATATTGAATACAATAAAATAGCATAAAATGAGCAATGTCTGGTCGGTACAGAGCAGTGCGCAGTGGGCACAGAGCGGTCGTCTGGGGACGTCATAGATTCCTAATCAAAGATGCGGGCTGCACGAATCTTAGCAAATTAGTGGGGAACGTCCCCTGCTTCTGTCCACACAGGGCTGTCCACAAAGACATTCAAGATTACGATATTACATCAAAGAATAAGATCTATCAACATATTTGCTAAAACTTTTGAAGTTATAAGAGATGAGTTATTTAATAAAAACAAGGCTTTGATTTAGCGGAACATCATGAGCCAAACTATCCCATAAAGTTAACATCGGGTTAACACAACGGTAAGCATAGTTAAGTATTTTATGCTTTAGTAAAAGTTATTTGAGAAATTGTGATTTTTACAATTTCTCTCTCATTTTAGAGTCGGTCCCTCGTGACCGAAGATCGTGACCACCTTCAGGGTTAGGTCTGTTATTTCGCAAACTACGATTAAAAAACTAATTCAACATTTAAAGTAAACATTTGCAGTTGACAACCCTGAAATGAAATAAGTAAGGAGTCCATAGCGACGTCTTGAGTGGCCACCACTAATGTACCGTCAAAGAGCCCTCTTACGCACACAACTATTGAAAACTTCGATTAGCACTCCTCGCCAACCCAAGTCCCTTTACATCTCCTTTTACACGTATTTTCATTAAACATTCATTTGAGAGTTGTAACTCTATGCATAAATATAACCTGACGTCAATACATTTAATTGTGTCCTATTACAAAATTGCATTGTTTTTAAAAAAATGTCCATCGTGTCATCGATAGACTAAGATCTATCAAATTGGTAAGTTATGTTTAAGTTTCGAAAATGTTATAACCAACGTGGATTGTGTATAGAATGTACAATTTAAATACGTTATCCCGATAGGGTTTTTTTCTCTATGACAAATCAGGTAGTAACTATGTCATATATACTAGATAGTAGTTTATATTATTAATTAATTAATTTTTAAGTCTGGGAAATGTGGTATAGAAGGACGAGTGTAACTTAAATTTTTACAATTTTCGAAACTTCGAACTGCCATCTAGTGGCGAGTTGAAAAAACACTTTTGGCAACTTAAAAGCCATCTACTGTTAAGTAGAATAATCAAAAGTTTTACACTAACAAAATACACAAACTATGAAAATACTTCACGACTTTACTTTTGTATGCCATATTTTGTATTAAACACTATATCTGGATGAAAAGGTATTTTATGATTTGACTCTATCCATATTTAAAAAAAAATTAAGTAACAGAAAAACACGACACGGAAACTGCACAACACTTTTAAAATAGTAACAATGAAGGTATGATACAAATTACAAATGAAATATATATGTATAGTATTCCTACGTATTTTTCATTGTAACCTTCATTTTTCTTGCTTTAAAATCAAGAAGAAAGAATAACTGTTGACTTACGTCATGTGACATTGTCACGTTTTGTACTATTTAAACATTTTATTTTAACAAATCATAATATGTATAGACGATTATTTTTTGGAAATGTAAGTTACCGTTTTTTTTTATTTTACAAAACGTAGTTAGTAAAATAGAAAAAAGACCGAATTTATAATAACATTTTAAAATCATAAGACAAGGCGAAAAGTCACCATTGTAGACGGTGCTGGAATTTTTAATTATTTTAGCTATATTATTGAACTTTTTTAACTTTGTATGTAATAAAAGTAATCGATGAAAAATTTTGTGTTATTTTGTCTACTTTTTTTAATTTCGAAATTCGTTAGCCAGCGCCTCTGTCGTGATTTTCAAGAACATGCCTTATCAAATAACAGGGCCGGCGTTAGGGTAGGGCGCGGTTGGGCTACCGCCCAGGGCGCTAGTGAGAAAACCGTTACTGAGTATCATTAAATAGTAATGTAGCCTTTTTGGTACAGGTATTCCATGGAACATTTGTACCTATTACATCGTCCTATGCAAACATTCGACGAACGTGTACAAAGTAAGTTTGCTGTTTAAAAAAATATTTCAAACTCTTAGGGGTTAATTGATTGACAAACCATTATATACTGGCTGTTACTATTAAAACGTGAATTGTATTAAAATAAAAATTGTCTGTTCCTTCTGCATTATTATAGAATTCGTCAGTTAGAACTATTTTAATGACTAATGTCTCATTTTATTATTAAAGTTCACACATTCAGTGAGTTGATTCCGATTTTTTTAAATTAAATATTGCTTGTTATACAAAAGATTACAACGAACAAATCAATGGAGGATATCGCCATGTTACATGAAGCGTTTCGTGCACTCGCTGGCCGCACTGCGCGCCAAAGAAGTTGTCAAAGCACCCAACTTCCCTGACTCCGTGTCAACTGGCGATGTCAAGTAAGTGTTACACAATCTGCCAATAAATACTAAAACTCACTCCGAGAGGTACAAATTCTACGCACCAGATAGGTGAACTTAGTCTGACGAGAACACGAACAGAAATCTTCTGATGATGATAACTTTTCAGATATAATTAAAATATTAACAAAATATTTTCCAGGCCAACAATGTTGATAAGGACAATTAATTAAATTAAAAAATTTAAAAGTTCTTTTGATTAATTTAATTTTTTAGATTTATTAAGAAAGAGGGAGACGCTGTAGCGATGGACGAGGAAGTTATGCAGATAGAAACGGACAAGACGGCGCTGCCCGTCATGGCGCCTGGACACGGGACCATCATTAAGATGCTTGTCAAGGAGGGCGAGGCTGTCAAATCCCAGCAACCATTGTTCGAGGTACATTTGCCTTTGTTGGTAGTATTCCACCTTCGAGACGATAATTGTCACGCCCGCCTTTAAAAGACAAATGTCGTCATCTATTCAAGAAACGTTGCTGTCTTTTTATTCAAAACTTTAATCGAATATTAGTTGGTAAAATTATTGTGGCATTGATCTTCCTGTGAATAAGCAATTTTTCTGGCGCTTTTAACGAAGTTTGTACTTTTAACAATTTTCTATTTGTCTTTTCAAATATATAGATCGACGTAACAGGCGTTGCGCCGGCAGCGGCCCCGAAACCAGCGGCTGCTCCGGCTCCAGCTCCCGCCGCAGCGCCAGCGAAAGCTGCGCCTGCACCCGCCCCGGCCCCCGCTGCCGCAGCGGCTAAGGCTAAAGCACCTGCTAAAGCAACTGTGACCGCTGTTAAGAAACCGGCGGGACCTACGGTATATGATTTTAAGTGAATCTGTATATGCATTTTAAAGTGATAGATCCCTCTAATAGCCGGATTTAATCGCTTATTTTGAACTATTGGTTATGTAAAATATTGGGACCAATATGTACCTAATGACTCTAAATATTATCCCAGTTTGCTGCGCAAAAAATTGGCGATCCAACGAAAGTTATATCGGGCAGCCGGTCCGAGTTTCCAGTGCCGATGAACAGGATGCGACAGCGCATCGCCGAGCGGCTGAAGGAGGCTCAGAACACAACCGCTATGCTCACCACGTTCAATGAATGTGATATGAGGTTTGTTACAGACCTGTGTGTCTAAACAGATGACTGAGACCGATCGGACTCCAAGAGGTTATTTCCTCTTCCCATACGCCTTCTTCCTTGCCGAGACCACGTCCCATAGGAAATGCGTGGGAAAGACAAGAGAACTAGAATTTGACCTCCGACTCGCTCAATCATCAGACGAAAAGCGGAATGACTTCGATAATATGAATATTCTATGTATAAAGAGTTTATATACTCCTTATATAAACATACATTTATTAAGACTATATCAAGCGTATTATTTTTCACAGTCGACTCATGGAGTTCCGAAAGGCTAACCTTAAAGCTTTTGAAAAGAAATACGGTGTAAAGCTTTCCTTTATGTCGCCATTCTTGAAAGCAGCAGCTAACGCCCTCGAGGACCAGCCTGTTGTCAACTCAGTCATAATCGATAACGACATTGTGTACAGGTCGGTGCTTAAAAAGAAATTTAAGAACACATACAAAGAAAGGGATATAAATATTATGTTTCAGTATAGTGTTACTAGAAACTCAAAATAATATAGTCTTGGTTGTTCTATCGTTTTAATACTTATACATAAACTTTATAAGTTAATTTACTTCTAATACATCTGTTTATTTATTTGTTATATTTTAGAGACTACATAGACATTTCAGTGGCAGTAGCCACGCCAAAAGGTCTTCTAGTACCAGTCATGAGAAATGTTGAATCTATGGACTACCCACGGATAGAGCTAGCTATAAACGAACTGGCTTCCAAGGCTCGCGAAGGTAAAATTACAACGATTATAATTATTTAAAAAAAATTTTTAGAATATCCGCATCATAAGTAATTAATTTATAGTCTGACAAACTTATTGACCCGATGGGCATAATATAAACTAGATTACAGTAGCAATTTGCGCCGTCCTCCTAATGTCGGCATGTACACCAAAATCCTTATCTGACAGTAGATGTCTCGTTAATTCCTTTACACGTTTTTACTTATTTTCTCAATGGAACTAACCGTTATAACGTCACCTCTCACTGGACTGGATTTTTACGCTATAAATACATTTGTGTGACAAACAGGTAAATTGCGGCCGAGTGACATGCAGGGTGGCACCTTCACCATCAGCAACGGCGGCGTATTCGGGTCTCTGTTGTCAATGCCCATCATCAACTTGCCACAGTCAGCTATCCTAGGCATGCACGCCATTGTACAGAGGCCCGTTGCGATCAACGGAGAGGTAAACAAATATATACTTGCTGGACAGATAAAATACTTACGGAGATGAATCCAGGATTATGATTTAGTAACACTTTACCTTTCTATGTTAGAAAGGTAATTTAAAACTAGCCAATATTTGTTCAAGTCCAGTTTGGAACACTTCTGTCAGGATTATACTTTAGGACTCCCGGAATTTTTCAATGTTTCAACCTTGTTGGTTTTAATTTGATATAACGGGTCAGTTACCTATATTTATATTTAATTTCAGATTAAGATACGACCAATGATGTACCTCGCACTGACGTACGACCACCGATTGATAGACGGCCGCGAGGCGGTCCTGTTCCTGCGCAAAGTAAAGGCAGGCGTCGAAGACCCCACCTCAATTCTGGCCGGAGTATGAATTAGACATACACATTAGAACGGGCTTTAAGGATATTGCTATTCTAATAGTAGCAGTAAAAATACATAAACTGTTTTGTCTCTTTTGTACGTTATAGTAAATGTTTTTACAAATAAATATCAGTGTTTTAGTTGTTTCTTTGAGTTTTTTTTTTTTTCATTTCGTAACTTTTTTTTATTGAAACTTCAAATAAGAAGTAGTAAAGTAAGGTAAGTAATATAAGGTAAGAACGTAAGGTGACATCGCATCCATGATGTATATGCATGTTCAAAACTCCATAAAGGGAGGCCGCATCCAAACCTCATGTTGGAGACGCCTGTTTACCTACAACCTTTAATATAGTGATTCCGTAGATGGCGGAGCAAATTTAAATAGTTGACAAGTATTCTCTATGCATGTACTTTAGACGGGCGAATGGATACATGGATGGACGGATGGATAGATGTATGTGAGAAGGTATCTCCGGAATGGGTCAACGGATTTTAATGAAATTTGTCAATGATGTAGAACGCAGTCCGGACAAACACATAGGCTACTTATTAAGCTTTTTTCTAATACCGCGGGAACAAAGTCGCTGGCGACATAGACGACTAGTATTTAGAGGAAAAAAAAGGTACAAAAAATGGTAAATTTTCTCTGAATTATTTGTTTTATTTTTTCTTGAAAATAAATAATTTAAATGAAAATTATTTTAATTTATGAACAATTTTAGAGATTAAACGGTAAAATGGAACATCAATAATTATTTAAAATTTGAGGGCAACATTGCCTGAAATGTCACTTAAAAGCATTATTTTGTCTGTCGTGTTTTTATTCAGCGGGACATTGATCAATCAAACTTGTTTATTTGATTTTATTTGTTCACTTTAAAGTAAAACAAAATATTACAAAGCACAAGCAGTTTTAAGCATAATTTATTGTTGTGTAATATGCAGTAACAGTGAAATCATGAGACGAGGTCATGCTGGGATCGGTGGATGGCGAAATGAAAACATCAGACATTTTAGGCCTCGAGGAGGAGGGAATCAACAATTTAGAACTAGGGAATACCAACCATTAGATGGACCCAGGTAAATTCTATTATAATTTAAGTTTTTCTTTAAGAAAATAAGTTTTTATAACTGTTTTTATAGAACA
The DNA here is from genome assembly GCF_000836235.2 of Papilio xuthus. Classification (NCBI taxonomy): domain Eukaryota; kingdom Metazoa; phylum Arthropoda; class Insecta; order Lepidoptera; family Papilionidae; genus Papilio; species Papilio xuthus. Next base: position 5,459,152 of record NW_013531688.1, read on the forward strand.
GATATATTACCGCGAAACTTGGCAGCCTCTTGTGGGGTGATATAAAAGACTATATCTACTTGCTAGTTGTATGACTAAGGTTATTAAAATATTATTTTGATGTGGGTACATATAACCTAATTGTGACATAGATTAAAGTTGATTATTTTGCGATTACAGATTCGCGCCACCAATTACTAGAGGATTTAGACCACCTCTATTGGCATCAAGGTTAAGTCATACAACCGATAACTTTCAAGGAAATAATAGAAACAAATTCAGATATATAAACAGAAATAATCTTAATAGAACATATGATACCCATAATGAAAGGCAGATGTTTCAACAACCAAAACATTTTACACATAGTGAGTTGAGTAGTCCAACAAAAAGGAATAAGAATTCCAATCATTATGACAACAGTAACCAAAGTAATTCCTGTCATATAAACAGCCTGGGAGATATTGATCTTAGACAGCCAAGTGGCAATCCAAGTCATCTAGGCCACAAGCAACCTTCATTTACATCTTGGACTCATCCCCCTGAACATAAAATACATCAGTATGATGAAAGAAATCAAAATAGGCAGTACAAATATAGTGAAGATGTACATAAATTGCCTTACCCAGGCCACAGACCTCCTTCTTCTGACCATTATGGGGGTAACCCAATCTCTATTATAGAAAACTCAAAAACTTATAGCCGAACTGTAGATGATACTGTTGGTATTATAAGAAAAAGAATATTAGACAGAAACAAATCTATACATACCCCAGATAATTTAAATATTGATAATTCTAACAACAATTCTTTTCTTCCTGAAGAGTCTTTTGGTAATTTTTATGATACACAACAAGAACAGCCAATACGAAGGAGGATTCAAAGACAAAAACAAAAGAATAAATCGAATTGTGATAAAATAAAAAATAAAATAGTTCACCAATTATTTAAAATGGACAAAGAAAAAATTCACAAGCTAATGGACAACCCTAATTCTTCCACCAAATTTGAATATGCAATAAGCAGTCTCATAACAGAGTCTCAAAATAGCTACAATCGTCATTTGCGATCAGTTGCTGAGAAATCGTTGTGTGGGACGAGTACAGAATTCATTCAAGACAACCATAATACTATTTATGAAGATACATTTTTGAAACAGATGCAGTGTATCTTAGATCCACAGGACACAGTGTTTCTTGAGGATATTAAACCATTTGTTATGGCTGAGCTCTCCAAAGTATTGCAATTAGATGACTTTGAACAGCAACAGATAGATAGTGAAAGTTCAAATCACATTAATAATGAACAATTTGGTTATGATGAGTATCCCTCATGTTCAAGTAATTACGAAAATTATTTACATGAATATGCAGATATGCCAAATGAATATCAAGGAATTTCTAATTTCCAACAACCTGAAATTCAAAGAATGAATAGTAAAATGTCTAAAAATTATGATGTAAATGTTAGAAGAAAGAGTATAACTTATAAGCCCAATTTTGAACCGAGACAAAGGGCAAAAAGTTGTTCTTACAATGAAGATAGAGGTCCGGTGACAGAAAATATACGTTTTGCTAGACATAGTCTTGACAATAAGTCAAATGATACATTTAAAGTCGAAGAAGTCCCAGTTTTATTTGACGCAAACTCGAAAAGTTTATCGGAAGATGAAGATCCATTTGCTGAATTAGACAATCAATATCATGTCGCTGTGGATCCTAATTTCATTGCCGATGATACTTCTAGTTCACAGAATTCACAAAGAGACAGTTCCGGTCAACCATTATTTGATAACAGCTTTTCTTCCAGTACAGAGAATAATAACATTGATAATGTTAAGCAGGAAATTGATAGTCAAATTCTTAACATTGCAAAATCACCATTAAAACTTCATGAAAAAAACAATGATGAAAATGATATTGATGAAAGAGAAAATATAAATTCTAATATTAATCAAAATACAGACAAACAGTCAGTGGGTTCAGATCACTTGCCAACAGTGAACTCATTCACGGTTGATGAAATATGTATACCGGGTGCTAATAATTTGAGTACAGAATCAAAGACACCTCATACTAGTTCTGCATCAAAATCTATATCATCTAATACACGTAAAAGACCCGTTGACCAACAATCATCTCATCGTAAAGAAAAGCGAAAAAAATCAGAAGACGGTCCCCCTGACCCAAAGAAGAAGAAAGGTAACAAAAATTTCACTAATGTTCCTTCAAAAATGGGAGAACCACAAAATCGAAATGAAAAAAAAGTGCATAAAACAAAATTTTTGCATAATAAAGCTGAGCGTGTGAAATTCACTGAAAAAGAATACTCGAATAAATACGTTAAACGAAAAAATATGAATAAAAATGAAAAACATAATGGATCTAGAAAAAAGAATACTACTCCCTCAAGTCATTCCAATTTATCTGTCACCAAAACTAACGTTACCATTACTCCGCCTAAAACAGACCCTAAAAATACACTTAAAACTATAGATATGTTTATACAAAAACCAAAGAAAGTAATTATTCATCAGGCTCATAGAAATACTGCGGTTGTACCAAGTACAAAATTGACATCCAACAGTGAGAAAGACGAAAGTAAAAAAAAAGATGCGACTTTTAAAATATTACAGCGTGACGCGGAAACTCAAGTACACATAGAACTGGTGTCGAAAGATACACAAACAACTGAAGATATTATTTGTGCCAGATGTTCCTTATCTGAGGATACTATCTTCGTCGAAAACCTTCAAATGGATCCTACACAGATAGAAATAGAGTCTGTTCAAGCATTAAATCCTTTAGCAAGAATGAAGGAAATTGATTTACAAATTCAGAATTTAGTAGAAGAGAAATTAAAATTGTACAGATCATTAGGATTGAATGAGCCAAGTGAAGACTCTTTACAATCGTTAGGGATAGCTATATTAGATATACCGCAAATTGATGAAGACAGCAAAGATGAAAATGTTGACAAAGATTGTCTGGGTTTTAATGAAATTATAGAGGAAGTTGTAGATATACCCATAAGCGATCTTGTAGAAATAGCAAATGAAAACACACAAGAAGTACATAATGAAGCATGTAGTGAAACAATTAATACCAATAATACCATTGAAACGCCAAAAGGAAGAAAATTAACTCGGCGCCAAATGATGTTGCAAGAAAGGAAAAAATCTATCGGCCCGAAGTCGACCAAAAAAGTGAAAAAAGATAAATCGCCAAATATTTCTCTTATAGAACAGATCCTCAAGGATGATCGACCACTTGAAGAAATTATAACTTTAGACGATTTCGAAAAACCAACAAGAGCAAGGAGGAAATCACAAAGAGTACAAAGAACAAACAAAAGGATAACTAAAACTCCAAAACCGCCTATAAACTTAAATGACCTTAATATAATTGAGATTAGAGATTGCTCTGTTGTTTTAGTTAAAGAAGATTTAAATAAGCTATTAATAGAATATAATACTAGACATTTTGAAGATGAAGTAATACAGTACGAGCCTTTAGAATGTGCCAGTTTTGTTGAAGCTGTAGAGATTCCGGATAAAGAAAATTCTGATATTCAACTTGATATGTTAGATGTATCAGAAGATATAACTATTGATAATAACTATGAAGGAAAATCTGGACAAAATAAAGAGTTAGGGATAGCAGAGGATTCGATAAGTGAAGAAATTATTCTTGGTGATAGTCAATCGAGTGAAGATTCGTTAATTCCGATATCAAGTGGAGAGAATGAATGTAAAACATTTGATTTCGCTGCTGATGAAAATTTACGTCGTGACTCAATAAGTGTCACAGGGCAAGCTGATGCTGTTCTTGCAATTGAAGTAAGTACAACTTTCTTATTATTCCTTTACTTGCATGGACAAACTAAATAAATATGTTAATTCTATGTTTCTTGTCATTTCCTAGTGTCAAAAATGTAAAATCGGTGAATCAATTCTCTTAATCTATACATATTAATAAAATTAGAATGTCTGTATGTGATATTGAAAAAAATTTCATTTCGTACACATTGTATTTGCGTTGCTGATAACTAAATACCAATTTTTAAACAGTTTTGTTTGTATGTCTGCAAGGCCATGCTTGTTCCCAGTAATCTCCGGAACGGCTAAACTTATTTTGACGGAACGATAGTTATGTTTGTGGGCATATAGACTACTTTTTTTTAAATTCTGCGGAGAGGAAGTCAGCATATCTAGTTTGTATTTGGAAGTATAACTCTGTACCTTGTTGTAACTGATTAATTTTTAATTTCAGTGTATAGATAATAATTTCGTGGCAGCATGTTTGGATGGCAATGTATATTACTTCAGTGGTGATGGTCAACTTATCAATACATTGAAGGGATCAAACTTGGCTGTTACTTGTCTGACAATTGTTAAAGATAAATATGAAACTACAATTTATACCGGCTCTTTGGACTCTAGAATACGGTACTATGACCTGGAGGTAAGCATATATCATACATAATTAAAAAAAAATTCAGTCACTATTTTTTTTAATTCTTACCTAGTAAATGACATACAGACTTCCTGGTGATAGATTGATTTGAAATTTAATGATATAAATCTTTGATTCTACTGACAATACAATTATTAAATGGAAAAAGTTTTATGTTTTCTAATTTTTATTTCGGGTTTAGATTATAAGGCTTTCTCATTGATTACTACTGAGTTTAGTTAAAGTACTTTTAAATTTTGCAGACAGGAATAGAGAAGGGACCTGAATGTAATGTTCTTAGTCCGATACAGACAATGGACCGAGCTTGGGACACTGTCTTTGTCGGAACCAGGACAGGATTTGTTTTGCAATTTGAGTGTAAGGTAAGTTCACAAAAGCTTTAAGCAACATGCGTGTGTTGCTATGGCAACACTGTTTAAGAAGTTTAGACTTTGGAAGCCTTATCAAAATTATTTTTACAGAATAATATGCTTATACCAGTAAGCACGGTGAAATTCTCTGACCAGTCTATATTGGCACTACGAGCGATGAAAGAAGGACCTCGTAAAGTACTTCTAGTTGCGTCAAGGGCTGAGAATGTTACAATTAAAGATGCACAAACTGGACTGTTGTTACGAACACTTGAGGGCCCAAAGATGACAGTCTACACATTGCTGTATGAAGACGGCAAAGTCTACTGTGGTACCAGCAATAATCAGATACAAGTCTTTGATTATACGGTCAGTTATTTATTATTAAAATTATGTAAATATTGTTCAAAAACAAAGGGAGGTCCTTAATCTCTTTATTGAAAAATGTCATTCACTCCAACCCCTCTCTCATTTTCGGTTTCTCCTTGAAATAATTAAATTTGATAAATAATATTATACTTAATGACATTAGATTATGTATAACATATTTCACAAATATTTTCTTATCTATTATAATAATGGATTGGTTATTTGTTTATGAACAGAGTGGCAGCCATGTTGGTGTGCACGAAGGTGGTAAGGGCGCGGTGTGCCTGCGCGCGTGCGGCGGCCTGCTGTTCGCAGGATGCTATGACGGCTGCGTGTACGTGTACAGGGAGGGCGAGACGAGGCCCCTCGCACAGATCCGAGGCCCTGGACTGATGCTACTCTCATTGGCTATACTCGGCACCAAGGTAAGTGCTACGGTGCTACGCTATGGTTGGCTGCTGCAAGGACTCCCTCTAGAATGTTGGCAACAAGGGGTTTAAGCATTTTTTTTATTAACAAAAATAGGTTAGTTCCATTTCTATAAGTTCAGAACGTGTCCGCCTCATCTTGTGTTTACGAAAGATGTGTAAAAATTAATTTTCCTTAAGAAGGTGGCAACATTGGCCGATGTCACTATTTAAATAATAAAAAAATGTATTGAGATTAATGGAACATTTTTTTTTTCAGATAATCGCTGGTTTTAAGGACAGAAGTTTATGCATATGGAAAATTCCATTAAGTATACTCCAAGAGATGATTTTATAAGTTTAAATATAGTATGTATTGTAGTTTCCCGTTGATTGTTAACGTTAGTCCATATTATGGAATTATTTTGTTAATAAGACCTGTTTACCTTGTATATAATAAATCTTTAGATTATCTAATATAGTTTTACAAGAAATAAAAATTACGTTAACATTATTTTTCAATGTTTTTCATTGCTATCTCTCAAAAATTGGTTATGGAAAATGGAGAACACTTATCACAAACTACTGATAACACAAAACCAAACTTTGTGGATATCGTCTGTTTTTGGATGTTGTCTGGATTTCTTTTTATTGTAAAAAATGTAGATAAAATCCAAATAAACTTTTGAAAAAAAAAACTATTAGTTAAATAATAAGAAGCTTAGAAGGAAAATTCGTGAATTCAGGAATTGGAATTACAAGAGTAACCTGTAATAAATACTTCTTCGTATGCTTATGTTACTTTATGTGGCGAACAAAAAATATTTTTTATTAGCAATTGGTCAACGAAAGTACGTTAATTGTAAAACTTCTTTTTTTTTCAATATTGAATCCAACGATAATTTTTTAATCGAAAAAGTATATAAATGTTCATAGTTTAAGTAATGAATTATTTAGAACGCAGATTAATATTTGCCAAGTGGCACTCCTGCCATCGAGTGAATTTCTGACTTACGTCAGTGTGGGTGTTTCAGTGTCGGCAGCCATTATTCTACGTATTAAATTGCAATTTTTGCTGTTTCGCATTAAAGTATTTTTAAAACAGAGAAATTAACTATTTTCTATATTATCCACAATATTATAATTTTCAGTTGGGATATATTTGTACTGTGATAATGAATCCAGAATAGTAAGTATTGCTTTTTTTCTTTTCGTGAACTTGTAAATCAAGGATGGGTTAAAATTTATGATTTAGCACATTTAACTTATACATATAAGTAGACGTCTTAAGAAATGTGGTTTGGAAACTGCCATATCGCTTTTACTACATGAAAAATAAGAGTACTAACGAAATCGAACTGGTGACTCATTACGTTCATGGTACGGGCTGTATCGAAACGTAATTGTAAAAGTCTACGTGAATGGCGAACAATCGAACAACGTATAAGATCACCCTACTTCCTTTGTTGTGAAACTGTCAATACTATAAATATAACAAACATTTTAACGTTGATCGAAAATCTCCTTTGTTTAGTGTAACAAAGATACGCCTCCTTGTTAAGGCCGAATGATTTGTGTCCTTACGCTTGTTTATTTACGCATTTGATTAGACATTCGATAAAATTTTGAGAACAATCTTTTCCTATATGGTATATAACTGTATCCTTTGATTTTATATGTCATTTTCTCCATTTAAGCGTAATATATTTTAATTTTCAGCGACTATTTGTTCAAACTTCTCCTCATTGGCGACTCTGGTGTAGGCAAATCTTGCCTACTGCTCAGGTTTGCTGATGATACATACACAGAAAGCTACATCAGTACTATTGGTGTAGACTTTAAAATTCGGACTGTAGAACTAGATGGGAAGACAATAAAGTTACAAATATGGGACACAGCGGGGCAGGAGCGGTTTAGAACAATCACATCATCATATTACAGAGGGGCACATGGCATCATCATTGTTTATGACTGCACAGATCAGGTAAGGTCAATGTATTTGTAGATTTAATCATTTATTTTATTGGTGTCCTGTCCCAGTGGCCATTGTTTATTAGATTATAATTCTTTTACATTTCATTATGTACAAAGTGATTTGATATTGAATTAGTTATCAAGTTCAAATTCAGGTTAGTATGTTACTTCAAATTATGATTAGCTATTTCTTATATTCAAAAATCTTTACAATCAATTATTAAAACAAAGAAGAATTATGTTTGTAATAGAAATTATGATGCTCTCATTTTTTATTTAGTCTTTGACATTATTTCAGTTTTGGCATTGCACATACTATGTTTAATTATTGATGTCTGGTTTGGAACAAAGATACATCCTTGATCTTGCACTTACATTCCAATTTAACAAAGAGCACACAAAGCCTTGACTTGATTTTTTTTATTTTGTTTTTCTCAGCTTAGTTACTTATAAATGGTACTGTTGTGACTAGATACTAAAACTTTTAAATTCAATCTGTTGTGAAAAGTGTAGTGAGGTGAAAAGTCATATGAATCTAATTATCTATATTAATATCATAAAGAGATAAGATTTGATTGTTTGTTTGTATTGAATTGGCTCCAAAACTGATCTGATTTGAAAAATTATTTTACTCTTGTAAAGCTACACTATCCTCTGGTGTTATAGGCCATATTTAAAAATAGATTTTTATTCCACACAGTTGTAGGACCAGGAAACTGTTTTAAATATAAATAATGTAATTTTTCTGAAATGAGGAATTTGAACATTGAACTTTGCACTCTAAGCAAGATGCAGACTAGTTATGCTAAAATAATGAATTTGTGCCTTGTGTACTAACACAACTACTAAAGTATGTTCTTATAATTAAGATATACATAGAAAATCGTTAAAAATTGCAAAAAATAATAAAATGAAAATACAATCAGTCAATATCTGTATCTTTCATTAGATTATGTAAATAAACATGAGTGTACTTGTTTACCATTTATCATGAGTTTCCGAGTCCATAATCCCCATTTAAAACATATATTTGTTTTGTCAAATGAAAGACAGGGATGACAATATTTTTATACAGATTTTGGTGTTAGAAACCCATGGTAAGTCCTGCAAGTTCACTTTAGTATAAAACTTCTAATAACATTGAAAGTGAGAGTTAAACTTGGTTTTGAAAGTTGATATAATTCAGATCATATTTAACTTGGGCATTTCAGCTGGCACAGAGCCAAAAATTTGCATTGCGTTTCACTGTTTGTAAACATTTTACCTTAATATGTTACATTAAATGTAAAATAGTTTGAATGTCGTAAAAAATATTTAATCTTAAAAGATACATAGTGTTAATGAGGAAAAATATTTACAGTAGAACTTGGAAAAGGAAAAATATTGTCGTTAATTGGACTCTCGCTTATCCAGGTTCTACTATAATGAAATGTTTTTAAATATAAATTAGGTGCAGATAGGTTCTGAAATCATTTTATTTTTTTCCGGTTATGTTTACTCATTTACAAATGAAGCTAGGAATATACTAAATTTGTGTCGTAACACTTCATTGTTCAAGAAATTTGCTTTTCCTTTGCAATAAAACTTTTCGTTCTTTGAAATTATCAGGTTTACATAATTTATAATTACAAATGCTTGTGCCTTTGAACCTCTGTAGAAAAATCTTTAAAAATAAAATGTAAATTTGCAGGATTCATTCAGCAATGTGAAGCAGTGGCTGGAGGAGATTGATCGCTATGCATGTGACAATGTCAACAAGCTTCTTGTCGGAAACAAGTGTGATCTTACCACTAAGAAGGTTGTCGACTACACCACAGCTAATGTGAGTACCCTGACGGAATTTTAAAAATAAACTTAATCAGTAGGCTATGTTTTAAATCTGCCAAATTTTAGTAAGATCTATGCAACTGTTCTGGAGATACTTTCTATCAAGCATTTATATATCCAGACATTTTGCATTTATAATATTAGTAAGATAAGAACAAAGACATTTATTGATGGCATTGATAATTTTTGCAGCAATACGCGGAGCAGTTGGGCATCCCATTCCTGGAGACATCGGCGAAGAATTCCACAAATGTGGAGCAGGCATTTATGACAATGGCTGCTGAGATTAAGGCGCGTGTTGGGCCGCCGTCCGCCGGCGCGCCGCCCGGAGCTGCTGTCAAGATAGACCAGGGACGTCCCGTTGACACTGGAAAGTCCTCCTGCTGCTGAACGCGCACACGGTAACAATAAACAAACTTAGAATCAACTAAATAGATATTTTATATGAATAGACATCCGCAATTGTAGATTCATAGCCAATTTCTTCGAAGGACGAGTCACATGGAATGAATATTTTCCCTTCATATGGGTCTCCTCCTCTGTTAGAAAACGAATCCATTCTTTAATTTTATAAAAAAGGTGCAATTGCTAAACGGTGTATTTTGGATGTATTGACAGTAGTCCTTATGAATTTCTATAAATGAAATACAATTTTAACATTAAAGATTTATGATATTACTGCCTGTCCTTAAAATATTCTTTCAAGATTTTGTATATGTGATTAGACAGTGTAAACTCAGAGTAATAACATTGTGCAGGCTGGCAGCGGGACGCAGAGCGCGTGTGTCGCAGGCTCGCGCGGCCGGCCGCCGCACTCACAACAAATGCAATCACCACAAAAACCTTTCACGATCGCAAACTTATTATAAATTAAATTAAATAAATTAAACCATAGTGTTGTGCGCAGTTGCCGCGCTAAGTAACCCTAATCCACTGCAATATTAATGCATATTGTCATCTCTGATATTACAGAGGTAACAATGTGTGTTGATACATTGCTGCAGTGGAAACCCACTGCAACGCCAGCTAACTTCTCCTAAGTTGCTATTGTCCGATATTGTTAGTTAAAAGATGGTGAGATGGATGGGTGTATGTTTATACATGTTTATATATAAAATGAATATCGTAGGTTAATTTTTTTGTGCTGTATTCCAAAATAGGGATCATTCGACGCGAGTCTATTTAAATTTGGAATGAACGGAATGGAGTTGGTGTACTAGGGATGTGCGGTATAACAAGAAACATCGATAAAAATTGTACGAGTTGTGGAATCGATTTCTGAACTTACAATTTTATGATAAAAAATAAAAATCTATCTTCCAAATGTTCTAATGTGTTTAAGAATCTAGGAGACTATGTTATTTCAATTGTAATAAGTAAAAAAACAATCAAGATTTAATTTTATTAATTTTCATTTAATATTATTATTGTTATATTATTTATAATTTATATTCAATTTTAATTTTTCGTATCATATATTGAGGTAACATTGTCTTCTTTACTGAAGATCTCGGTGACATTTTTACAAATTGATGTTAAACATTTTGTTATTGCCGGCTACAATTACATACTAGTCGATTTCATTATGTTATCGATTCAATAACAAATCCCCTCGATATAAAAACAACGATTTAATTTAAATATCGCACATCCCTAAAATCAGGTGTTTCCCGTGAGATCAAACGGTCCAATGGCATATATATCTTAGAATCAATCGGATTAATGGTAAATATCATTGGGCCGTTTAGCCTACCGAATGATAAAATGGGGGGAAACTAACCTAAAAGCTCCGTTGTCCATTAAATATATATTATTAGGCTTATTTTTATTTTTCAATTATTCCAGCTTCGTCACATAAGTTTCACCACGGTACTAAGTATAAGAAATTTCTCTTTCGCACTGGGTGTTTATATGCATAACATCATTAATACTGAGGTTGTGCTGTGTTCTGAAATTTTGTGTTCTAACTTTATTAGTGTCATCTTTAAACACAAAATTGTAGATATAGCAGTATTGGCCTTAGTTTAGACAAGATGTATAGCAGTTTAGTGGCCGGATTGTTCAATTCACAGCGGGAACATAGTAGTAAAAGACATATATTAGCAGGTCTATAATTTTTAATCATTTTTTTTAACAACGGTGCAATGTTTCAAATATCGTGGAAAAATACGCGCTCGTCTCTTAAGATATAAACATGTAAAGTATTATAGAGAGAAAGATATTTGGATTATTGGATTGGATATATTTTTGTTGTAAACAATCTTTTAATGTAATTTTACTCAAGTTATTTTTGTACTATTACGTGAGAGTTAAGTTCATCTACTTAAATCAATCCGCTAACCCACTGTTATTCTGTATTGAGGGTTTCTTAGAAATTAAAACAGTATGCTATAAAGAGATGTTTTATTTTACATTCCCTTCACACATTTACAGTTTTACAATAGAAACAAATAAAAATATTTATGCATAATTAAGTTTTTGAGACCAATGACCCCGTCTCCGTTAATTTTGTGATATCAGAAACCAACGGTAAATCCAGAAATGCAGTTGCAAGTAATTACAACGTTAACAAAGTCTGAAAAGTGAAAAATTGATTACAACGCCATCTACTGTCTGATCGAGAATCACATCACGCGTGTGATCAAGCTCAAAAAATATCATTACAGACGCAAAATAATCAAAAAGTTTAAAAACATTCTAGTCAAAGAGGAAATACAAGCTAGCAGCAACACCTCATCATGTATTCATAGTCGTGGCAGAGACCGTGCAAGTTGAGGGGACATTGCAGGAACTGAGGACATAACACGGGCAGCTTGTCTGAAATGCAATGTAACACACTTACTGTGAGTTTCTCAGACCAAAAACTCCCTATAAACATTTTGTCAAAGATGAAAGTCAGGGTTTCAGAAACCCACAGTAATCATTCGCTAACTAATGCTAACGGCAACTTAACTATAATTACCTAATGGATAAGCACATCCGCAACAATATCCGTGGATGATCGCCTCGTCGTCTTCGCAGCCGCGCGGAGGGCAGCCGTTACATCTTAATCCGAAACCGAGGAATGGAAAGTTCCCTAGTGCGAAAAAAACAATGTAAGTCCTTGGATTTTTTTTTAACTTTGAGATATCCGATTTGAGAAAGAGATACGATTTTCAATCAGCAATATTATTAAGAAATTTCTATCACAATCTCCAAGTTTCTAGGAAGTAATTACATAGAAAAATAATTTGCATATTTCAGTTGACAAAATATAAAAGTAAAATTCCTAATACTTACATCTCGGTGCTTTCCTAATACCATTTAAACCTATATCAGATGAGCTTGAAAATAAACAATTTCCCTTAGGAATAAATAAGACTACAGTCAAAGTAAGAAAACACAACTTTAACAGCATTTCGTAACTTTTGTTGATTGTATGAAGCAGACGTTCTATATAAAGCCCTTCAAAGTAATTAGTTATCTAATTGCGCAGGTCAGTGCCATGAGATAAAATGTAATTAGTTATTTTAAAAGCAATTTGAAAACTTAAACATTCAACATGTTTAAGTTTACATGCGTAGCGTAAGTTGTAATGTTACAAATTGTGAGATGTCTGACTTGGTGGATCGCTATTAAAAAGGACATTGGTTTCTATACTCGCATTAATATATAAAAATATTTAAATGTATTCTTTAAGAATATGCTAGCACAATCTGCTAGCAAAACTCCTTGAACAAAATGTTCTACAATTGACCGGATAGATGGCGCCACCCCTATAGTTGGCAATAAAGGACGATAGATGGCGCTAATCCGTGACCTTAATTTCTGAATCGCGATGTTAAGATTTTTATTTAGCGAATAAGTACCCGGGGTGCCAAATCGTCAGTATCGCTTCTCGGCCTTTTGGCTAAGATCAAAGTGTAGTATCTGTTCTTTTCAGCTTAATATCTGAAAGTTCCCGCATCGCGGGACCAGTATATTAAACTGATTTTTGTAAAGCGACGGGATGTTCGGGGCTCGCTCCACTCCCGTCACGGGTCGGCCCGGCATTGCAGTGCCGCCGGGATCGGCCCACATAATAATCATGACAAAGTAAACTCACATCCTAGTTCCTACATTAAGACCTGGGAATCGATATCACTATTGAATTCAGCAGATACCTCAGTAATTGAACCGATTGTAAATATGGGGAAACGTAATATTTTAGTCGCCATCAGTCAATCGAATAATTATAAATAAATGTATATTTTATTAATTAAAAAACGGTCTATTGTGTCGGAGGCGGAGACTTATGCTTACGCTGCAAACTAAGTAAATAAAAGTCAGATTATTTAAGGAATATTTATTTATCCTACGCAATAAAATGTTTGAAACATCCTATAATATAGATATAATTTTAAGGAATACACTATTAATACATCAAGAATAGGAAGAAATTGGGACTAAAATCTATACATCACATTAAAACAGAAAAGGTTGTCTACAACCTTTATTCAAAATGACTCAAAAACAATGTTCATGACATCTACAAATGTAATAACGAAGAATATTAATAATACATCTATAGTACAAGTTATTAGCAATAAGAGATGTTATGATCTATACACTGGCGCGCTCAATAAGATCGGGTGTGAATGCAAGAGAAGCGCGACGTCGCAGCGCGCGCGGGGCTCGCTCAACCAGCAGTGCACCACTCTCGCACTGCTTATTGCCCAGGCAGTTGCACGAGCACACCTACATAAATTAAATATTTATTAAAAGTCTCTGGATACATTATTTAAAAAGTACGGCTTCGTTAGACCTAGGCTAAGACCCCACCGGTGCTTAATCTAGTCGGTATCTACACCGAAGTATGAGTGAAGCCTTAATTTTTAATTATTTTATTAAATATCTTATCACCACAGTCATTATTGTCAGCTCATATCCCACCGAGGGGCACGGAGACAACCTAAGTTAACTAGGCTGATATTGTTCATTATGATGCTTCCATTATCATAAATGACTGAGTGTTACTGGACTAATTTATTTTTGTATACAGCGTGTCCCAAAATTCAACGATAAAACTGTAATGGTGTATAGCCAGATCGCTAACTACACGGGAGGGAATTTTGGGACACGCTGTACATTCATATTCTTTATATCATTATTTACTAGCATACCAGTATTAACGATAAATGTTCATACTTCTGCAAACAATTTCCAGTAACATTGACTATGTTGCACACATTAATGCTTTACGTTCTACGCAAACATGGTTTAAACATTATAAAATAAATCAACTCACGGAAGCCTGGTCTTCATGAGAGCGCTGCCGAATTGCGATGGCATGGCCGTCGATAGGCAACATGGTGCGGGAACCATCTTTGTCCTCGTCACGAATATTCTCCTCAGCTTGCCTGACAAATTGATTACAAAATGTTTAATTACTATTATATACAGTTAAAGTGCACTTATTATTTTTGCAATATAGTGTATAATAATTAATTTTTTATATCATTTTCATAAAAGAATATTTCAAACTTACATAGTCATAAAACGTAGCACAAGTAAATTAATACTCGCAGCAACCACTGCTAGTCCAAACAATATGAACACAAGACTGAGAGCCACATAGCCAGGCTTGCTGGTCAGAGCTTGATCATTCTGAAAAAAAAAACGATAAAATTTAACATTAAATTTGACAGATTGCAAAAAAAAGATTTAAGTTATATAGCAAAAAGATTAATCCATTTCGACTTCAGCCAGTTAAAAATCACAACTTGTTACCTTCACGCATTCCTGAGAAAAATGGTCTTGACAGACAGACGGACAACAAATTGAGCCTATAAGGGTTCTGTTTTTTTCCTTTCAAGGTACAGAACCCATTAACATATCAATTGTTAGAATTAAAATAGTTGTTTATAAAAAACTTACTTGCAGAGCAACATAGTCCCCAAATCCAATAGTAGTAAGTGTTACAAAGCAGTAGTAGAAACTATCAAAGTAACTCCAACCTTCGTAACGTGAGAAAACCGCAGCTCCTAAAAATATTGCATGTTAGTCACCGTTGGTTTCTGAGACCAAAATCTGTGTAAAACATATCATCCCTGTCTTTCATCTTTGACAAAACAAAGGTAACAATATGTTTTAAACAGGATTTGGTATCAGAAACCCACGGTCAGTGCATTAACTTTACAATGCCTATATAAGCATCAATCAACAGTTGTGTAGTTAATAGTCTTTTTCACAATCTTTTACTTAGACTTGTGAAATGAAAATTAAAAAAAAATCAGTGGTAGTTAAGAAGATACTTACATTGTAACAATGATCAGGTTGTGCGAACAAAATTCAAACGAAATGAAAAGCTGTAAATAAATAAAAATTATAACAAACATAAATAAAAAGGAAACAAAACTGTGGAAAAATTGTGTTTGCAGCTTCAATAGTGATAGAAGTGTAAAAGACAATTTCATTCTATACCTCAATTTATGTCAGTTCAATATTATCTTTCTTCTCTTTTATGTAAACAAATGTAAATAATTTTTAATCCAATTGCCTTATCGCTACCTAAGAATTTTTATTTCAATATAATAAAAAAATTAAAGAATTTAGATTTAACATTTATCAGTCTGCAAAAACATTGTTTTGTTATACAATTTAGCGGCAACTAAAACTTGGAAGTTGGTTTAGTACCATTTTTTTAAGTTTGGAATAATTTATTGTAGAACTGACAATGTATTTGAAAAAATTGCTTTACCCGTAGTTATAATAATAGAAGACAGCATTCCAGTAGCAAACATGAGGTTCATTTCTGTGGCCTCTGTAGTCAAACAACGTAGATAGCACTTGGCTCGTCTTATCACCACTGAGGCAAACTTGTTGAGTCTCTCACCTATACTTTGGAACATCACCAATCCTAATGGGATACCCACCTACAAAATTAACATTTTTTAATGAAACAAGTTAACAAAAAAGCATATGACTACTTATTAAGCAGCATATGCTGCTATTAGGCCATTACCAAAGTTAATAAAAATAACATAGTTTGTAAATGCGTTACATATCTTATTTAGAACAGAGGAGAGCATCTACAAAAAGGGGTATTTCCTTTACCTAAGATCCCTGTCTGATCCCTTTTACTTTCTTGTCTACATAAAGACAGGAAGTGAAAAGCTAGGGAAATTAAACCAATACTAACCATAGCATATGCCATACAGAATGCCTTTCCACCAACAGTAACTGGTGTTGAGTGCCCATAGCCAATCATTGCAAGTACAACGGTAGCAAAATAAAAAGCCCCTGCAAATTTCCACTGTGGTCCCGCTTTGTGAGGTTTATTCTCAATAATTACAATTTCAATCATGTGGTAATCTTCAGGAGTTATGTTGTACTTCCGCACTAGACTATTCTTCATATCTGAAATACGGACAGAAAAAAGTTCCAGTGTCTTTTCAATATATTTTCAATATTTTTTTTATTTTATTGGTTCAATATATGAAACATACCGGATAAGACTTCCCATCTTTTCCGTTCGGTATCAGATTCTAGGGCATCGAAGACCGCAGCACCAATCAACAAGTACGTAAAAGTACACACAACAAGGGAGAGTGTACGAACGTTTTGCCGCTTCATTTTCACAGTTCTGAAAATATTGAACGACAAATTTTTAAAACCCTGTGAAAAAGCTGCGAGAAAAATTAAACGACAACGAAACAGGCTTTATTGATTTTTGTTTTCCTTGATTGATTGACAGCAGCCGGCCGTATTCCATTCAAAGACTATAATAAAACAATAACAATAGCTTTTCGCTCGTAAATTTTTCACTCTATTTTTTTATAGAGAATAAGAGAGATAAAAATACTTTTGTATAAATTGTTTTTGGAGTGAAAACCTACAGATTTATTGCGTGAGATGCACAACAGAAAAGTATATTTTTTAACTCTATCTCTATCGGCTACTGTTTGTTAAATTGAGTTATTTGTCAAGGTGACACTGACAGTGACAGTTGTCTTTATCGTCATCGTGTCCGATTTCGGTCTAGATCTACTTGTTACATTTAATTTATACGTTAAATACTCGACATTCTTTAGCAGATTGTGAATTAAAAGGAGAAGATCTTCTTGCATATTTTTAAGTAAAAATACACCATGAAAATATCTTGCAGTAAAACTAACCCTCCTTTAGGTTAATCATTTGATTATTATAAGTGATGAAAAAATGCGGTAAAAATTAAATAATTACACTGTTTAAACGTTTTAATTTACAATTTTCAGGAGGCTTAATGGCTGCAGAGCTATATAGGTCATCAGTGAAAGATTTAGAAATAGTGTGGGGGAGTGAATCCCACATTCTTCTTCCGAATTCATCTAAACCGGTGCCATATGGAACAAGCAATGATTTGATAAGAATATTAGAGAATGCGTTTAATAAGTCTGCTGGTCCTCTTCAAAAGGTCACAATGAACCATTGGCTTTCATTTAGTCTTGTAATAAATGAGGACATTTCACAATCAGTTCAATATCTTGACAAGATCCTTGGGCCTCTAACCTATCTTGTGGGGGAGTCATTATCAGTTTCTGACCTAGCAGTATTCAGCGTATTGAACTGTAAGTAATTTTGTGTTTTTTGTCATAAAATAATGAAAACTCTCCTACATAAAAGTTCAATGTAGCTTATCTTATATCATAAACTGATATTTTGGTGGTAAATATTTGGTTACAATATTTATCTTTTTTTTTTTTGATAGATCTGTTAATCATTATCACAAAAGAGGTATCATGAATTGAATACAAACATAAATGCTTTACTGGGTTCCTAAAACGAAAGATAATATGTTTTTTGTTTATTTTTTGTTCAATAAAGAATTTTTAATTTTAATTTATTTCTAAGTGACAAGTGACATATGTTTTCTTTTCCAATGCTCAAATAAGTTCTTATAGTGAAAATTATAATTGAACACAATTGAACTGTTAATTTTTTAATAATAATTGTTCTTATAGTTTCCAGCAAATTTAAAGATGTCTCTGGTAAAATTTCTCCAACTAATATTCTCCGATGGATGAAACTTATACAGGCTCAAGAACCAGTTGCAAAGGTGCTTAAGCAAATACCAGATGATGTTTTAGGGAACCTTTCAAAGTCTCCGAGGTAGGGAATCATCTACATAGTAAATATGAGTATCTTACTTCTTATTCTTATTTATAATATTATAAATGTGAATGTTTGGATAGATGGATGTTTATTTGAAGGTATTTCTGGAACGGCTTCATGAATCTTGCTGAAATTTGAAATAGTCAGGAAGGACACATAGGCTAATAATACTAATAGCATACCAAAACTCATAATTAAATTAGAGTGAAAAGTTTTCGGAGTCAATTTAAAAAAATATTTCTCCAATTGTTTAATTTAGAAATGTAACCATGTTGATTTTTTAATAATTGTGTATAACCTAAGCCAGATAATGTTTGATTAAGAATGAATTGTGATTGAAGTTTCAAATTATATTAATATGACTTTCAGGAGATCTCCAGCTGCTAATAAGGAGGTTGGAGGGAGAGCAGCTGAGGGAAAGTTTATTGAACTGCCACATGCTGAGATGGGCAAAGTTGTTGTGAGATTCCCACCAGAAGCTTCTGGGTGAGATTTTTTTTTGTACTTTTTTATTTTATGTTCACAAAGAGTTTATCAACATGTTAGAAAAATGAGCAATAGCCTATATACTACTTGTTGAAGATATATAGTCAAAACTTGCAACTTTTTTTTGTTTTAGATACTTGCATATTGGCCATGCTAAAGCCGCATTATTAAATCAATACTATCAGCAAGCGTTTGAAGGCAAACTTGTTATGAGATTTGATGACACAAATCCTGCTAAAGAAAATGCTGATTTTGAAAAGGTATGGTCAAAAATAAGTCCATATAAATGGATGTAGCATGTTTTTTACATTTTGCACTACTGTTTTTTTATAAAAAAAAAGTAGGTGTTTATGACATTGAATGTGTTAATCTATCACAAATATTGTTTTTCTTTTATTATTTTAAATTCATATTATAGGCCACATTTTGTTCTTAAAAGCTTTAATAAATACTCAGCCTTATTACTGCCTTACTTTTTCAGGTTATCTTAGAGGATGTGGAAATGTTAGAGATAAAACCGGACATGTTCACTCACACGTCACAATACTTTGACATGATGTTGGATTTCTGTGAGAAGTTAATAAAAGAGAACAAAGCTTTCGTTGATGATACCCCCGCTGAGCAGATGAAGAATGAGAGAGATCAAAAAGTTGAAAGTAAAAATAGAAACAATTGTAAGTGTATAGAATAATTTTATTTAGCATCATATGGACAAATTATTTGCCTATTTACTTAATTTCAACTAAAAAAAATCTTAAAAGATTCCTTCGGTTATATTGAGAATAGATAAATAACCAAAATGCTTGTCACTTATAAACTACGGATAATATAAAAATTTTAAATAATTACTGAATTTCTTATTACTTACTTTGGATTTTATAAATTGGTCAAAGTAACTGAATAAAATATAGTCGTCGCTTATTATTTTAAAAACTATAGATTTGTAAGGCCCCTCGTACACCAGGTAACCTAAATCTTCAAAACACGGCGATTTTAATCGTTAAGCGACTTAGGTAACACAATATCATAGAAGTTAGTACATAGCGCGCGTCGTCGACATTTTTATCTGTCATCGCCAAAGCCGCTTGCAATCTTTTTCTCAAGATGTTCGGTAAAAAGTAGCTGCAATTTTTAAGATGGTGGAGCATATCTATACCGTTGACTTAAAATTGCTATTCCTGTACTAACACATTATACAATATTAGTTTCGAGGATTTACGCCTTGTGTACAAAGGGCCTTAATCCCTTAGCCTTAATTGTGTATCCCACAGCTGTTGAGAAGAATCTTGAGTTGTGGGAAGAGATGAAGAAGGGCAGTTCTGTAGGAGTCCAGTGTTGCGTGCGCGCGAAAATAGACATGCAATCGGCTAACGGTTGTATGCGAGATCCTACTATATACCGGTGCAAACCGGAAACACATCCACGTACCGGCAATCAATATAAGTATGTTTCGAATGTTATAAATATATTTAAAAAAAACTTTGTTCATTTATTCCGTTTTTGGAATGCTGTTTACTTTTACGTTCAACTTATGATATTTGAGTTTACACACTTTAAATTATCTGCATTGTACTAGGTGTTAGAAAATAAGAATAAAAAAAAATGTAATATACAAAGTGGGTTTAATATTCATATTATCAGCAAAATAATCTGTGCTTTTTAATTATACATGCAATTTCCGGACACCCTGTATATTATTTCTTTCCCTTTCAGAGTGTACCCAACTTATGACTTCGCGTGCCCCATAGTAGATTCAGTGGAGGGCGTGACCCACGTGCTGCGGACCATGGAGTACCATGACCGTGACCCTCAGTTTTACTGGTTCATTGACGCACTCGGTCTGAGGAAACCATACATATGGGAGTATAGTAGGTATGTATAATTGTTTATCCATGATTTTGACAGATGTATCACCGATAAATTTATCAAAAAAACTTTCACCATCATCAGTCACCATACGTCCATACGTCCACCGAGGAGCTCGGAGCCTACCCTAAGTTAAGGGTAATTAGGCCATAGTCAACCATGCTGACCAAGTGAGGGTCGGGTGACTTCACACATATCTTTGAATTTCTTCTCAGGTATGTGCAGGTTGAATCACGGTGTTTTCCTTCACCGTAAGAACGTCGAATAAATCTATATATGTAAATCGGAAATCCAAAAACACATTGGTACATGGCGGGATTCGAACCCAGGACCTGCAGATTGCAAGTCAAATGCTTGACCCCTGAGCCACCGAAGAAAAAGCTTTAGTTTGATTTTAATTGTATTGACTGCATTTTAATTATTTTTCAGATTGAGTATGACCAATACAGTTTTGTCCAAGAGAAAATTGACATGGTTTGTTGAACAAGGATTAGTTGATGGATGGTAAGATAAATAACATAGTTTTTTTTATCTTAGTGTTATTTAAAAAGAGAGAAAATGGATTTTGTACATCATTTTTTTTTTAATATTAAGAACTAGCTGTCGGCCGCGATTCCATCCGCGTGGATATATAAAAAAACTTAATATATAGATAAGTTAAATAAAAAGCAGCTCTTCAAGGCATAAATTCGAAAAAAAATGAATAAATTGTATCCTATGTTCGTCTCCTGGCTCTAAGTTACCTCCTCACCAATTTTCAGCAATATCGGTAAAGCCGTTCTCGAGTTATAAATAGTGTAACTAACACGACTTTCTTTTATATATATATATAGATAAATGATATGTATATTTGTTAGGGATGACCCACGTATGCCGACGGTGCGCGGTGTACTGCGGCGTGGTATGACAGTGGAGGGGCTGCGACAGTTCATCCGCGCGCAGGGCTCCAGCCGCTCTGTTGTATTCATGGAATGGGACAAGATTTGGGCCATCAATAAAAAGGTACCAACTACTGTCTCATTTACCCTAAATTTTTCTATTATTTCGATATTTCTTTAACTGTTTTCGACTATTTTCTTAAATCTTATTAGTCTTCTAAATGAAAAAACATCATGACTGTATGATGAATGTGGTCTTTGGTTTTGTTATAATAATTATGCAAAAATGTTCCAGGTCATCGACCCAATAGCACCTCGGTATACCGCTCTGGAAGCTAATCCTGTACCAGTGAATCTGAAAGGTGTGTCAGGACGGTCTCCATTAACTGTGCCGCTACATCCCAAGAACCCTGACGTGGGCACGAAGACCGTGTGGGTGACATCTCGTCTACTCATAGACCAAGCAGACGCCGCTGTGCTGAAGCAAGGAGAAAATGCTACCTTTATTAACTATGGAAATGTTAAGATTGATAAGATTCACAAGTAAGTGTGTCTGTAAAAGACTTACTGTTTGTTTCTGAGACCGAAATCTGTGTTTAAAACATGTCATCCCTGTCATTGTCTTTGACAAAACAGAGACGACAATATACAGGGATTTTCTCGAAAACCCACGATTAATTCACTGTAAAATATATAGATATTTAATTTTTTTTTTATAATTTTTTCTTTTAGGGGTGAAGACGGAAAAGTAACGAGTATTGATGCTACACCTAATTTGGAGAATAAAGACTTTAAGAAAACCTTAAAGTTGACTTGGATAGCTGATGATGAGCAGTCTTCAACTGTGGAGACTTACTGTGTGTTCTTTGACCATATCATATCGAAACCGGTGCTCGGGAAAGATGAAGACTTCAAGCAGTATATTGGACATCAAACCAGGGTATGTAACCAAATACATTAAAACCTGCTTAAAACATAGATTTAAACGAAATATTGTTTGTAGCAACTCTAGCTGAATGCCTAATAAACAATACAATGTTGGTTACAAAGACAATCAAGTATAAGGAAACAGTGTATTGATGTCTTTATAAAGGACTAGTTATGGCCCGCGTCTCCGTCCGCGCAGAATTTAAGAAAAAGATAATTAATAGCCTATGTGTTCCATACTATGTTCTATATCTGTGCCAAATTTCATCACAATCTGTTAGGCCGTTCCGGAGATACCATCTAACATCCATCAATCCATCATTGGAGAGTGATCTGTCATTTGATTCATATTCTTCCTTTTATAGGGATAGTTATCTAGTTTATTGATTATATTTCCTTTTTAGTGGGAAATGTTGATGTTGGGTGAACCGGAGCTGAGAAATGTGCGTGTTGGTGACATCATACAATTGCAACGTCGTGGCTTCTTCAGAGTAGACGTGGCTTCAGGACCGGTGTCATTCCACACTGGTCGCCCGGTGCCATTGGTCCTCTTCCATGTACCTGATGGTCATACCAAGGAGATGCCCGGACAGGTAAGTCTATTCATTCTAGTGACATTTGTATTCACATGTCTTGGTATTTTAAATAAAAATGTAAGGGAAAACAGTATTTTTAAAAGGAAGTTGATTTCCTGAAGAAGGTAATGTTCAATGTTTCCTTAAGGAAATATCGAAAAAGTTAATCGACATCACAGGGGACCGAAGAGCTGGCAGCTACCTCGGACAAAGAATTAGTATAGCTATTCAAGAGGGGAACGCTGCCAGTATCTTCAGGGCTTTGCCTAAAGGGACTCCTTTTAATAATATATTTTAGTAAATTATTCGTTTTTAATATTTTATTTAATATCATAGATTTAAGACTCTTCATTAGGTAATGTTTAATTATTTGTAGTCTCCAACTCCCAAGGGAACAGCATCCGTTCAGTCTTTTTATAGTTAAAATAAAACAAAATATAATAGAAAACTTTTATAATCAAAAACTTAACATAAAGAACTAACTTTGTTTCTTACAACACAATATATTTTATGGCTCTTAAAGTTTGAATTATTACGATAATCGTCTTTCTTGCAAAAACTTTAATCTTTCATATTAAAATTGCAAGAAAAACAATACTTTAATGTCTACGCTTACAAATGATTTAAAAATCAAAATCATACGAAACATCAAAACATGACTTCCTAAGTATGTAATGCTGAAATGTGAACATATTAAAATTAACTACGGGTGAGTTGCATCAACTAACTATAACTATAACCAGCGCCTTGACATCGGTTAAATCTGCGGTTGCGCAAAAATACTTTGCACCATTTTAACAATCGTCAAATTGACGTCATATTTAACTGTAACTATTACTCAAGTGAAGAAGGGCCTGTCCCCTCCGTTTTAATCAAATCAAAAATAGCCATACTCAAATGTAAAGACCGAAATATAAACAAAAATCATAAGCAAATTATTGATGCCTTCTCAGAGACAACAGGAACATGAAACTTAGGAACTAAAAAACTATAATATATTAAACTATTTACCGTGCATTTCTGAGACCAAATCACCCTTTAACAACTGTTTTTTCAAAGATATTGACAGTATCATTTAAACCGAGATTTTGGTCTCGTAAACCCACGATTAGACGTTTAACTCAATAAAGAAATATTTCATGGATTTCAATTTGTTTTTCTGAAGAAAAAATTATCAGCATAAACATATTCGATTGTTAATCGTTTTCTTGGATCTATTGTCAACATTTTTCCTAATAACCTAATCAATGATTGTAATTTAATATCTATATTTCTCTTTTCACGTCCAACAATATCTTCACGTGCATATTGTGCAGCGATTATTGCCGAGTAAATGTTATTATTTTTCACGAAATTATTTATCCTAACGTCAGGATCCTGTAAAAAATCAAAAATTTACAAAATTGCTAGTTTTTTAGTTTTGCAACTTGACATTTTTTTTCATATATCATCTGTACCACAGATAATATTTAAAGAAATTTGGGAATTAAAAACAAGTCCATACAAGCTTTACAATAATTAATTTACCTTGACATTTTAGTTGTTTTAAGTTGATATGTATATAAAATTAATTTTACCTGATTCAGACCCTTCTTGATAAATGTTGTTCCACAGAAATGTGCATTTTTAAATCTAGATTCCTTAATAATTTTCTCAGGTATATCACCTAAAACACTCATTTGTTGGAACAAAACTTCATTATCTGTTGTTCCCGTGAATAGCATAGTATTTGTTGCCATTTCATAAATCACCAACGCTGTAGACCAAATGTCGACTGGAAAGCCATAAGAATAACCTAATATTTTCTCGGGTGATGCATAATTTATAGTTCCAATATTAGTTTTCAGATTATCTGAATAAATATATATAATTGCTTCATCAAAGCCGCATAATGTAAGCTTCTGGGCTTTATTGTCTAGAAGTATATGACTTGGTTTTATATCTGAAACAATATTTTTAATACTATGAATGTAACATTAAAACGTCAGTTTCCATTGCCGAAACTGCCATACAAATATATATATTGTTATCTCTATTTTTACAAAGAAAATGAGAGGGACAACATAATTATTTTAAATGAATATTTTGTCACTTATAATAATAATAATCACAATTTAATACAATATCAAGCTTAAAACGCTTTGATAGATGCAAAGAAATTGTTAAAAAAATGCCCAGTTTACATTATTCCAATCCAGCAATGTTAATTAGTGTTTCAATAGCTGGACTGGAATAATGTAAACTGAACACAAAGTTACCATGGTGAACTATATTTTTGCTTCTTAATACAGTAACGGCTTCAACTAATTGTTTAGCTAAAAATTGTATTTCTTCTATGCGAAACTTTTTGTCAGTCAAAACTTGTTCAAGGTTAATCGGATAGTAATTGGTCATATGACAAATGTGCTTATCTATTTTAAAACTGTGCAACAAATGTATGCAGTGTAAATTTTCTTCGGGAATATCTTTTTTTAATTCCAATAGAATGTTGTCTTTCTTCTTTCCTTTTAAATTTGTAGCTGGATTACTGTAAAATTTAAGTTGCTTTAATGTCGAATTTTAATAAAAAAAATATTCAAAGGCATTCAAAGGTTACACTTACTCTAGTATTTTCACAGCATAATAATGTCCAGATGTATCAATACATTTAAATATTTTTGAAAACTTTCCATAATATGTCACAGCGAGTACAGAATATTTTTCTTTCAAAGTATCGTACATCTTCATTTCTAAGTTACGAGCTAAGTCTATATCAGATTTTGTTACAAACTTATTTAATATACCTAAACTATTGTTATGTTTCTTATTTATATTATGCCCTGTATCTAGAGATTTAACTTCTTTCGAACAAACCTCCTTTTTAATTTCTTGTAAATCTTTTTTGGAGTCTGTACTAATTATTTTACTTTCAGTTTTTTTAGCAATAATACTACAATCTATTTCACGATTATCATTTTTTCCTCTATTATTGTTTGTTGTTATATTTGCTTGTGATTTTTCCTTTTCAATATTTGCTTTTTTGGTTTCTTCAGTCTTATTATCAACCCTAAAAAAAGAACCGAGTTGAAATATTTTTTTTCTCTCTAATAACAGTTTATAGTTCAATTTAAAAATGAAATCTTACCTTGTCGTTTGCTTTGTACTCTCTTTGTTATTTGTATTCGATGTTTTTCGTTTCTTCGAATTTTCGGTTATCTCTTCTTCAATATTAATATTAGTTTTAATAATAGGATTATTTTGTTCCTTACTATTGAATAAACTTTCTACCACTTCGTCTACGTCAAAATCGTCGAGAAAACTTAAATCTCCATCAACATTTGTATTAGTTGATGTTTGATTCTTTTTGCTGTTCAAATTATTGTATGTAATATTAATAGTTATTTTAATTTTTTTGGGCTGTTCATTTTTATGTTTTGCTACCTTTGTGGCGTATTTTCGATTTACTTGTACTCTATTTTTTTTAGTTGCTTCTTTAAATTGTTTAGGTCTAGTTTCCTCTTTGGTTACTTTAATTTTGTGTTGAAATGTATTTTTACCTTTATTTCTATCTGTATTCTCTACATTTTTAGTAGTTATTTTGTTATCTTCACTATATGTCAATTTTGGTAGTTGCTCATTTGAACAATTCATTTTTTTGTTAAATGTAGTCATATTACTATCAAAGTTATTGTTTAGTTCAGTTTTAATTGTAGATGGTAGAAGGCAGTTATTGAAATTATTGTTTTTGGAATTTTGTTTTTCACAGTTTACATTTATTTTTTTGGAACCATTACTATTTATTTTTCCTCCTGAAGTAACCACAGATAATACATTTTCTGTCTGGCTATTATCTGTTTCGTAGTTATCTTCAAGTTTAATTTGAGCAGTAATGTTTTCTTCCGTCAAAATTGTATTGGATTTATTAGGAATTTTACATAATGCAGTATTTTTAATGCAGATTTCACTTTTAATTGGTTTGTTTAAATTATCTTCATTTTCTTTTTTGATACGACTGGGATCCATCTGTTGATAGTAATTAATTAAATTAGGATGGTTAAATATTCATAATACCGAGACTTATCTAAACTTAATTTGCATTAAGAAATTGTCTTAATTATGATTTACTTAAACTTTAGAGCAATTGTTAACAACAAAATAAAGATGAATCCTACTAGTTTACTTTTTTACATACTAATGATTTTACTTTAATAGTTTTTCAAACTAATTAGTGATTAGAAATTTGTAATAATTACAGAAATGCATTAATATCTAAAAAGTTTTTTTTAGTCGAATATTTTCTCTACTCCAACACAATTAGACATTATGGGGTACCTGTCTAAAAGTTTTTTGCATTTGATTATCTTGTAAATTTCGTAAATTTGTGTCCGGTTTTTTACTCTGCATTTTAATTTTCTTCGCAATTGGTGAATAGAGTAAAGACTTGTTAGGATCAATAACAATATTAGAACTTTGATATGTTGAAAAATATCTCTTTGAGGTCATTGCCTACGTGAACAAGAAAACTTAATTTTACTTAAGTGAAAACAATTTTAACATGAGTTATCCGTGTCCATTAGGTAATTTTAAACGATATAACAAAAAATTTATAACCAGTCAAAGATCGTGTAAAAACTTACCACTCTTTTCTTCTTGATAGTTCAAATATTTGTTTACTTTTGAATAAATATCATGAAAATTAAATCCAAACCGCAAGATTCAAATCTCAATGTGTTTATTAAATTGACAGATGACACCTGACAGTTGTGTTGACGCGCGTAAACAAAGTTAAAAATATCAGAGCAAGAAGTTCGTGCTGTTATCTCTATGATGATAACTTTAAAAAAATATTTTTAAATTCGATATTATTTACATTGTATATTTATTGTTAAATATTTCTACGTAGTATCTTATTAATACATAGCAATTGAAAAGTTTTATAGGGATGTTTTTTAATTAGAAGTTTGTTGTGAAGTGTTTGTTGTTTGTGAAGTTTACATAATTAAGGATAAACATACGTCAATGCTTTTAATTATTTGAGTATCCCACGGTGTTAATGATGTCTTTATATTCCTGTTTAATTTTCGCATCATGTGAACATCAATTTTCGCCCATACATGGCTCCATTTTCATTTTCTGCAAGAAAATGTAAGTAACGTAAAAGTAGACGTACGTTTTTTCACTACTACAAAAATACACAATACTTTTTACAAAAAAAATCTAATGAATGAGTTTACATAGGTCTTTTTTAACGTTCACAAAAAAATGCCGTTCAAATATTTCAACGTACGTTGCGTTTTCTTCTAATAGTAAATAAAGTATTCTTAACACCGTATATTACAGTTAACACATACCCCGATTGTGCAATCCGTGTACTAAAAATAATTCGCACTGTTGTTATACTTTTTAATAGAGGGTAGTTAAAAATATATACTAACTTCTTACTTCATATATTCGTAGATCTTTAGGAACTTCTGTGGGGTAGGTTACAAACTGGGGTGACTATTTAAACGTAGTTAAACTACTTCCTTATAGATTTTGTGGCAGTAAAGGTAAACTCTTGTTACGGATTTCGACCACTGATGATTGTATGATCATTTTTATGGCTTTACTGTGGACATCGTTTGCCGGACA
Organism: Papilio xuthus; assembly: GCF_000836235.2. Classification (NCBI taxonomy): domain Eukaryota; kingdom Metazoa; phylum Arthropoda; class Insecta; order Lepidoptera; family Papilionidae; genus Papilio; species Papilio xuthus. Next base: position 5,487,986 of record NW_013531688.1, read on the forward strand.
AATTGTGAAAAAAACATATTATTGAGTACACTATATCCAAAAATTGGCTATAAAAATAGTTTTATTATGGTTTAAATCCTAGCAGATTAACCATACGTAACTTTTTATAATGAATACTATGTTATCAATGGTCTTTTAGTTTACATTGACGGTTCCGCTAAAGATTTTGATAAGCTCAGTGCTACAAATGAGTCATTGTATATCGAATTGGAGATACATGTGTTGAACTGAACTGTATAAAAAAGTGAAAGGCTCGATAGTACGACTTCCACGTAGTAACGAATGATCAAGGCATGAGTAGTAAGAAAGCAGCTGTGAATAAGTAACGTGTTTTTTGTGTACGTATGTTTTTTAAAATATTAGTTTGGTGACTTATTTTTTTTTTAATTCACTTATTGGACATTTTATCTGGCGTGTATTAGATTTTTTTATATAAATTATTTTTTCTTTTTGTCATATATCAATGTAAAGTATTATAAATAAAACGTCTACACTTTACGTTAATCCAGTGTTTGCCCCGACTAGTTTCAAGTCCTCTGCGGTTTCTTTTTCAGCCTGTCGTAATTGGCTGTTTAGTCGTTAGTAATTTTTGAAATGGCTCACGAATGTTTAAACAATTTAATAATATTAAGATGTGGTTGTGTATTGTGATAAGATTGTGGTGGATTATTTATAACGAAATAACTTAATGGACCACATCCATATAATGAACATTTCCTCGTTTTTTTTTATCCAATTACAAAAGGGAGGTGTTTGTCATTAACCCTTTACTTAAATGAACGATATCAAAATTGCAAAATACATTTTCATAAACCATTTTTAAGGTTCCGTACCTCGAAAGGAAAAAAACGGAACCTTTATAGCAGTCTTTTCCAAAGTGAGCGATAAGGCCCCCTTGTGGGCGCTGCAGGTCTCAAGTTGCGGGTTATAGTAAAAGTTTCGTTTAGAATTCTTCGTTAATATACATAGGTCACAATAATTAATTAATTTATAATAATTTGAAGTTATAGTGGTTTTTAAAAATGTGAAAATATGGGGCGATAAAAAAATATTTATTCTCAAAGTGGGCAGTAGACAAAATATGTTTGGGAACCACTGCCTTATAAGATCACTTTGTTGTCCGTCCGTCTGTCTGTCAAGACCCTTTTTCTCAAAAACGCGTAAAGGTATCAAGCTGGCATTTATATCAAATACTCAGGTCTGCGGTCCCTTGGTGCTGTGAAAAAATAAAACTTCTAAACCAACGCAATCAAAAGACTACGTAACGCAAACAAATTTGCGATATAAACGGTCGTACCGTTTATATCGCAAATTTACGCAAATTATTTTCAGAAATTTTAATTAGATATTCTTACAGCCGAAGTCAATCCAAGCGACTCCTGTCAAGCAAGCCGCGACGAAAGCGGACGCGGCTGGCGACGCCTCCAAGTTGAACGAAGAGATTACTAAACAAGGAGAATTAGTGCGATCCCTTAAAGCTGCCAAGTCAGACAAGGCGCAGGTTGACCAAGCGGTTAAAATCCTACTGGACTTGAAAGCCAAGTACAAGACAGCAACTGGACAGGTAAATTTGCAATGCTTCGTACCATATTAAATATGTATTAGAAAGACAAAGACAAAGACTCGGTCAATCAACTTCATTGCCTAACCGTTGGCTTCCGACACCGAAATCTCTGTATAAAACATATCGTTATCCCGGTCATTATCTTGGATAAAACAGATAACGATATGTTTTAAACGGGGATTTTATTGTCAGAAACCCACGGTAAATTAGATAAACTAATGCACGTCAAAATTCATACATGAAGGATAATTTTAATTGTTAATTGACTTTTTTAATTTATATTTTTAAGAGAAAGTAAAATAATGGTAGCTTGTATAGAAAAAGTAATTTACCAGAGATATTCTGGGATTTGCGAGTTATAGTGTAAAAGTTGTCTATGGTTTCGTTTGGTATTCATTGTGCCATATTAATTATTTTTCATTAGGATTGGAAGCCCGGCACCACTCCAGTACAAGCAGCACCAGCATCCGGCGACGCATCATCTCTAAGCGAGCAGATCACGCAACAAGGCGATCTCGTGCGCTCCCTTAAAACTGCCAAAGCCGACAAACAGAAAGTCGACGAGGCTGTCAAAGTTTTACTGCAACTTAAAGCGCAGTATAAAGCTGCTACTGGACAAGTAAGAATATTTATCCTTACTTTTAATATTATAAATGCATAAAGTATGTCTGTCTGCCTGTCTATATGACGTTTTCACGCCAAAACAACTAAACGGATTTAAATGAAATGAGATACACAGACAGTCTAGAGCCTGAGAAAAGACATAGGCTACTTTTTAATAGGGAAAAGGGTTTGTAAGTTGTTAAAAGGAGGGATAAAATGTTGTAACAGAAAACAAGAAAATATGAGAAAAAGTTCTAGCAGTGCTGATAGTAAAATAGTGGTATTATATAATATTTTATTTTTAATTCTAAACTAAATATATTATCCACTTATTTCGATAGGAATTTATAAAAGATCAAGTCCAATTTTGTTCATTCTCAGGAGTGGAAGCCAGGCGCAGCAGCACCGGTTACCACGTCACCAGCCAGTGATACCACAGCTTTGAACCAAGAGATCACACAACAAGGCGATGTCGTCAGATCACTGAAAGCCAGCAAAGCTGACAAGAGTAAAGTAGACGAAGCGGTCAAGCATCTGTTGGAACTCAAGTCAAAGTACAAAGCGGCTACCGGAGAAGTGAGTATTCCAATTTTCAAGCAATAGGTTATATAACTTAAGTAATCCTAGTAGCTGTTAAGTATAAATAACTTAATAAGTAGCCTATGTTCTACATGTATGCCATATTTCAGCGACATCCGTGCAGTTGTTCTGGAGATACTTTCTAACATACATACATTCAAACATTCGCATTTATAATATTAGTAAGATATACTAACATACACACTTGTGTAAGTTATGTTAACTTAAATATTGAACATTTATCTGAATGAATAATAATCGTGGTAATAAATATTCAACGAAACAATAACTCGCACCTGAACAAATAATACTTTGTGTCTGTACAAATTTCATTAAAGCAACAATGTCAAGGTATCTTAAAAATATTATAATACACAAATGTAATATTAGTCAATCAAATAAAATTATATTAAACTGATATATAAACACGGCTAAACACTCACGTATATTCGTCCGGTGGCGGCACCGACTAGTTTCGAGCCCATCGGGGGCCCTTCATCAGGAGTGGGACTGGTATTATTTCGCGGACGCGGCTCCCAGCGGTTTAGCCGTTTTTATATAAGTTTATTATAATGTCTCACGAAAGTTTGAATAATTTAAAATGATATTGAAAAAAATATAGTGAATCTAGTCAAACCTAAATTAGCGAGAACTATATAAGCAAAAAAACTCTCTTTGAACGAGAGTTATAGTCCGGTCTCGACGGACGACATTTATAAGCGAGAAACTCGTGCTAGTGAGAAAAATATTGCGATCCCTGGATATCTCGCTTATCCAGTTACACTGTACTTACGATTTCAATGTAAAGTTTCTATTTTTATTACCAATTGATTTCAATTTATGTATTACTATCAGGATTGGAAACCAGCAGCTCAGAACAAACAGATCCCTGCGCCTGCGCCTGCGCAGAATAACTCACAGGCGGATTCTGTATCCGCTGCCATTACAGCGCAGGGTGACAAGATACGAACACTCAAAGCGGCTAAGGCCGAGAAGACAGTCATTGACGTAGAGGTAAAATACTTTTTATATTACAAGATGACAAACGGGCAAACGGTCATTTGATTTCGCCGAAATAGCGAAACGACCGCCGAGGAGACGAGGATGTCCCCTTCTTTGTCAAATCCATTTCTTATTTTTTGTATTTGATTCTTAGCGCGAAGGCTACTAATTTTTTTTTAAATATTAGAAATTGTATATAATACGCTTTGCTATCTTTTTTAAGTCTCATGGCTACTTTACAGTGAATTCTTTACTATTATTTTTAACCATTTTTCTTATAGGTTAAGAATTTGTTGAACCTAAAAGCGCAGTACAAGGCAATTACTGGCAAAGATTGGACACCGAGCGCGGCCGCTCCGCAACAAGATACCAAGAAAACTGATAATAAAAAGGTATAAACACGTATCTTATTATTTTGTCATAAAAAAGAAAATCTTAATGTACGTAATATTTACTAAAGTAACAAAATTAAATAAAAAAAAATTAAGTGTCAAAAAAAACATATTATAAGTCTACAATAAAGTGACCACAACTCTGAGTGCAGTAAATTAATGAAACCACAAATGGCAATGAAATCTGCAATTGCTTGATATTTATTTTATATTTCTTAGCAAACAACCACTTCGGCCAACGGAGACATGGATAAGGCAGCTATTTTGTCAGCGGACATCGCACGTCAGGGTGACCGCGTTAGAGAATTAAAAACTAACAAAGCTGATAAGGTAAATTATATACGTTTGGGTTTAAACAAACTTATTAACAATTCGTTTGTATGTAATAACTACAATACTTAGATAGTTAAAAAACTTCTAGCTTTTAGCCTATGTGTTCTTCCAGACTATGTTCTATATGTATACCAAATTTCATAGATTCAGTCGTTCTGGAGATACCTTAAAACATCAATCCATACATTTAAAAATTCATAATATTACTATATTTTAATATATTTAACTTACATTGTGTTTTCAGGCTACAATCGATGCAGAAGTAAAGAAGCTTCTAGAACTAAAAGCGCAGTACCAGACAGAGACCGGGTCCGCTTACGTAGCACCAACCCAGCCGAGAGAGACCAAGCCCAAAGAGAAGAAGCCAAAAGAAGAGAAGAAAGATAAACCTAAAGAAGAGAAAAAGGATAAACCTAAAGAAGTAAAGAAAGAACCTAAAACGAAGGAACCGGTAAGTTAAATTTATTTACCGCAGGTTCTTCTACTTTTTTGGAATGTTTTGTTGCAAAATATTACCTTTGCAAATATAATAATAATAAAAATATAGAAAAGGAAATAAAATGTTCATTTAGGTTGCTGCTTCTTTGCCACATTATAATAAAAAAAAAAAAAAAAAACGACTGTCGATACACATTTTGACACTTTTTTATATCAATAGAATATTTCTAGTAGCAATATTAATATTAGTGTTAGTGTCAATATTCTGAAAACGACGAAAAGGTAGTTAAAGTGTAGTTATTTCCAGTCGCCAAAACCTACAAAGGAAGAGTCATCTAGCGGAGTTAAGAAGATAACTCGATTGGGGCTAGAAGCGAGCAAGGAGACAGATTTACCCGAATGGTATTCACAAGTTATTACGAAATGTAAGTAATACGTTTTTATATAGAGTTCTGATATACCATTGATAACATTCAAAACAATAAACAATATATATATATATATATATAGTTTTTTTAATTTGCTATGTCCCTGTAATTTAAATGAACTTACATGTATTATTTTCCATTTTGCTTGCCCTTTAACGCTTATAGCCTGATATTAATTAGTCTATACTTTCTTCTCCAGAAATAATTTTTCGAACATAATATATAATTCATGAGGTTTTAGCCATCAAACGCTTTGGCTTTATTGTATTCAATTAAAAGGCAAAGACGTTTCGGCTTGCTTTAAATGAGACTATACAGTCTCATTTAGAAAAAAATATATACATATTTTTTTTATATTTTTATTCATTAAAATTAAAAGCAACCATATGATATATGTATACCTTTATGGCTTTTTGTGTCATGTTTGTTATGCAACTGACAGTTGCAAAAGGGTTAATATAAATATGTATTACAGCGGAGATGATAGATTACTACGACATATCAGGATGTTACATCCTCAGACCCTGGTCCTACAGCATATGGGAACACATCAGGAACTACTTGAGTAAGGAGCTCAAGAAACTCGGCATCAAGGACGGATACTTCCCGATATTCGTATCTAAGGTGGGGGCGCAAACATATAGTTTTTTTATTTAACTAAGCTAAATATAAAATGGCATTATCCTTATTCCAATATTACGTCGTATTTCGGACCGTTTACAATGGGTTTCAGAGACTAAAATCTCTGTTAACACCTGTTTTTATCTTTGCTTTGTCAAAGATAATGATAGAGGTGACAATATGTGTTAAACAGATATTTTTGATCTCATAAACCAACGGTTAATAGTTTCAGCTATCTAGAATCCTAGATCTATCTACCCTGCTGCAAGCTTAGATAAGTACGTATTGAAAATAATCTTTAAAATGTCATGGCATAAAAAATGTAGTAGCATTGAAAGTGTTAACTTTTTTTTTTAATCTGTGTTCAGTCAGCGCTGGAGCGTGAGAAGGCGCACATAGCTGACTTCGCGCCCGAGGTGGCGTGGGTGACGCACTCGGGCGGGTCCGAGCTGGCTGAGCACATCGCGGTGCGGCCCACCTCCGAGACCGCCATGTACCCGGCCTACGCGCGCTGGATACAGAGCCACCGCGACCTGCCCTACAGGCTCAACCAGTGGAATAACGTCGTCGTGAGTAATGTTTTATGACACAGACGTTTCGAAAGTTAATTCTGAAGTGTATTCGGAAGTAAGTTCTGAAGTGTATTCGGAAGTTAGTTCTGAAGTGTGTTCGGAAGTTAGTTTATGGCTATCGTCTACAACCTTCTGCCCGATCACGTCTCAGCTACCAGACTTACGTCATTTCAAAATAGATTAAAATCATGGCTTATCTAGAAAGTTCTATATAGTTATGAAGAATCTTTTGATTAATTTTTTTTATAATTATTTTTTTAATGATAATCACAATAACTAATTATTATATTATTACAAGATCTATTGTTAAAATTTTTACTTTTATTAACTATAATTTATACATTTATTGCAACTTCTTAATTAGATGGGTTGTTAAAGATTATCGTGGGTGGAGAAAAGCGTGTGCTATATGCTAAAGGATATGCGTATCGTGTAATATAAATTTTACTCGTTATTATCTAGAGATGGGAATTCAAACAGCCGCAACCATTCCTTCGTACCCGCGAGTTTCTCTGGCAAGAAGGACACACCGCCTTCCGCACTATAGAAGAGGCGGATGAAGAAGTGTTACAAATATTAGGTTAGTTACATATATTTTCTTATATATATATAAATCTATTGCTGTTCGTTAGTCTCGCTAAAACTCGAAAAGAGCTGAACCGATTTATCTTATCTTGGTCTTGAAATGTTTGTCTTGGTCTAAGTAAGGTTTACAATTACGTGGGACTAATTAATATTTTTTTAATTCCACGTGGACGGAGTCGTTGGCGACAGCTAGTGTACAATAAAATCAATGTCTGTGCTATATTTTATAACATTTACTATAATATTTTTTTTGTTGCAGAGCTATACGCTTACATCTACGAGGAGTTGCTGGCTATCCCCGTGATAAAAGGCAGGAAGACAGAGAAAGAGAAGTTTGCGGGCGCTGACTACACCACAACTGTAGAGGCATACGTACCCGCCAGCGGACGTGGTATACAGGTAAACTTTACTAGACATACAATCTGTCGCCTGCGAGTCCGTCTGCATGGGATTAAAAATAACTAAGTAGTCTATGTGTTCTTCCAGACTATGTTCTACATCTATGTCAAATTTCAGCTAGATCTATGCAGTGGTTCTGGAGAACATCTAACAAACATCCATCCAACTATTTAAATATTTGCAATTATAAAAGTCAATTTCTTGAAATAAATTTTAACTTTGACATAATATTGTTTTAATGCAAAACTTATAATAAAAAATAGTTCTATATTTATTTTGTTTTTGTGCAGCAATGATTTTGGTGATTATAGTGTTGTTAAGAATATAAGTGTTCTAAATATTCAGAGATATGTACCATTTGCTTGAAACTGTAATTTGTTGGCCAGGGTGCGACTAGCCACCATCTCGGTCAGAACTTCTCCAAGATGTTCGAGATCGTGTACGACGATCCCGACACGCAGGAGAAGAAATACGTCTACCAAAACTCGTGGGGCATCACCACTAGAACTATTGGTAATATTAACAATTAATTTACATAAGTAAACAAAAAAAATTGTTCCCTATTATGATTCTTTAGGGTTAAAATATTTCTAACTTTTAAATTTATCCAGAACAGAACTAATTAAAAAATAAAGTATTAATTATAAATATTTAATCACAGGGTAATTTTTATTTAAAAAAAACTTTTCGATCAAAAAAAATTGTCAAAATCAAAGCACCAGGGGCGGAGTTACGTAACACATAAATAAAAAGAATATGCAGGCGAATTAATAACCTCCTTTTTGAAGTCGGATAATAAATTACATTTTTACTCTACTAATTCCAGTTCATTGGGTAATCTAATAGAAAAATTCTTCATCAGGTGTAATGATATTAGTGCATGGAGATGACAGGGGCTTAGTCCTACCTCCCCGGGTCGCTGATGTTCAAGCTATAGTTGTGCCTTGCGGTATCACCGCCTCCAGCACTCCTGAAGAACGTAAAGCATTGATGGATTCCTGCAAGCAACTGGTTGATGACCTCGTCAAAGGTGGGATCAGAGCTGAAGGGGATTATAGAGACAACTATTCACCTGGTTGGAAGTTCAATCATTGGGAGTTGAAGGTAAAAGGATACATCCACAATGTACAATTCATATGTGATTCTTATGCAAGAATTTCTAAAATGATCTTTTTGTTGGCATTCACATGATCATCATCAGTTCACTATATGTCCCCACTGAGGGGCTCGGAGCCTACCCTAACTTAAGGTTGATTAGACCATAGTCAAACACGCTGGCCAAGTGCGGGTTGGTTGACTTCACACATATCTTGGAATTTCTTCTCAGATATGTGCAGGTTGCATCACGATGTTTTCCTTCACCGTAAGAACGTCGGATAAATGTACATATGTAAATCGGAAATCGAAAAACACATTGGTAGTTGGTGGGATTGGAACCCAGGACCTGCAGATTGCAAGTCAAGTGCTTGACCCCTGAGCCACCGATGCTCTAGCTCTAGCATTCACATCATTAAATTGATATTTTTTTATGAATTCTATACCATTGATATTTTTATAATAATTTTAAAACTTTACTAGGGTGTACCAATCCGTGTTGAGCTGGGTCCCAAAGATATGTCTCGCGGTGAAGTGGTAGCCGTGAGAAGGGTCAATGGTGACAAGCGCACCATAAAACGTGAAGCAGTGGCCACCGAATTGTCTGCACTACTTGAGCAAACTCATACAGAGATGTTTGAAAAGTAAGTATCGTATGGAGTAGGAACAGAGTGGATGTAGATTAATTATTATAACTAGCTGTCACCCACGACGATTCGCGCGGAATAAAAAAAAACTTAATTGATAGCCTATGTACTCTTCCAGACTATGTTCTACATAATTGCCAAATTTCTGCGAGATCCATGCAGCTTTTCTGGAGATATCTTCTAACAAACATCCATCCATCCATCCAAACATATGTTTGTTTATTAGTAAGATTTATGTCTTTTAAAATTGTCAGAGTACACTTGACTTGACTACCAAATAGTAGTGTGTTGCCTCTTGCTTTCTGTGCCTTAATTTTTATTTTCTCACTAGATGATGATGACTTGATACTTTATATAATAGATTTAATGAAATAAAAATGAATTAATGAATTAGTTAATATTTTTTTCCTAGGGCAACAAAAGAAAGGGACGCACGGTTGTCTCTTGTGAATAAATGGGAAGATTTTGTGGCAGCTTTGGAACAGAAGCACATTTTGCTGGCACCGTTCTGTGGAGACATACCGTGTGAGGATCGGATCAAGGGAGACAGCGCAAAGACAGATGATGACCCCACAGCAGAAGTGAAGGGTCCAGCAATGGGAGCCAAATCACTCTGTATACCATTCAAGCAACCCAGAGACCTTACAAAAGAAGACCGTTGCATTCATCCTGCGTGCAACAACAAGCCCAAGTTTATAACATTGTTCGGACGAAGCTATTAAACTAAATATTTTAATAGGCTTTTGTATGAATTTTTAAATAAATTATTAATCAATTATTATTTTTATATTTTATTGACAAATATATGTTTTTTTTCAACACCAACTTTAGGGAGGTTAATATGAAATTTGTTATATTTTTTCATATTTCTTCAATTGATCTTCTAAAAACTGTATTCTTGATTTTTTTGTATTTAAAATTGATACAAATTTTCCATATAAACAATCTTCCATTGCTATTTTCATTTCTGCAAACTTTGACAATTCTTCTTTCAATCCATCAATTTCCAGTGCCATTTCTTTTAACCTTAGATCACATCTCTCTATATCTTTTTTCTGTAAAGTATTTTCATTTATAAGACAGTCGATTAATGCATTTTTACTTTCAGTAACAGCATCCTTATTTAAAATAACATATCCATGAACTAATTTAGCAGATGCACCTTTAAAATTTATTTTCCATTTAAATGTAGCAGTGTTTTCGGATACTTTAAAATCATAAACATATTTGTCATTGGGACATGATAAACAAATTTTAATGTGTCTGTAATAGTCCTCTTCATTTTCTAAAACAACATTTCTACATTTTTCGGCCAATTCATTAGAAAAAGAACCAGACCAAGTATTAGTATCATCATATATTTTTATTTGAAATACATTGGTTTCAGTATTTAACCAATTAATTTTCGCATAAATGAATACTTCATCAAAGGTAAATTTTGACACAGTCGTATCCTCTTTGGCCATATTCTTTATAGACGATGGAAACTACAAATTAAGTTTAATGTGCTGCATATATTTCAATTATTCTACTTTTTCCTCAATTACTGTTATACAATAAACTTGGACAACAATTAAATAATGGTTTTCGAAAACTCTACATTCACCATAGAACAACTGTGCACGTAAATAATTATAATAAATAATACAATAAAAGTAATAAAATTTAAAAGTTATGAAATAACAATAACATGTTCAACAATAACTTTCTCGGTCACCCGTTGTGACATTGACATTTAAACATTTGTCAAATTATAAATATCAATTTTTGTACTTTGTAGAATGATTATTCATTGTTATATTGCCCAAGTGGCTAACCGTGGGTTTCTGAGTTCAAAATAACTGTTTAAAAGATGTCGTATCTCTGCGGTATCAAAGATAATGACAGGAATGACGATATGTTTTATACAAAGATTATGGTCTCAAAAACCCAGGATAATTCAATTATATTTTTTATACGTTTCAATTGGAATAAAAAAAATGTTTTTACTTTTTATATGCTTAGTTTACTTCGGTCAAATTTTCTTGATTGCTGACTACGCTCTCTCCTGTACCTTCACTGGGTGTATCTGGTTCAAGCATATTTATCTTTGATTTCTTTAAGTAAATCAAATTTAAGAATTTTTGGCATACATAGTTTTCCATTTTTTCTTTCAAATTTATAAATTCCTCTGTGTCTGCTAAATGTTCTAAATAATCAAGTTTTATAACTTTTAATTTTGAATTAAGTGTTGTAACTTTATCTTTCAGGCTCTTGTTAATTTTTAATAACACTTCGATTAAATTTGTTTCTGAACAGGTTGTTTTCTCTTCCAAATCTAATGGTAGAAATCCCTCTATAATAATAGAAAAATCCAGTTTCTTTTTCCAGTAAAAAAAACCGTTTTTAAATTCATACCTATAGTCTGCTCTCTGTTCAGTTAAACATTGCTTTACTCTTGCATAATAAACGTCCTCTTTTAGTTGTAAGTTTTTACTAAAGCTTTTTAGTCGATCCGCACAAAATTTTCCTCTCCAAAAATTTCCCCTGGCTTTTAAATAAATGTCAAAAGAATTTACCAACCAATAAATAAGGAGATAGCAAACTCCATTTTGTGTTAATATTTTGGACACTGTAACAGTTTCACCGAAATCCATTTATTGTAATTATTTTCGATTTTTTTTAGGTTATTATAAAAATACAATACATCTTGTTAATTTTTGTCCATAAGTCAAAAATGATGTTTGAAGTTATTGACATCAAATATTTTTTTTATAATAAAATCTCTACAAAAGCAAAATACAACATGAATTTCATACTCAAATCCAAAACAGTGTCCGAATGACTTTTTACTTCTTTTACATTTTTGTACTTATTTATTCTTTGTAATTCAGTTGTCATTTTCATGTCATGTGTTGTTGGTTAAGTATTTATCTTAAAGAATATACATTATTGTGAACAATTGCAATTTTTTAATAAAGTGTTCTAGTACTGTATAAAACATTTGATATTATAGTTACCTAAATAAACCAAGAAAACAAAATGTCGTCGGACATGGAAGAAAACGCTTTGCAAGAAAATGATTCGGAAAGGGTATGTTGTTCAAAAACATTATCACAAAATTAATCATTACTATTAACAGTATGTTTTCATTTCTATATTCTGTTAAATTTCTAGATCGCAATTAAAAATGAGTTATCGTCTTTATCCTTTGAGGATCTTCAAAAACTCAAAGAAAGAATCGGTGCGAAAGTATATAAAGAAGTAGTTTTCGGCAAAAAGAATAACCCGGACACAGGGCCAAAAGTAAAAGTATTCAAAAGGGAAAACAAAAATAGACCAAGAGAAATGAGTTCAAAACGACCAGTACGAATGCTTCGCGAAACAGGAAAGGTGAAGAAACAAGAGATTCGGGATCCTAGGTATAGTATTTGAAAAAAAGTAATATATATTTAATATTTGTTATTTTGGACAAAATCACTAATTGCCTTTTATTGCTTTTAGATTCGATCCCTTGTGTGGTGAGTTTGACAAAAAAGAATTTGCAGAAAACTACAATTTCCTCTCAGATATGCGATATGAAGACATTAAGAAAATAAGGGCTGAGCTAAAGCAGACAACAGACCCGGAAAAAGTCCTGAAGCTCAAACGTTTACTGCAAAGCTTGAATGAACAGCATAAAGCTAGCAGAAAGGCTAGAGTAGAAAGAGAAAAAATAGAAAAACAGAAGAAGCATGTAGAAAAAGTATTCATGGAAGGCAAACAGCCTTATTTTAAAAATAAATGTAAGTGTATAGTACCCTCTTGTCTGTCGTTTGTGCTATTCATAGTTTCAATCATAACTGTTATATATTGAGAGAAATTTTACTTACATAACTTACTTCTACGATTGTTACATTGAATCTTCTCTGTCATAACATTTGTATTACCACAATGTGGCAATAATGATCCACTCATTACACTCATCGTTTATGAAAAAATAGACATGAATGTTCTTAAACAGTTGTTTACAAGTGTCTTTTTATTTAATATGCATATTTACTCATTCCAGCTGAACTTCGTGTTGAGACATTGGTGAATCAATATGAAGCACTAAAGAAGGAGGGCACTGGACGCATTCAACGGCATCTCAAACGTAGACAGCAAAAGATAAAGAAGCGTTCAACTAACGCTCCAGTAGGAGAAAGTTGATGATTTGATAAAATTTTATACCAAAAATGCTGGCTTTTTAATATAGGAACTTTTTAAATTTAGTTCTTCTATTCCATACTGTTTTACTGTACTATTGACCTATTATCTAGGGATGGAACCTTGAAATAGGATTTTGGCAACACAAAAAAAAGTTTGATTAATTTCAGCACATTTCTTAGAAACAACATTAAATGAAATTGTAACTTAGTTGATATAGAATAAAAATTGTTATAATTTTAAAACAAAGCAAAAAGATATAAAAAAAATCGTGTGAGTTTATTGCAGACAGTTATTAGAGGATGAATTAATTTCCAGTACAATTAATAGTCCAGGGTGCCTCCACATAGTAACTGTGAATGGTCACAACTCCCGGGTTGTCAGCTAAGTTGTAAAGACATTGTGGACCTCTGGGAACAATAGCCTGGAACAAGAATATTGCTATCAAATCTCCTACATTATTATAAGTTGCCAGTGTTAAAATTTGCAAAGAATTAAATTTATTTTCTGTATGGAATATTTATAACAATGAACGTGATGGCAACTAATTGATCAATCAACTTTTTTTAATCTGTGCCTCAGTACTTATATACGTTTAAAAATGCATTCTAAAAACCCGCCGTCGTGGGTTCGAATCCCATTCGACTATTTTAAACCATGTCTAAGCACAAGCAGGTAGCTTAGTTGGAATGGTACAAGAAATATTAGTAAATTAACAAAAAATCCGCTAATGTTTAAAAATATATATACTACTAGCTGTCGCCCGCGACTCCGTCCGCCCGGGATTAAAAATAGATATTGGCCGATTCTCAGGTTCGACACATTGTAATTTGGCACGGGCATAGTCCCAAATAACACAAAACATTTATCCCTAGCACTATTATTGAACCTGTTTTTTTTATTATTTTCGGACAGTCTCAGGCAAAAGCTAGTTTTTAATATAATTACCCCTAAATCTTATTACCTTAACTGCAGCACGATCCGGGTTTTCGAACCAATTCTTCTTAGTCCTCTTGTTGAATGCGAGTTTTCCGTGCAATATGAGACCGGTGGCGATTGTCTGCCCGGAGTGGGCGATCGGGAACCATGGCAACAACTTGTCGGATGCGCAACTCGTTGTTGGTGTCATTTTGTAATAATAGTGACGACCTATAAAGGATAGTATTATACAGTATGGATGTATTGTGTGAAAAAGCATATGCGTAAGAAGGGTTGAATTTAGATGTGATAGAGTATGGAGGAGAAGCACAAACTGTGCCGGCCATGCGTGGTGACAAGGGTAGGTTGATGATGATGAACACAAGTTATTTTCTTCAATCGAGATACTAGGAACATAGGCACTGAATGCAAATAAATATTTTAGTGTAAGTTGATAAGTAAGTGTCCACAATTCACTAGCGGTACGCGAACTTTAGTTTTCCTAAAAATATTTTTAAGAATCTTGGGTTAGTACAACGTTGGGTACAGTTTGTGATAACCTAGCGGTTCACTTGGTATTGGTTATGCTCCTTTACTTACCCATCAAAGGAAGGCAAGCTTGTCTAGTGAAGGAACTCTTTTCAAGGTCAGCGCTCTTCGCGGAGATCCGCATCAGCTTTCCATTGAAGCCCGGTAGCCACACAGCGCCCTCTCGCAGCAAAGACGAGGAGTTGGTCATCTTCATACGATCTTCTTTGCTCATGTCTAACGTTGCTGCATGCATCATAACGAAAAATGAAGTAATCGATTTTAGGTTAGGTTTACTTTCGTCTCTTTGATCGAAAATTAATTAATTACCTACTTAAAAGATACTGATTATTTTTTTTTCAAAATCAAAATTTTATATGTTAAATTAATGTATGTTTCGAAAACAAGTATTTGAGGCAGACCTTTTGAGACGAAATATTGCTGGATCGCCCAATACTTGAGTTTCGTCCCATCGGCGGTTGTCGCGGTCCATTCGACAAAGCCTTGAGTTTTCCAGTTTAATGTCGAGCCGCTGATGTCGATTTGTGCTATCTGTAAAAAATAGTTTTTGTATATTTTGAATTTTTAATCGGCGATAGAAAACATCGCAACCTGCTCAAATCTACGAAAAAGTTCAAACATATATGTGTAATCAAGCAATCCGCAGTTGACTAGCGTGGTTGACTTTTAGCTAGTGACACCTAACTTAAGATAGGCTGTTGATATGATGAGTAAAATACTTAAGGACTAATTAGATAGACTTCAAAGGACATACAGCGATTTGTATTCCAGCAACAACGCCCTCTGGATCATAAAGTGCGCACATCATGCGGTCATCCGCACAGTACATGACCAAGCTTGGCAACGGCCCAGACGGTCGGGCTGTCTTAGCCCATCCTTGGGACTTCGCCGCACTCAACGTCCGCGGGATCGGAATGAAGGCTTCCGTCCCAATGGCCATGCCGACACCAAACCTGACTGATTAATATTCAATTAAAACAAATAACATCTCTCTTCAAAATCAAACAAAACGTTTATGTTCATAAAAAATACAATCGTTCTTATGTATTATTAAGCTAATAATTTCTAAGTCCGGGATCTTTTACAACCCATCCGCTTATTACACTTTTAAAATGAGTTAGTAATCATAATCAGCAACAAACATTTATATTTTCCTTGAATTTAAGTTCGGGTCATTATAATTAATTTTGTAAGAGAAATCCTAATAAAATCGTAAATATTTTAACTCTACAATAAAGTACAAAAAAAATAATTACGTAAGTGGTAACACGAGACGCTTTTGTGAACGCTATCTTTTTTTATAGATATTATACTTTACTTTATAGATTTTATTTCATTATTACACAATGAGAGATTATTCATTTATACGAGTATAATATTTCGTTAGATTTAATGATAAAAACATTTGATTTAAATTTCACATAGATTTAAAACACATATTATCAAAATTTTATTTAATATAATACCATGTTTGTAAGACACAGGATTCTTCCCACGATTAGCTATAACTATGGGCATACAACTTTGTCGAAATATCGAGCTAAAATAGATTACTCGAGGAAAATGCGTTTCTTACAAAAATTATGTTAGGAAAGAAAAGTTTATAATTATATAACAGTATAATTTTAACAGTGGTAGAGCCTGCTTTAACATCTTCGCACGAATTGGCCCGGCTCGTCCGGTGAAATACCACGACCACACAGAAGACAGGCGTGAAGTGGAAGCAATTCCGCGTTTCGTCTGATGAGTGTGCGTCCCGGAAGCCTAATTTAGTCCTCTTTCCTTCCCAACCTCTTTCTTATAAGGAATGAACGGGAAGTGTAAGTGGACTTTTCGGATGGGAGGATGCATGTGAAGGGAAAATATTTTCTTTCTGTGCATCCCCTCCTCCGTCGATTAAAGGTAGGCAACGCAAATGCAATTGCGTATGTCTGTGGGCAACGGTCACTGCGCTATTTCAGCGATTTCAGGTTACCGCTCGCTCGTTTGCCACCTTATGATACAAAAAAAACATACTTATCCTGTAACCGTTATTAAAACTAAATCATAAAAATAAATAATCCAATATTATCATACCACGCAGTCCGCTTTCCCATGCCCCTGAAACAATAATACGTGACTGAATATTTTTTTTAAATTAATAATTGTCGAATATAAAAATTAACTACAATTTGTATGTATCAGAAGTACAGTTTTATACATAATAGTAAATAAAAGGTTAAAATTTATTAACAAACATGATAACTTACCAAATGCTCCGCAGATCAGTGCAAAAAGTATAAATAACACTTGCATTGTTGCTCGTCTCGTCTGTGTACAAAATAATTGCAGCTTTCACCTCTATATATATAAATTGCACCGATGTAATATCTTAATCAAATCCTAAATTATATCAACGATGGATTAAAATGTTAAGAGTATTATAATTATCTACTTGATACTATATCAAAAGGTGATATTCTTCCGTAGTAGGGGTCTACGCAATGCCACGAATGGTTTAGGTGAAACTTACTCGCTAAAAAAAACCCAACAACCATAATGCCTTATTTTAATAATGTAATTGAACCTCTTAATAACTAAGTTATTATCGGTTCACATCGCTCATTTCCTTTGGTCCCTATAAGCGTGAGCTTAGTGATACGGAGGTGGTGGATCGAAATCCGTAATGTCGACAACCACAAGTCTTTAGCTCAGTCGTTATGGTTTCTTTCTAGCAACCGTAACAACTGATTTTTGAGATTTTGATGTTTGAGATTTCAACTGAGGTTATAGTATTTATTAGGTTTATCCATTTTTTTATTAAAAAAAGTAATACGGCACTTCGCTTGTCTTCTGTGAGACTGTGGTATTGCAACATTCAACAGACGAAAAAAAGCGTCGGCAGGGAAAAAGCAATTAGGTTTAATTTGATACGAACATTGTCCAAATTGGCAGTAGACTAAATAGATAATGACTATTAAGAACTTTTGCCTTTTCATGTAAAATATGGATAGCCGAACATCAACTAGCATGTTCAACGTCACCGACATTCCAGGCAAGTTAATTTTATTGCGGATTGCAGTGGCACGTAACGTGTTAAGAGACAATTAGTGATTAACTTCAGGAGTCGCCATTAAAGCCAGTTTGTGGTTAAGAAGAAAAAATCCGAATCATAGACAATAATAATGAAGGATTAAAACAATTATCAATTTCATTAAAATAATTTAATTTCTTTAAGAATGTAACAATTTATAGTTTGCAACATTGATTTGAGATTATTTGTTTTCTAGACAACCGATGAACCAGGGCGCGTCTACGTAGTAGATGTGCATGGTGACGATGCCTGGGCTGTCAGCCATGTTGTACAGGCACTGTGGACCATGTGGAACGATAGCCTGGAACAAAAACATAAGGATGAGGTAAAAGTCTTCAAGAATGTACTGCCTATGTTAACAAATCGCAACTTAAGAGTCATAACAGTCGATAAATCCGTTAATCTTTAAAACGTAGGTTAATATATAACATTTTAGAACTTGGATCCCATTGTTGAATGAACATTCTAGAAGCGTTTTAGTGTGTCTATTTAAGATAGATTAGTTTAACAATTCATTTGACAATTCACTAGAGATGGGTTGAATAAAATCGGTTATGTAAATTTTCAATTTTCGATGGTTGTTTTTTTATAGAAATTGTAATCGAAAATATCGTGACTATTGTTTTTGATTTACAATGTAAATCAAATTGTTTCTTTCTATGCCAACTTTGTTCTTCAAAACTACGTAGAAAAATAAAATATTAAACCAAAGATTGAGGTGTTGAGAAATTAAAAGAACTTTTTTTTAGTGTATTTTTCTAGTTAATTGCGTGAGACATAGCTAAATAACAAATTCAAAAAGTAATAAAATACGTAAGTTACAGTATTTATTTGTTTGATTAATATTATCATAAGACCGATTATCGATAGTTCATACCGTTACGACACTATGACAACCGTCCAAAAAGTACAACATTAATCCTCATACAAAATTAATTCGACATTTTATAGGCGTCACTAGTCAAACTAATCAATCTTAAATAGACATACTATATTGAACGTTACTCTATTTATTTATTTTTTTAAATTACCATAACTGCCAGTTTTCCTGGATTCTCGAACCAATTCTTCTTAGTTCTCTGATTAAGGGCCAGTTTTCCGTGCATTATGAGACCCGTGGCGATCGTCTCTCCGGAGTGGCCGATAGGGAACCAGGGGTATAGTTGATCCGATGCACAACTTGCGTTTTCAGTCATATTGTAGTAATAGTGACGGCCTGAGACAAAAAAAACAATAAGTAAAATTAGACTTCTAGAGAAATATAAAATCGGCCATGGTAGAAATCTAGTGAGACCTTAGTCTAGTTAACTGTGTATCTTGATTTAGATATTCGTGTACTAGAATTTCTTATGTTGCTTTTGATAATTTAACAAGTATAGTGTTTAATTTGTTAATTGTGTTATACATTACATGAAAGAAAAGAAGATAATTCCAACATTTTATTTAACAGTGGTAGAGCCCGCTTTAACATCTTCGCACGAATTGGCCCGGCACGCCCGGTGAAATACCACGACCACACAGAAGACAGGCGTCAAGTGGAAGCAATTCCGCGTTTCGTCTGATGAGTGTGCGTCCCGGAGGCCTAATTTAGTCCTCTTTTCCTTCCCACCCTTTTTCTTATAAGAAAAGGATGGAAAGTGGAAGTGGACTTTCCGGGTGAGAGGATGCATTGAAAGGGAAGATATTTTCTTACTATGCACCCTCTCCTCCGTCGATTATATCTTATGGGCAACGGTCACTTCACTATTTCAGCGATTTCAGGTGGCCTCTCGCTCGTTTGCCACCTTATGATATAAAAAAAATTGTTTGAGAGCAAATGAAAAGAAGTTATAAACCTTTTCGTTGTACAACGTGCTAGCATTTACGAGTCTGGTATAAATAAAATGGAAGTTATTACCCATCCAAGGAATACAAGATTGACGTGTGAATCCGCTTCCTTCTATTTCATCAGCCTTGGCAGATATTCTCATCAATTGATTGTTGAAGCCAGTCACCCAAACAGCGCCTTCACGGAGCAGTTCCTTCGATTTAGTGATCTTAATACGTTCTTCTTTGGGCAAATCTAATGTGTCTGTGAAAAACAGTTTCACCTTTATTGTTACGTGAAAATCCTGACTTCATCTTTGCTGTCAGTCAGTGTCAGTCGGTAATAATCTGAAATAAGTATTCAGTATCAAACCTTGGGAGACGAAGTATTGCTGAATAGCCCAGAACTTCAAAGTCTCTCCATCAGCAGTTGTCGCAGTCCATTCAACGAAGCCTTGAGTTTTCCAATCCAATGTTGACCCGCTGATGTCATCTTGGGCTATCTGTAAGGTTTCAAGTTCTCATGAATATAAAAAAAATCAGGGCAATGGTTAATCTCGCTCTAACTAATTGCGTCTTAACTAGAGATTTTATAAAACTAGTACTCTAAAGTTTTTTAGTTATGAGATAGCAATTGTTATCTCCTTTTCCTTACAGAGAGTCGGCTGTTATGGCTGACTCTTTCATTAATTTCTGCCAGCTTCCATATTTGACTTAATCCCGAATTCTCAGTGGAATGATACGATTAGGCATACTTACGGCGATTTGCAATCCTGCAATGACACCCTCTTGGTCATAGAGGGCGCACATCATGCGGTCGGGCGCGCAGTACATAACAAGGGAAGGCAGGCGGCCAGGCGGGCGGACGGTTTGCGTCCAGCCCTCCGACACCACCTCATCTACAGTGCGAGCGATCGGGATGAAGAAGTCACTCCCAATGCCCAAACCAACGTCGAACCTCACTATAATATAACACAAAGTAGGGTTAGAATAGATGAATAGTTTTTAATTTAGCTCTACATATACTTGTAAATATTTCTATTATATTATATAAAAAAAAGAAAAAAGTAAGCTAATAGTCAAATAAAAATTTACATCTGATGTGATTATTATTGAATTATTGTTACTTTATTATAATACTAGCTGTCGCCCGCGACTCCGTCCGCGCGGAATTAAAAACAAACCAAAGAAGTAGCCATGTGTTCTTCCAGACTATGCTCTACATCTATGCCAAATTATATCGAGATCCATGCAGCCGTTCCGGAGACACCTTCAAACATCCATCCATTCATCTAAACATTCGCATTTATATAATAACATTAGTAAGATTAGTCAGAAGTAAGTTCTAATTAAATCTTACCTCGTAGTCCGCTCTCCCATGCTCCTGAAAAAAGAGTATAATCATGAAAAATAAAATGATAAATTTAATATAAAATTAATTATTTCCAATTCAATGTAATTACTTTAAGATAAAATTCCTCCGCTGCCTCTACGGTGATAAACAAAATATTCATTGCATAATGCAGTACAAGGCTTATATTAGTTTATTTAGTAACTTACCTAAAGTACTGCAAACCAAAGCTAGGATTATGACTAATTGTTTCATCGTCGTATCTTCAAATCACAGCAAGAAATAAAAGAAATAATTGATTCACCCGATATATAATAGTTAACCATAATCAAAGATCCACGAAATTATAAAAATAAGATAAGATAATATAAGAAAGATTTATTTAAAGATTGCAAGAAATATTTTATAAGGATAACGTTATAATCGACAGAGTGTCGATTGCTCAGGGGTAAAGCACTTGACTTGCAATCTGCAGGTCCTGGGTTCCAATCCCACCATGTACCAATGTGTTTTTCGATTTCCGATTTACATATGTACATTTATTCAACGTTCTTACGGCGAAGGAAAACATCGTGATGCAACCTGCACATATCTGAGAAGAAATTCAAAGATATGTGTGAAGACAACCAACCCGCACTTGGCCAGCGTGGTTGACTATGGCCTAATCACCCTTAACTTAGGGTAGGCTCGAGCCCCTCGGTGGGGACGTATCGTAAGCTGATGATGATAATGATGATAATATAATTTTGCTTACCCAGTCACTATGGAAATACAAACATTATAAATGCGAGAGTTTGGATGGATGTAGAACATAGTCTTGAAGAACACATAGGCTACGTTCTAAGTTTCTTTTGCACAAAACAACGTAGGGTACTTCGTAACGGGCAATAGCTAGTAGGTATTAGATAATGTACTTAGAGAGATAATAGAAATGATACATGGCTATTATTTTTTTGAATCTTTCCGTGTTATCATCATAAATTGTTATCTTATATCTATACGTCTATGCATATTAATACAATTGGAATAAAAATAATCATATTTCTTACATATTATGTATTAAGTAGTATAAAATATATGTCTATCTGTCTGTATGTCTGTCAGCAAGGCCGCGTTTGTTCCGAATAATCTCTAGAACAACTAGACCGATTTTAACGGCACTTGAACGGGACGGTAACTGATGCACGCATGCATGTTATAGGCTAATTTTTTCTATTTTGCGATGACTACTAAAGACATCATGTTGGCGAAATGTTTTATTTTCGGTATTACACAACACCAATATATGGTACAATAAAAATAAAATTTGAGCATATTGTTTACAAAAACCAGTTTATTAAACAAAAAGTAGGTATGTAAACTTTGATTATTTACAAATGATGGATAGTAAGTAATGTGCCAAATTATCAAAATATGGCGTTCAGAAGATATTATAAAATCAGCCAAAAACATTCTTCACTTCATCAACAATTTTGTTGGCGTATTTAGCACTGTTCATCATCAATCGCGCGACAACGCCTGGTTTTTTTATTGAATCACCGTCTCTGAAAATTAAAATTTAGGATGTATTAATTGCTCTCTACTATAATATACTAGTTTTTGCCCGCGTCTGCGTCGGCGCGGAATTAGAAAAAATACTTAATAAGTAGCCTATGCGATCTTGCCGACTCTATCCAAATATTCAAACTTTCGCAATTATAATATGTTCAGTAACGATAAGTAAGATCGCTTGTGCTAATGTAGAGCCTAATAAAAAAGGAAAGACTGCCAAAAAACCCACGTTAAAGAAGCTATAGGCGGACACATTCCAGACAGACCGATAAAAATAATCCGTATATGCAAATTATTGATGCATACGACAACTTTTTTTTTATAGCATAAGGTGGCAAACGAGCGAGCGGCCACTCGAAATCGCTGAAATAGCGAAGTGACCGTTGCCCATAGACATAAGCAATTGCATATGCGTATGTCTATGGGCAACGGACCTTCCACCTCGGAGTTCCATCTACCTTTAATCGACGGAGGAGAAGATGCACAGAACGAAAATTGTTTCCCTTCCCATGCATACTCTCATCCGGAAAATCCATTTCCACTTCCCATCCTTTCCTTATAAGGAAAAGCGTGGGAAGGGAAAGAGGAATAAATTAGGCCTCCGGGACGCACACTCATCAGACTGTACTTGGAATAGCTTCCACTTGACGCCTGTCTTCTGTGTGGTCGTGGTATTTCACCGGACGAGCCGGGCCAATTCGTGCGAAGATGTTAAAGCGGGCTCTACCACTGTTAAAAACTAAATACCACTAACTTCAGGCTATAATTCTTTATTTTATTCCCCACAGTCGCGGGTGACGGCTAGTATTCAAATATAAATTGTAAAAAAAATATAAATATCTTATCTACAAGCGGTAACTAAGCCTATATTTGATATCTATTTAAAATTTTATCCTATTATAGAAAATTTTATCATCATTTCAATTCAAATTAATATGATGATTGTTAACTTACTTGCACTTGATAGTCCACGGCTTATCGATGAAATAAATATGTAATGATATAACTCCGTACTTATCAACATTGTCGTAAAGACATTGCGGTGCTAATGGGATGGTTATCTGAAACAAATTTCGAATTATTTTATAACAATTTTTTAAAAGGTGTGGTAACATTATAACTTCTCCCTTGAATTCTAGACGACTTAGGTAATCCAAATGTACTTTTGTATAATTTATTTTGTGTAATCTGTAAAATCTGTCAACCCTAACTTGGGTAGGCTCCGAGCCCCTCGGTGTGGACGTATAGTGAGCTGATGATGATGAATCTGTAAAAGCCCAATTATAGTAAGAATTTCCTAAATCCGTTTCTAAAAATTTACCCAAACCTCTCTGTTACCTTAATAATGCCACCATAAATGTTTAAAATTCAAACATTCTGTCCTGTTTTCTTCAATTCCAACTAACATTAATACATATTTGGTTAACTTTTCTTAAAGTAAAATGATTAAACTTAATACCGGTGCGCTATCCTTCGGAACTTTCTCGAACCAGTCAGGATTTTGTTTGGGTATTCTTCCAATGACCTGGAAGCCGACGACGGCTAGGTCTGTGTCTGTAGTCGTTGCGAACCAGGGGAACAGATCCTCGCACTTCAAATCCGGTGTCATATTATAGTGATAGTGGATACCTAGAAGACGAAAAAATTAATCAAGTTTTGTTTTCATCTTTTAAAATATTTTTCAAATTAAAATATCTGACCCATGTTAGGTATGCAGTTTTGTTTCTTCCACGAGGTGGTGTTAAGTTCACCCTCTGTGCTTGGTATCCTCATGAGGCGGTTGTCGGGGCCGGCTACCCATACGCCGCCATCTTGGAGCGTCGCACCGTTCTCTATAGTTGGCCCGGCGCCTGCCTTCAATGATTCTGCAATTTATATAAACGACTTTAACAACAACGTAACAATATGAAGATACTTTAGCCAGGAAAAAGAAACTGAATACACTAAGTACAACGTTTTCATTGTAATGCGACAAATTGTTGAGGCCTCTTTAGCTCTGCGGCGGCTGGAATGGTGTGGATGAAATTTGTTAGTTTGTTTTATCCTTCGTTGAGAAATTCCAGTCCAGCGTTTTAGTCTAGTTCTAACGGCTTTATTGGTATGAAATGTGATCGTGGTTTCTGGTAATTATTTACCTTCGGAGACGTAGAATTGTGTAGCAGTCCAGTACTCCTTCTCTGGTTCCCCATGTGAGGCTTTCGCAACCCATTTCACAAATTTTTTCTCCGGTACCCAGAATGGAGGATATTCGTAGCCTTCAACTGGTATCTGTAATTAAAGTATCAACGGATCCTAAGAGTAACAATAAGGATAAAGGTTTAACAATTTTATTGTCTACTAGCAGTTTAGTAAGACATGTATTTTCTACTTCCAGATGGTATTTTAATATCTTATATCTAGTGAGAATGTGATTGGATACCGTAATCGTATGAACATTAAAAGACTCAGTCGGGATTCAAAATTTCATTAATTCATTTGTTTTTCTTTTTTATTATTCTTAAAGGTTCCAGATGTCCTCGGTCCTCGACCCTCGCGCGCGCAATTCAAGATAAATTAGATAAACGTCTCGCTGCAGCGCGACGACAGCGGTCAATTGGTCCGCCGTCCGCGATGAATACTTTGTCATCTAATAACATTACTTATACTTTTGATTGTGCAACGGAGAAAATTCCATCCATCACGGAATGTTTTTTTAATAGCTAATCTTTCTCGTTCAATGTAAAAACAACGCAATGTAACGAGACCAAATACTAGAATAAATAATAAAATATCAACTTTAACAGTGGTACAGCCTGCTTTAACATCTTCGCACGAATTGGCCCGTCTCGCCCGGTGAAGGACCAAGACCACACAGAAGACAGGCGTGAAGTGGAAGCAATTCCGCGTTTCGTCTGATGAGTGTGCGTCCCGGAGGCCGTATAAGTCCTCTTTCCCTTGCCACCCTCTTTCTTATAAGGAAAGGATGGCAAATGGAAGTGGACTTTCCGGATGAGATGATGCATGGAAAGTGAAAGCATTTTCTTTCTGTGCATACTCTCCTCCGTCGATTAAAGGTAGGCAACGCATATGCAATTGCGTATGTCTATGGGCAACGGTCACCTCGCTATGTCAGCGATTTCAGGTGGCAGGTCGCTCGTTCGCCACCTTCTGATATAAAAAAAAACTGCACAAGAAACGAAGGATGGCAGGATTACGTCAAATGGGTTTCGTGAATCTCTTTGTTATGGCTTTGATCCTTCAAGAAAAGAACATACACCCCTAAAGTTAGACTACGAGGAACAGTTGACGTGTCTTTTAGTGTTGTTGTGAAGCGAGAAGTAGATTATTTTATATATTCTTTACTCACAGCAACTTGTAGTCCTGCTATGAACCCAGCAGTGTCGTACAACGGGCAAACATTCTTGCCTGTGGAGCAGTACATGCGAAGCTCAGGTAATGGTCCCGGAGGTCGTTCGGTTCGTCGCCAACCTTTCGCCTCAGCATCGCTTACAACGCGCGGCAGACTGAAGAAGTACTCTTTATCCGCTAGTGCATCTGACCAGCCGAATTTCACTAAAAACACAAAAGAACTTAACTAAATAATACCCGATTGGTACCTCAAGCGCGTCATTTCAGGTTATGACGTGGCAAAACGTGTAAACTCTTTGTATTTTGTGACAAATTATTTTTATATTTTTAAGTATAGTGAGAATTGTTTGAAATTGCAAAGTAACGGTTTAAACCATTCTTTTAAATTAATGTATTCTGTAGATTGGAGCTCAGGGGACAGTCGGTGGCTTAATCTGCAGGTTCTGGGTCCGAATTCCATATACCAATGTGTTTTCGATTTATGTACATATGTACATATATCCGACATTCTTAAAGTGAAGGATATCGTGATGTAACCTGCACGTATCTGAGAAGAAATTCAAAGATATGTGTCGTGTCAGTCCTCACTGGGCCAGCGTGATTGTCTAAGGACTAGTTACCGCTAATTTAGGTTAGACTCCAAGCCCCCCCGTAAGGACTTATAGTGAGCTGATAATTAATCTGTAGATTACATGAAATAAATGTTTATAACAAAAAATTTAGTTAAACGCGTTTAGTTCCGTATTTCATTGTTGACGAATAACCAATTAAAATTAACAAGGTTGATGAAAAAACGGCGTAGTTTTACAGTTCCGCGCGCACTCAAACTGGCCACTGCGGATCTGGTTACGATAATAACGTACTTTTATGTTGCTGCATAATATGTTTTAGCACATAAAAACACAATAAAATGTGATAATTGACTTTTCAAAATTATACAAGTAAAAATAAATTTAAAACAATTTGATATTCTTTCTCGTATTTTGTACGATATCAATGGATCTATGGAAAAATATCTCTTATAGGGGAGCTCTTCATCATATGCTGTATTAGAAAACTTATCGCAACTTTATTAAAGTTACTATTAGTTAATATTACGATTGTTTAAATAGAAATATTGAAAAATAATTTACCTCGATATCCGTCATATTGTAAACCTGAAAGAAAGATTATTAAAATTAGTAAAATGTAATTGCATCATTCCAATTAAACATTATAACATCTTTGTCGTGTAAATTACTAAATTTTCATCTAGTTTGATGAGGCAAGCTATTCTTGTATACAGGTCTAAAAATTCATTACTGGTATTCCAAATATAACAATATTCATACACAATTAAAATACTTTACGATTAAAAAACTTGCCAGTTAAATAAAATCTGAAAGCCATTTAAAATAGAAGAAATAAAGACACAATACAAAAGAAAACGTTGGAGAGGCTTTCCATGAAGGAGTATATATTTTTTTAATCTGTCTGAGAATAAAATGCGTTCGTAGTCGATTCTTATCGGATTGTTTTAAATAATAAAAACAAAATGACCATATATATAAAAGCGAAAGAACAGGTGCTTAAAATGAATAGGTATTTTGATGATAACTCTGTAGTCTTCTAAGGGCTGCTGTAAGTATCGTCACCGCTGCTGCCAACAGCTGCAGAGGGCTTCAAGATGTCCGTGTATGGTAACCTTGGATTTTAATTTGATCCTTGGAATTGAAATTAGCATAACTTTGGTAAATGTAGTAGTAATATGACATGTCAACCTAGACAGAAATAGGTGTCCAACGTCATGATCGTCGACAGCCGCTTATCTGGGTGCTACTATTAACCCTTATGTTAATTTTTTTATAGTATACCATACATATCACTATAATATAATTTTTAACTTAGTTTTATTAAACTTATTTTTGCCTTTGCGTATTTTTTGCTTTTCTTCAAAGAAAAAATCTTACCACATTAAAGGTTAATATCTTCTTATTTGAAGTAGTTTATATATCTATTTAACATTTTTTGATTCTCTCAGCCGCTCCCTCCCCTTTTGTTTTGGCCATAGAGAAAAGTTTTACTTTTGACAGTAGAAATAGAATAAATAGGAATAAAATCGATATAAATTTGAAAATAATTGAAGAGCGTAGAATGACCTTGAATAAAGTCATTGCTACTTTAGTAATTAATGATTCTACCCAAATGTTTTGGAAACCGGCTTATAAATAACGTATATCTTTATATATACGAGTATATAATTCTTCAGTGAGTGTGTATGTCACTGAACTTCTCTCAAACGACTGGACCGATTTTGATGAAATTTTTTGTGTGTGTTCAAGGGGATCTGGGAATGGTTTAGATTCACAATTTTCATCAAATATTAACTTCATATTAATTTATTCAAATTAAAGACGTGTAGACACGACAACGTCTGTCGGGTCGGCTAGTTAAACTATAGTTCGATTAAGTTTCAAGATAGATTGAGCAGAACAGTAATTAAAACAATAATAAAACAATCAAATAGCAATATATCTCATCGTAATATTGTTTATAACGTGGTGACCTTAATTATCTTTAGAGTTGGAGAAATAAGAATATGACAGACCTGCTATCAAAAAAAAAATGATATAAATTAAAATTTAAAACTCTACATGGAGCGTTTGGAGCACAAAAGTGAGGCATAGCATGGCGTAAATCCAGATTTTTGTGGTTAATTTTCAAAGTGTCATCAACATCAACCTATCCTTATCGTCACGGAGGGTCGGCACAGTATTTACTACTCCTCCATACATCTCTATCAGCCATCATATCTTCTTCACATAATCCATCCGTACTGTCTTTGGTCTTCCTCTACCTTTGTAGCCATCCATATTATACATTATAATATTAACATATTAAAGTAAAACGAATACAATCACTTTTCTTATGTTTATTTTTTATTTCTTAGTTTATAGTAAGTTTAATAAAATCATTAGTCGTGACATTTTTAAAACAATAATTACTAATTTGACGACAACAGTAAAATACAATTTTGTTTTTGTTAATTTTTTTGGGTTCTTATTTGTTTGAAATAAACGTAATATTAAAAAGGTAAGTTTTACTTCATTTTAATGATAATATTTCGTAACTTGTCTTACGATTAAACGTCAAACGTTTAAATAAAATATTTGGTTATTATAACCTAACTAAAGATGCTTAGAAAAATATAAAACTTATCTAAATTCACAAAAAAATCTCCGTTTTAATATTGAAAAAGGGTTCAAAAAATTACATATAAAATTAAGATAATAATAAAATGTCTAGTAAAGTAGTTAAAACATACCAGTCGCTAAAGACGCAATCCCCAATAGGGCAAATGCAAACTTCATCGTAACGAGGGAACTTTGCCAGTATGCGCGCGAGAGCGTCGTAACTCGTAACCAACTCGACTGATTCCCGCGCTCCTTGCTAACTATTATAAGTTGATTTTAGGCTTCCTACACACTTATTATTCTTGTTATTAATTATTTGTGAGCAGAAATTTTAATCTGTATGCATTTTTTAAGACTTTTCCTCTTGATCACTATTATAAGAAAATTCCAAACGTCTGAACTGAAATGTTTCTTGTAGTAAAAAAGCTGGCATAAAAATATGATAAATAGTACATTTATTAACTAACTTTGCATAATTACATATAGCTTAAGACTTTTTAAGGACATTTCCAAAAAATTGACCGACATCACAGGGGACCGAAAAGCTGGCAACTACCTCGGTCAAAGAATTAGTTTAGCTGTCCAAAGGGGGAACGCTGCCAGTATCTTCGAAACCTTGCCTAAAGTGACTCCTTTTAATAACATATTTTAGTGAATTATTCGTTTTTTTATTACATGTTAAAATATGAAGTAAATGCATTGCGTTTTGATTATATTAATATGAAGGATTTTCGTTAAAATTATTTTTGTATATATACGCCCCTTATTGCAACTTTCAATGTATGATGTAAACTAAGGTTTAAACGGAAGCAAGCGACGTTTTTTAATCGTTAACCTCAAATAAAAAAAAAACGTTGGCATACATTGATAAACATTTATTGCATGACGGCTATACGCAGAGTAAATTCCTCGAAAGTCAGTACTTAAATATAAACCTTACCATATCATCTATTCCAGACTTTCACTTCGTCCTTTAAGACTTTACTGATTGTATTTAAACGAAACATATTGTCAACTATCTCTGTTTTCTCAAAAAGAAAGGACGACAAATGTTTCGCAAATGTCCGTACGCAGTTAGCCTTATATCACAAAAGATGTCTGAACATCATTTTAAATTATGGTCTACACATTTCTTAAAACACAATATCCTCTTTTTAGTATTTTGATGTTACTCGTTGTATCTTTTTGTATTTAGGCATTTTAGTTTGGGACCATCAATCTTCCTTTTATAGTGTAAAACAAGGCAGCGTTTTTATAACCATAAATAACAATAATGATTGTCGTTATATGTAGCTATGAAGATGAAATTGACAATAAAAGCGGCCACAAACAATATTATTTTTTTATTTGTTTACCCATCTATTTATTAATAACCAAATAAAATAATAAATAAATTATTAGAATGCAGAATTTTAAGCATAAATATTCTCTTTGACTTGAAAAATAAAATAGCAAAAAATTGATTTAAAATGTTCTTGACGTGGCGTCGCACAGGCGTTGTGTTTTTAACGACTTGGCGTACGTCCTAAAGAAAAGCGATAGAACTTTGATTTTTATCAAAAACAATATACTTTAGACGCAGTAAATTCTATTTCTACGATGAAAAATGAAAAAGATTTGGTGTGCATGATTGAATAGGTACCGTCCGATTGTTAGAGTCAAAAAAATGTTAAAATAGGTCACGACACTTTGACTTCTACATCACCTAATGACTAGTTAAAGAGGTCGATTGTTTCCAGCGTTGGCTTTTTCCTATTTTGTTATTTACACCTAGCTTAAGGTCCGCGTCCTTCAGTGAAGATAATAAAGTAAACATACACAAGAATTTTGAAACATTTGTTCAAATATCTATTAAATGCCTGTCTTTAGATAACTGAATCGCTTTGGCCGTGAATAATCTGACACAGAATATGATATAACCTTAAAAGACGTAATATATGTTTAAATAACCTAGATTTCATTACTACACGGATATCCACTGTTTTCACACACATACTCGTTGTAAAAATAGAGATAAAAATGAATTGTACGGATGTCTAAAGCAAGGAAAGCGAAGCTAAGATACAAGTAAGGTTGCTAGCTCGCCAAACCTAATAGCCGGACAAACCAGCCAGTTTAGTGTAGAAAGGCCGGACACCCTACATTATTGAGATCAAGGTCGTTTGCGAAATGTAAAGCCTAACAAAAGCCGTCAACCCGGATACCGTTTATTTTGGCCGGACACGCAATCAAAAAGCCTACCTATGACCGGATCTATCCGGACGCCTCGCAACGCTAGGTACAAGGATGATAATTATCAAGTAAGGTGAAATAGTAAACAAACAAATGTTACTTAAATTAATACTTCAATTTTGACCAGGAGTAAAATTATATCAGAAAGTTGATACGAGAGTTTAACAGTTAATTTCCTCAAATATTTTAGAATACGAATTCCAGCGTAACTAGTAAATCAGTTACAAAATGCTCTGACGCATTTTAAACTTCATTGCCGTAAGGTAATTTCATAACGAATACTGTTAAGTTGCCAATAGCATTGACGACCCTCGGCAAATCCCAAACGTCACTGGCAGCTTGGCACAGACACGGACGATGGGGAAACCACAGAGTATAACAATAGACAACTTTGTTATATTGCTCAAAGAAAACAAGTTACAGACTAACCTTTCAGTACAAAGAAGGTTGAAATTCCCGTTTACATCCTTACATACGTTTCGTTTGTTACAAAATCTAGTTGACATACTTTATAGTAAATATCTGATCAAATGGCATAGAACATTACATAATACTAACAAACGAAAGGTTGGCTCTGTCCCCGTGCCAAAGAGGATTTGCTTTGTCTTTGCGAAACATGCTCAAAGGATAAAGTCGTTTCATATTTTATCTGTACTCGTAGATACGAGCACAGACAAAATATTAAGAATAACATTATTAGCATTTTATAAGATTATAAAATGCTAAAAATGTTATTCTTAATTTATAACAAGCTTTATTTATTCTGTACTATTTAATGAAAATGCTTACAGCACGCTTACTTTTGTTCAAAAAGTCAATTTCTAATAAGGTATCTCTGTACTCCTGTATCTCCCTATTTTTGTCCTTTGTAGTGTTTTGTTTGAAAATATAAAAATATGTTTTTATAAAGATGTTAGGGTAATGGAAACCCACGGTTAGTTTAAATCTACGAAATTGAAACGTTTTAGGTTATATTTGTGTTTTAAATTTATTGATTTTCAATGAATTACTTAATAACGATTCACGTTTTCAAAGATGTATATTAGTTATATTCAGAAAACTAATTGTAAACTTTTAATATGTATTTCACTTGAATAACGATACAATCTAATAAAGTATCTCGAAGTTATTGAAGTGGGCCGCTATCGATTGTTGGAGGCTGCAAGATTGATGGCACTAAGCCGGATCCTGTTCCCGCTCCCAATCTGTCAAAGTCATCCGCCAGCTTATCCTGTTGACAAGTTTTTGCTAATCCAAACTAATATAGCAAATTGTCAATGCGAGATATTGATTCAACAGATCATCGAGTTAACATGAACACGTATAGAAATAGATAGATATGTATAAAGGATCTAAAAAGACTCTGCTATCGCAAAAGAACTCTTCTAAAAGAAAAGGTACCTACAACTTGAATATCTGATATTGTTTTCTAAATTAACGAGTTTAAAAATAAACTAGATTTACCTATAGACGTTATTTTAATCATCATCATCATTGTCAGCTTGAATTCGTCCACTGCTGTACGTTTGCTTCCGCCCATCGATTGCGACAATGCCCAGTAATGTGCCGCATCCAATGCACTCCCGCAACCTTGACCACGTCATAGATTTTAATACAAAACACAAAAAACAACAGGGTAACTTATTGAAAAAGATTTTACATCGTTGACATGTGTTATCCGACTTTTGTCTAAATGAATCTACAAATTAATTAATCTACCGACCCCATTTCCTAGGTCAGTAGGGTTCCGATGCTACAAATACTATAAATCAGATCTTTATCTATGCTAATTTTAACTTGAATACTTATTAAGTAAATTAATGCTATGGTTTTCCAAACGAAAGCATTGTTTTTATAAACCGTAAGTTTTCACAACAGAAAGGCCACGTCACGTGTACGTAATTTTTAACAAAATGATTAAATCGAAATAAGAAGCTATTATATGATTTTGTTCGAAATTCCTTTACTTATTCTTTCATTCCAGTTATTATTTAATAGTCCGAAGGCTTTGAAAGTTGATCCGTATTAGGTTGGAAATTTTCTCGTACCCTTTCTGTATTAAAGTATACAACCTCCTTTAACGTGAAACATAGAAGTAAATTAAAAACCAGAATTCCCTCTCTAAGAAATTGAAAAGATTTATCTTCGAAAATAAATCCTCTCATTATATTTATATTCCGAATTTCAGATTTATCATATAAATAAATAACACCTGGATAAACAAGCTTTGCTTGGTTTTTTTTTTTTAATTGTGTTTTTTGGAAATTATATTCAAGTACGATTTACTAATAAAATGATGAAATATGAATAATATTTTTCGATCTTACCGATAGAAAAAGTTAAGTTAATGTTTAAGTTGATTATCGATAAAACACGAATAAAATTACATTTTCTAAAAATGATTCCTAGCTAGATCGATTTATCGCCCCCGCAACCCCCTATATACTAAATTTTATGAAAATCGTTGGAGCCCATTCCGAGATTCCAATTATATATATACAAGAATTGCTCATTTAAAGATATAAGATGTGTATTTATTGTACGGTATCATCATATCATTCATGTCGTATTATACGTTAAATATTTCATGTTACAAAGCGTTGTTATACGTCATTTATTTCATACATTGACCTCGCGTCCCGGATTCACAGGTCGGGCTTAGGTCCGACTTAATAACCTTGTTCTATTCATCGTCGTTTTGTTAATACTACAAAGCAGTGCCATTTAACAAGGACAATCCGTCCTTTGTCATACGTTTAGACTTTGTACATATGCGAATACTAATTGTCGCCAGACTTCGTCCGCGCAAAATTAAAAAAACTGAGATCATGTTTTATATCTAAGCTTTATTCCACCCATAAATCTAAATATATGCATTTATAATATTAATCAGATAAATTATCGATATAATTAACGATGGATCAATTATCTATATGGAATTACAATATTAAATACAACGTAAAAATATAGGTACTATGAAATAAAATATGTATACTTAGCTGCCATGTACCACTGAGTTTTTAGATTTCCGATTTACATATGTACATTTATCCGACGTTCTTACGGTGAAGGAAAACATCGTGATGCAACCTGCACATGTCTGAGAAGAAATTCAATGATATGTGTGAAGTCAACCAACCCGCACTTGGCCAGCGTGGTTGACTATGGCCTAATCACCCTTAACTTAGGGTAGGCTCCGAGCCCCTCGGTGGGGACGTATAGTGAGCTGATGATGATGATGATTTGAAGTCAACCAACTCGCACTGAGCCAGTGTGATTGAGTATGGCCTAGTCACCCCTAACTTAGGGTAGGCTCCGAGCTGCTTTGTGGGGACATATAGTGAGCTGATGATGAAGTTAGCTGCGGCAACCATAATAAAGTGCACTAATTCGTCACTAAGGGTCGTATCTCACAATTTAGTATGAGAAATCTTTACCAAAGCTATGCGTGTTAATTAAGACCGAGTGCGGTAGTAAGAGATACTATTTTAATTTTACATTTTAATAAAACATTTTCCTAAAAGTCCAAACATCTTTGACGTAAAGGAATACGCGAATGTCAAAAGTTGAACATTCTCAAAGGATCCATGGCTGGTGGTTCCTTTATCAAAGCACATTTGGAATTCTCGTTAAATGTTTCCACGTAGATGAAAGCTGTTAAGATTTTTGCTATGGAATATTGAACCTTAAAGTAATTGAAGTTTGTGAAAGTAAAACAATAACGCATTAACAGTTCAGAGTGTAACAATGGCGTTTGCAATTCCCTTTTCAAGTTAATGGCGTATATCATTTTAGATTTAATTAGAAGGTTTTAATAATAAATGAAATAGCGTATTTACGTAGTCTCCATCCACACGAAAGAACCAAGAGTAATTAAAATGTATAATTACTTCTATTAGTAAGTAGCTATCGCCTGCAACTCACGGAAATAAAAAAGTCATGTGTAGCCTATGTGTGTTGCTATGTTTTACATCGGTGCAAAATTTCAGCGTGATCCATGTAGTCGTTCTGGAGATACCTTCTAACAAACTTCCAGGTTACGCATTTTCCATACATTATCATTAAGCTTTATACAATTTAGCATCAATTCTTCCTTAGTCTAATAAGCCAACATCCAGTTGATTTTTTAGATAAGTATAAGTAAGTATTAGCTTCAATATTTCATTTGTATTCATAATACAGAGCACAAAAGCCATATTAATGTTAGTAAAACAATATTAATAAAAAAATTTTAATAGAAAAGCGTTGAAAACATTTAATATTTCGTTCAAAATACCAACGTCATTAAATTTGCATTAACGTCCTGACTTCTCTCGCCCGCGCAGTTATTGCTTTAATTTTGTATTCAAAACAAAACGGACAAACATTTGCCTTATTAATTAACGCAGGACTTTATAAGATAGATATTATTGCGATTCTATTCATATCAGTTAAAGATGCTTAAAAACAATATTACCTCTGTTTTGTAAAATGTTATCTGCAGATGTTGTGGTCTCAGAAACCCATAGTTAATAAAAAAAACAATGATTTATAAAACTTTATTCAGCCGACTGATTTATGCATTCGTCGGAGTTATAAAGTGACAGGCCATAATATGTTATCTATAATATCGGCGCCAAATATAACCTTTCAATTTCAAATTAGGCGCGAACCGGTCCGGTCACTTTCCATCGTTCGGATAACATCACAGAATGAGTCAGTTGAGTTTTGTATTTTTTTTTTATTTGGTGCTTTCTCCCACACCTGCCCGCAGACGGATATGAATACTTTCCACTGTGGGGAAATGAGTACAACGTTTTGCATGGCCTTGATTCGAGAGACAAGCGATCGGAGCCCGCCAAGTTGCGTTCAGTCTTCGACAGTCGTTCGCGACAAACGCACGTATTGACGAGAAAGTATTTGGCGGGAAACTCGACGCGAGTGACAGAGTGTTTGTGAAAAGTGCTGTGCGACAATAAACATAAAACTGGAGCGATTATTTATTTTGACGAGGTGGGTTGTTATCATAATTATAAAGATGTTTTGTAATACAAATATGTTGAGTAATGAAGAATGCATTGACTTTCCGTTCGTTGCCGAACGATTAAACTTGTTTTAATTTCGCTGTCGGTGCAAAAAATGTGAAAGTATTGGTTACGTCGAGAAATTATGCTTATGGCTTCCATTATGAGTATATCGATGTGCAGCTATAGCATATTTTAGGAATACTGGGTATTTTATTTTTCTATTAGTTTAGAACGTCATAAAAATATTAAGATAGATTTGTGGGCAAGAATAAGACACTGAATATCTACGTAAAGTTTATTGACCCTTAAGTAATTTAATATTTCGCCAGCTTAGTGCACATTGTGCATGGTTAAAGCTTCCATTAAGAAAAGCCTAGTAATTTCTTTAATTATTTGTGACATAATGGTGTTGCTTTCGTCTACATCGTATTTGATTGTAATTTTTGTATAAGAATAATTTCGTTTCTAAAATGGCTCTCAATAAGAATCTATCGTTTAAATGTTGGCGAATCCCTATTTTTTACAAATAAAATACGGTTTACTGAAAGCTGTACTCAAAAATATAAAGCGACAAATAGATTAATTATTGTATTAAAAACAATAAAACTAATTCTAGATATTATGTTTTGCAATTTAATTAAATCAGATTTTAACCTTGTCATTGTGCCTTTCTTATAAATGGAAGCGAATTTATCATAATTGATAAACGACTAATAATAAATTACAAAGTGAAACCTTATGAATGGTCGAAAGGCCGTTTCTCTTGTATTTCAATGTCAGTTGCCCATGCCATATTTTAGTTAAATTAATATTAATTACGTTTTAGCAGGATAGAAAATTTAATAAATGTCTATGAAGAAATACGAAGTCTTAAGTAATTATAGAATTAACGTTTAATTACATTTCTGATAGAGAAAAAGAACGAACGTGTAGAGAAAGAGAGAATGAAATACGACATAACCAAATGTAACCTTATTATTTTGAAGAAAAATAAAATGAATGCAAATCTTACGAGACGTTACGGTCTTATTTCTAGACAGTTGTTATCCTAGGTGTAGGTCGTGGGAACTGGTCTTGAATTTAAATAAATTACATATAATATAGTAACGGCATTACTCTGATTTTACTGTGTATTACAGTTCACTATAGGTTGTCGCGCCTTTTCTTCTTACTAATATAAATGCGAATGTTTGGATGGATGACGCAATGGATGGATGTTTGTTTGATGGTATCTCCAAAATGGCTCTATGGATCTCAATGAAATTTGACATTGTTAAAGAGCCTATTCTGGAAGAACACATAGGCTACTATTTTTTTTTAATTCCATACGGATTCGATGGAAACAGTTAGTAGCATCATATATTTTAATTTCTTTGATAATCTTCTTGCTAATTTTACTGAATTATTGAATACGTGAATATAGTTCATCATCATCAGCTCACTAAACGTCCCCACAGAGGGGCTCGGAGCCTACCCTAAGTTAAGGGTGATTAGGCCATAGTCAACGACGCTTGCCAAGTGCGGGTTGGTTGACTTCACACATATCTTTGAATTTCTACTCAGATATGTGCAGTTTGCATCACGATGTTATCCTTCACCGTAAGAACGTCGGATAAATGTACATATGTAAATCCGAAATCGAAAAAAACATTGGTACATGGCGGGTTTCGAACCCAGGACATGCAGATTGCAAGTCAAGTGCTTAACCGCTGAGCCACCGACGCTATTAATATAGTTAATCATTGATTAATATTCAATTCAAAAGTATAGGAGAAAATATGAAAGTTTGAGGTTATATAACATGATAGTACCTATGTAAATACAAACAGCGTACGCTTCGCTATTCGTAAGTTGAAGTCTATCATGAATATGAATGTACACAGTTTCCAATATGTATAAAGTGCGCTCGCATTATATGCTACTAGTAGCTTTTGAATGCTTTTGAAAAATAAAAGTACTTTTGCAGATAACCTCAATGGAAAGAAATGAGATTGAATAGGCTAAAAAGGTAGAAGAAGACAAAAGTAAATATTGATGGATTGTGCGAAAATATGACGACGTAGCCTTAGAGATTAAAGATGTTTATTAGCTTGTGAAAATAGATGTAACGATAAATTTCTCACGACAAAAATTAACAAAAACTATCTTCAATATTAGGCTTATAAAATTACCTATATTCTAGTTGTATATATACTTTAAGATTTAATACTTTGATACGCTTAAGATTTGTTTTAATATCCTTACATCTATGAGATAGAGGTTCTGTAGAGCCTTAAAAACATAAGCAAAAGATAATTTGTTTTTTAATAACGCTCTTCTTATAACTATAGATCAACAAGATCGAAGTTTCTATTAGAAAGAAATTAACGTCTACGGACTTATAAAGTTATGACTATAACAAGGAACTGTTGTGCGTGATAAAAATGAAATAAGTAAACGCACTTAATATTTCCTAGAACAAAAATAGGTCAATGTACGATAGGAATTGTGTCACAGGAAGTATTCAGTGGAGCCAAATTCCGACTTTCTTTAATAGATCTTTCGTCATAATGAAAGTAAACAAATTAATTACCTTTATTTATTAGCCACCTACGGCTCCCTCCGCTCAGATAAAATAAATTAACCTATGCATTCTTCCAGACTATGTTTTACATCCATACCAAATTTGAGCAAGATCCGTTCTGGTACACTCTAACAAACATCCATACTAAGATTCGCATATATAATATTAGTAAGATATCAGTAATGTATATTTACGTATATAATGATACTTTAATTATAATGTCCAGATATTTTTTTAAATAAAAAGGTGAGTATTTTGGTAATAACAAAGTTTCTAATAAAGAGGATTTAATAATGAAAGTGGACAGAGTAAATTACAGAGTAAGCTGATCGCTCTGTACTCTCTGCTCTGTAATTAACAATAATCCTAGTGCATTATACGTTTACTTTACGTGCTAAGTACAGTCTGTGCAAATCGTTTGCTTCAGTCTGCAGCGTAATCGTATGGAATTAACCGCTTTAGTTGTGTTGCTGTGTGTAACAATTCTTTGTTAAGACATTAACAGTAAGATATGAGGCAGTTTTCCTTAGTCAAATTATTTTTACGTGACATATGGTTGCTTAGTCTACACATTCCTAAAATAAACAAAAGGATAAAATTAATATAAAAAACTATAGACCCGATTTATTTGCAGTCCTCAACTTTAATCTTATGTACCAACGAAAGTATGCAAAAAATATTTTTAACTCTTTTTTTATATAGACAGTTGTTAATATATTTTTTACATGTATTTCGGCTGTGAAAACTAAGAAAGGACAAAATATTTGCTTTAATATTTGAATTAAAATATCTGCAATTTAATTTGATATGTTTGTATCGTGTGTCAGTAGCGCTTTTCCAACTAACGTTCACACGATATAGGATTTTTCTAGGCCATGAGATTTCTTACTAAGATTCCTTTACAGTTAATTGGTAATAAACAATCATAGGTATAATTACAGTATAGTTAGGAAAATTTAAAATTAATTTTAAA
Source organism: Papilio xuthus (assembly GCF_000836235.2). Taxonomy (NCBI): domain Eukaryota; kingdom Metazoa; phylum Arthropoda; class Insecta; order Lepidoptera; family Papilionidae; genus Papilio; species Papilio xuthus. Next base: position 5,527,954 of record NW_013531688.1, read on the forward strand.
TTATTTCCAATTGTTAAAACGAAACGAAATAAAATATCACACAAAAAAGCAAGTGTGCTTAACTTGAACAAAATTTACATAATTTGTGTCGCGACAAAAATAAAATACTAACGATGACATAGTCGAAACTACAAAGACACTGTTGACTTTGTTTTTTCTGCGCCTGTCCGGTTTTTTATTTCAACAAGCTGTGTGTAAGGGTCTTAACAATGGCACTACGAATGAACACCTTCTCTTTATGCCTGAGGCGGTATCTTGAAGATGCACCAGAATAGACATTTTTCAGGCCAAACGCCTAAAGCTGTAAGTCTACTCTACAGAAATATGTTACAAAAGAGTGTTTCTTTTTATATATGGCTCTTTGTTAAAGTAATAAAAAATAGTTTATGTTACATGGAAGTTTATTTTATAACATTACTAGCTGTCGCCCGCGACTCCGTCCGTGCGGGATTAAACAAAACTTAATAAGTAGCCTATGTGTTCACTCGGACTAAGTTCTACATCATCAATTTAAGCGAGATCCATGCAGCCGTTCTGGAGATACCTACAAACAAACATCCATCCATCCATCCAAACATTCGTATTTATAACATAAGTAAAATAATGTAAAATAATTTCTGTCAAGAACTTGTAACATCAGAGTGAACATTTAAATAGAATCCTATATATTACATGAAGTGAATTTTTTATTCCCTTTTAAGGAAATTGCACAGACATATGAACTTGTATTTTGACAGTTAAAACTTATACAAAACTAACAAAGTACACATATTTCATATTTACGTAGTTGCATCAAACTTATCTGTGTCATTAAATCAAAGGTGGCATTGAGAGAAAATATCGTATACTTTAGAAGAGGCCACTTAATGGAGTACGATACACACGTGGAAGAGAGGCTACGTGTCTTATATTCTATCATGTGGCTTTGTACCAAATCTTTGAAACAACACAACTGTAAAATACAAAGTTAATCGATCTTTCTATTCTAAATAATTAAGTTATTTTAATGGAGATCACTATGCTCCTTGACCCCAAGCGTGGTAGACGTAAAAATATAAGTTTGGCTGAAATTAAAATAGTAACTTAATTAATATCACACTTTAAAGAACATTATCAACTTAAATACTACATCTTACTTAGCTAAATATAAACTGACTCGGTATGAGGCTATGTTTCAAAATAATTAACTTAAACCTGACTTACATTTTAATGTCTTCGGTCCATTTTAAGTCCCTATGGAGGTGCTCAAACATACCCAAGTTAGGATTAGGCTTAAAGCCACATTGGTCCAGTCTTTACTACCCACGCATCATTGAATTTCTTCGCAGATTTTTGACGCAAACACACATTTTAAGTGTTAATTTAGATAGATGGATGGATGGATGTTTAAAGGTATGTATCTCCGGAACGGCTAAACGGATCTTGATGAAATTTGGCACAGATTTAGAACACAGTCTGGAAGAACTCAAAGGCTAAGCATTAAGTTTTACTTAATTCCGCGCGGATGCAGTTGCGAGCGATACCTAGTTTTCAAAATAAAAGATAATTTATTATGAGATTGTATAAAGATCATGTAACTCTTCGTATATTTACAATTGCTTTAAGTTGATTAACAAATAAAGGTCTGTGTACACTTACGGAGCATACCTTAGAGAGCGAATCAATCTGCATGACAATAACATATTCCTTCTATTGTTGTTGTCTGTGCGTGGGATGTCTAGAGCTCTACATACTATATGTACAAGAACGCATTGTTAATATGAAGTAATATTTGGTTTAATCTGACATGAATATAGTCCTTACACAATCAACTTTTTGATAATACAGATGTAATGATAATAATCAAAATTCAAGGATACCTTTTCACTTTTAGGTAAAGTAGTAAGTAGAGTAATTACTCTACTAACTTATTAGTCTAGCTATATCTAACTTGTTACTTATAATATAAAAGGCACGTAATTATAACGAAAAATTCGAAAGGTTATTTAATAAAATGCTTTAACGTAAAGCACATGTAAAATTACTATGAAAGGTCAAGTTTACTCTGATAAGCTTTTTTAAACGACGCAAATTGACCTTGAGAGCTTTATAAACCTCGTTGACACGCAATAACTTAATGTGCGAATAGCGTTTTACTTATTTGTAAACAATTGCCGCTACACATATTTAAAAAAAAGTCTAATTCTGAATACACATCGCGTTGGAAAAAAGACAAATTTGATTTAAAGAAAAATCACATTGGATATTCCTTACCTTTTTTACTGTAAGACGTAATTGCGGCGGGAAGTACTAAGAAAACAGAGTCAGTGAGACAGAGCAAAGAGCGGCGGAGAGCAAGCGGAAATAATTTATTTTATTTTTCTAATATCGTATTTACGATAAATAATTTGCATAATGTTTCGTGATCATCCACGAAGACGTTCGTGTCTGTAATGGCTTGTTACTAGGTCATTAGCGGTGGTACCACACCGTGATGCCTTTCCCTGTGCCATCGACTTGTAACACGTAGCAGTTAGATGTCAGTGAACAAGACAACCGCCATTTTGTTCCCATTCCCATTCTTATGCTAAGTAAGAAAGAATCAATACAATCTGCAATTATAATCAAAATTAAAAAAATACAATTCTTTAATATCAAATTTGCACGGCAGATGGAGAGTTTCAAGACTTGCTTCTTACTTCTACTATCAATAATTTTATATATAATCAATCTTTTGTGATATTTGTCATGTATGTATGTGATATGTGTCACCGTTTCTCCATCTTTATCCCACTTTATATGGGGTTTGTCTTCTAAATCGATCGATCATTCGTCTCTACGTTAATCATAGGCGATAAGAACCTAGTGATAGCTTTCTACATTCGTATTTGCAGTCACATTAACCTTTTTTTGCGTCTACTATGGTAGTAACAAATGTTCCGAAGTCGTTCATCGTTAGAAATGTCTGCAGTAATGGTTGTATAGTTCATTATTGTGCCGCAAGGCGTAGTCGATGGAATTAGATGGGGCGGTCGCGTGACCGCCTTACATCGGCCCAACCCTGTCTTGCGAGGGACTGGGACAATTGAAAAACTTTCAGAATAGACCGTGTTTATAACGAGTTTTGTTAGTTTGGAAATTAATATTATATTTTGGTGGTAATAAGATAACGTTAAAAAGAGAAAGAGATTACTCTTCTAATGATAGTCCGCAAATTTTTACTGAAAAAAAATACCAGTAACGTTCCTAAACCTGGATTTATTTTGATGACACCTTCGTAGGATATTCACCCCATAAGGACCCCATACAAAATTTGTGTACCAATTATCTTTCCGTTATTTAGAAAGATTTTGATCCATAAATGGATACTTTTGAAATTGTTTTGGCATTGCAGAATATATGTTCAACTCATAAACAAGGGTCTTGACAGACAGACGGACGGACAACAAAGTGATCCTATAAGAGTTCCGTTTTTTTCCTATGAGGTACGGAACCCTAAATACCGAACCATAAATATGCTATTATTCCATAAGTTACTATACAAAGCCAATAAAGTAGTTATGCAGGAATGTAGCAGAGCTTTTCTCGCGTCGCTTGCAATTTCCTGTTGCTAACAACCAATCACTAGTGGAGGATAACTGTTTACTGTTCACTATTAGCTCCGAGAATACGAACCAGGGGATTTAGACAAAGTGCATTCGCTCCGGAGCGATTCCATAACGAATTTCAAAAATAGAACTGACAATAACTTTTGATAAGTCACGTGATTGTCGCTTGTCAGTTCCATATGATTTTGAAGTTCGTTATGGAATCGATTGGAAACGAATGCTCTTTGTCTAACCCCTCTGTACTATTATATATAGAAACATAATTATAGTCTGATCAAACTTCGGTGTTTACCTTTAGGTGAAATTGCTTGTTATTTCGTTTAAAAGCTGTTGTCTTTTATTCCGAACAAAGGAGCCCAAGAGCTAAACGATTTAATTTAATAATGTTAGTGAGAAAAACTCTTCAATATCCTATTAAAATGCATTTAACGCAAAAAATAAAGGGAAGAAATCGAAAAATCGAAAGCACTTTTAAAGCTTCCCTTGACAATAAGCTAATATATACCCTATTTTGTTATAGTTAAAGATCAAAATTCAAGGGACAGTTAGTCGAGGCTTCGTTAATGCCCCTCCGTAAGTCCCCACTTCACCGGGGTAATTTCCAGAGTATTTCACAGAATGAGAGTCGGTTTTAATTCGCTTGATGAATTCGTTTCTACGCCGCTTATAGCCCAATATTATGAGACGACTCGTTTACGTTTCTGAGCACAGGGCTGTATTTTTAAAGAAAATACGACCTGATAATAATGTGCCTTTGGTCAACCAAAGAAGCGAACTTGAAAATAGTTTTTTAATCGTTTTCGACTATCAACTAAATATTTGTGCCAGAAGTTGCCCGAATGTATGAATATAATTCTTCCACGTACATAACAGCTAATGAAATGACTGATGACCAACAACAAATAGAACTGTTTTCATAATTCACTATTAAAATCCCCCTTTTGGACACATATCTTCTATAATCTTATGAAATACAGCCCTGACAGTTTAGTCTGAAATTTCTTTTTTCCTCGAGGTACAATTTTGGCGTTATACAAAGCCGGAGGGAAGGTTTTTGCATTAACCAATTCTGGCGTTGTTTTTTTGCTTTGGAGAATCCTGATTTATCAATATGCGGTCGACCGAACCCTTTTTAGGACGCACTCATATGTTAAATAGCAATTCATTTTGTATAAAGACTTCTGTTGAAATTAGAAATTAATTTACGTAAGCCTTTTGGTTCCTAACATTCGTTTTTTATGATATAAGAATTTTGTTCTATCCTACAACGTCTGGAATAGGCAAATTGTGCAAAATAAATAAATAGTACAAACTGTTTGCTGTTCTTTGCTGCTCTTAGGAGCGTCGGTGGCTCAGTGATTAAGCACTTGACTTGCAATCTGCAGGTCCTGGGTTCGAATCCCGCCATGTACCAATGTGTTTTTCAATTTCCGATTTACATATGTACATTTATCCGACGTTCTTAGGGTGAAGGAAAACATCGTGATGCAACCTGCACATATCTGAGAAGTAATTCAAGGATATGTGTGAAGTCAACCAACCCGCACTTGGCCAGCGTGATTGACTATGGCCTAATCACTTAAGGTAGGCTCCTAGCCCCTCGGTGGGGACGTATAGTGAGCTGATGATGATGATGATGATTTGCTATTATACAAAAACATTTTAATCATCTTTCCGTTGTCATTAAAAGTTGGTGCAATACTTTTTTCCACCTCTTTATCAATGTTCACAAAAGCAAAAGAAAGTCTCTTTATTAAAATATCAAAGTTAAGCTACATAGAAGTTTTATTATTTGTCATTACGTTAATTTAAATTACTTTTTATACGTATTTGTTTATAATTAAGTCGGGAAGCTTATCCCTTTAAGCAAAATGTTTCGGTAACGCTTTACGTTGCGTTACGTCGCAATGAAATGAAGCCAATTAGTGTTCACAAAACGCGATACGTCTGCTTTTGATTAAAAAAAACGTTGATATAAGAAGATTACGTTCCTCTAACATGTTATAAGATACTAGGTTTCGTCCGCGACTCCGTCCGCGTGGATATATAAAAAAACTTAATTAGTTTAGCCTATGTGTTCTTTCAGTCTATGTTCTATACGTATCTCAAACTTAATCGAGATCCGTTCAGCCGTTCTAGAGATATCTTCAAACACCCATCCATCCATCCATCCACATCATATCCATCTAAGCATTCGCATTTATAATATTATAAATAAAAAGCTACTCTTCGAGGCGTAAATTCGAAAAAAAAAAAAAATAGTATCTTATGTCCGTCTCCTGGCTCTTAGCTACCTCCTCGCCAATTTTCAGCCATAACGGTAAAGCTGTTCTTGAGTTATAAATAGTGTAACTAACACGACTTTCTTTTATACATATATATAAAATAAATTGATTTTGCGTACAAATGGAGGGTTGAGAAATTCTAGATATTGGGGGTCGAAATGATTTTCACAAAAGCCTTTATAGTTATGAATTTATTTCTAAAACAATTTAGTTTGATCGTTCAAGCTGAAATCGATGATGGGTTTTGCTCGAATGATTTTAGATTCAATATAAGTAATAATAGATTTTTTTTCTTATTTGTATAATTGTGTAACTTAAATATAATTTATATGTTATTCATCTAAACAATGAAGTTCCATCCATCCATCCAAACATTCGCAATTATTGTATAACTAAGAAATAAGATTACAAATAGGAAAGATTAGATTGTTTGCATTGAATATACTACGAAACAGAACTGATTTGAAAAATTATTTTACTTTGAAGCTACACTATCCCCGGGAGACAAAGGCTATATTTATTACTAGTTTTTTTTTAATTTCGCACGGACGAAGTTACAGTTTAAGAAATTCAATTTTGTGTGTAAAACGACGTGTAGTCAACGAAGTGTCCAATGTCGTTGACTAAGACTTCTTTATTGTCGTACATAATAACTACAGATTGTGCAGAATAACTTAAAGTCTAATAGAAGACTTTAAGTTATAATGTACAACTTTTGATGACTGCATATCCTGGTGAAACTAACTTAACCTCATTATTAACAATATTTATTTACGAGTTCTAAATTAGGATGTTGCGGAGAAATCTCGTTTTATCGTCTCTAATAAGTCGTATTCGCGGACTGGTTTCACCTGTTTCGTGGCCCACTGACCGTATGCGAATTGAGTCCGTATTGCATACTGCATATGACCTTTTTTGGTATCCACATCAATATTATAAAGACAAGAGATTTTTTCATTCGTAATGAGTATACTCTGAAACCATTGAGTCGCTTTTAATATATATTTTTAGGAGTAGAAAGTTTTAAATTACAATATTGTCTTTGGTTTAAGAGTTTGACAGTTGTCTATATATCGTTGTGCAGTGTGTCGTAGTGAAAACTGATTAATATTTGACTATAACTGCTGTTTTTATGAGATATCAGCTTCTGTTACATTCCCTTGACACAAATAAATCTCAATGTGGTTAATGTAACTAACTTGGAAAGTTATGCATAGCGATACTGGCTTATATCCAATTGGCAACATCTTCAAATTGACCGGTATACAAACTTAGACCCGTTATGCAGAAAAAGTCACTTTAAAGTTTCCAAAGAGATATCAGTAACGTACTGGAATAATGAAAGAGTTACCTATAAGTTAATTTTTCTTGATTTTTTCTTTATAATTAAAGACAAACGGAGGAATTTAAACATATTAATTAGTATTCAAATGGAATAACAGTGTTTGATATTTTTTTTCGAATTAATAAAATATTATAACAAAAGCAATAGTACCAGTAACAAAAAGTATATAAATTATTTGTATATCTTATCATATTTTTATGAGTAAGAGCAATTTTTGTTGGCAAATTATTTCATTAGTACCTCATGAATATAGAGCGAAGCGCAAAATTTTTATTCGTACCTGTTCGTACTTTTAGAGGAAACTTTTTATTAAAAGTTACTGAAACGAGTTACTAAGTAAATGTTGAAATTTACCGCAGTTTTTCTTAAAATATACCGTTGCTAAAATTTTATGACACTTCTATAAAAAAAAAAAACAATTTCCACACTTAATTTTATCTTAGCGCTACTTAGCAATTTAATTCCCTTTCTCTGGTTCGGTGGGGAAAAGGTCTCACGTTTCTGTGTCGTAAGCTTTTAAATACAATTGAAACTGGATAAGCGAGAAACCTTTATAAGCGAGAGACATTGTCCTGTCCTGATGGGCGACGACTACAAGCGAGATTCATGGGTTAGAGAGAAACCTATATAACCGAAAAATATCGCGTTACATACTCTTGCCTATCCAGGTTTAACTGTATAGTATGTCATATAAAAACATATTCAAAGATAAAACTGTACTGTTTTCTTTTATTACCATCGGCGTGACAAAGGCTTTTGTACACTTAATGCAGACGCGTGAATATTTCAATAGACAGCCTCAGTCGGGATAATGTATTCACTGGCTTATATCCAAGGATCCATTGTCCGTCCGCACACGACACGTCTATTGCTAAATGGACAAACGCACTGGATTCGATACATTTTTCAATCAAATTGAATATTAAATAGTTCTTTTGTTTTATCGTTATGAATACTGTATTAAAATTATATTGATTGATTTACTAGCGCAAAAAAGGCGTAGTTATGAAATATTTATCAATGATATTTGAATGAAAATATAATAAAAAATGGATTGTCTTACAAATAAGTTCATAGTTTTTAAGCTTAGTATCTCTTGCCTTTGTGGCCTTATGTTACATATTAAAAGATTGTTAAATTATTTGTAAACTATAAGTATTGCGCTAATTATCTACATGTTTGTGATCTAAATAGTTTGACCACTTTAGTAGTCAGAATGCAGTGACCATATAACCTAAAGTTTGAATGAATTTTGTAGAGGGAAGATACAGTCAGTTGGGCTTAAATTATTTTACTTATAATTATCTAGCAATTGTTTCTTTCATTCGGTACATTTTGCTTGTAAAAAGTACAATATGTAATTTGTCGATTGCATGGCGTGGTTAATCTTTGTTAAGTTTGCAATTCATAGCAGTTACAATCGCTCGGATTACAGACTCGCCAAACGGCATTCTCGGACGCCATTCAGTACGTAGAAAGTAGAAATCGGTAGGCGAAGAACGCGGAGCGCGAATATTATCGCATCGACCTAATTACGAGTCCTGTATGTCCTGAACATGAAAACATTCAATCTAATCTAATTTATATATCTTTCTTTAAGAACACTAAAATTTAATATACAATATAAGCAGACCCAACCGTTACAAGCGTGGTTTGAGAGAACGTTTTTCAGAGAAATTGTGAATTTCCTTTGTTCGTTCCTCCTTCAACATTCATACATCTACGTGTTTGTCAGCTACTCTAAATACTTCTTATTACATCTGTTCGATGTTGCTTGAGAAGTTAATAGCAAATGCATCTTATATCACGTGTCCGGCGGCGGTGTGGTATCAGTAACCCTGTTACCCAGCCGCTCATGCACAATCGTAACGGGCCGCGCTACTGTTCCACTCCGACAATCCTATTGCCACTTACTGCAAGACATAAAAGAAATATATTATATTAATTAATTGTATGTTTGTAAAAATATACTGCCTAGCTAATAGACTAGATTAATATATGAAAGAGTAAACCTTACAGCTGGTGGATCTAAAAATCATTCCGGGTTCTTAAAAAGTAAAAATAAATAAGCTGCTTTGAATGAGTGTGAAGCAAAATCCGAGAGAGGACAGGGGTTGCGAGTGCCGCCCAACTTTTTCGCCTCGCAAGAGACAAAGGAAAATATGGAGAACTGATCGCCAACCTTCGCTAGTCGGAGAGGCACCTCAAGAAGAAGAAGAAGAATGAGTGTAGTAAAAATAAGGGTCGTTTTTCAAATCTGTTTGGCGAGTTTAAAAAAAAACGTTAAAATTTTATGTTTTTTTTTAACACATAATTAAGTATTTACTTATACTTTTTATATATTATACATAAACGATAAACTTTCATCTTTATAATATGGGTATAGAAAATCGCTTATAACTCGGAGCAAGCGTTAACGGTACGCAGTGGAACATTTTGCAATAACAACTGGAAATCGTGCAAACTGCAACAAGCTTTAACCTCGCCCCCACCTCCCCTCAATATAGGCTATAACTACTATATGCCAAAACATGGTAATGTAGAGAAAAAAAGACGAAATAGAGCAAAGTCATAATCCCTTAATGCTTTTTACAGAGTTTTATCTTATATATAAAATTCTCGTGTCACAATTTTCGTTCCCATACTCCTCCAAACGGCTTGACTGATTCTCATGAAATTTTGTAAGTATATTGAGAATCGGCAAACATCTCTTTTTAATCCCGCGCGGACGGAGTCGCGGGCGACAGCTAGTTTTCAATATAAAATATTAATTACAAATCTGTCATTGACTTCAGGACATCTTTTATCTTACTTAATTTATTAATGCCAATGTTTAGATGTAGGGATGGATGTTTGTTTGAAGGTATGTCCAGAACGGATCTCCAGGAAATTTGGTATAGGTGTAGAACATGGTCTGGAAGAAGACATAGGCTACAAAGGTTTTTTTTTTCATTTCGCGCGGACGGAGTCGCTGGCGACAGCTAGTGATAATATAACCTTAACCTACTTTAAAGGAAATTTGATGCCAAACAAGAAATGGGCCATTGTACACGGCAGTTGCCGTGGATACTACAGCGATACTGCGCCTGTCATGGTATATAATAAATTATTTGCAATAAACTAGCCGTAAAGTCTACATTTGACCTAAATCTCGACACTTTGTTGCCAAAAATTTGATGGTTCAACGTCATTAGATAGTAGCGAATGCCAAACTGTAACCGTATTCCTCTGCCGTGATTCTTGTAGTATTGTTGTCTCTGATTTATCAAAGACAATGAAAGAGATGTCAATCTTATATTACTAATTTATAAATGCGAATATTTGGATGGATGTTTTATGGCTATTAGTTAAGATTTATTTGTATGCAAAAGCTTGTATATTTGTATTCAAGCACGTGAAAACTTACTAAATGTGTCTCGTACTAAATCTACACTAAGGTAGACTTAATAACTCTAAATAAAAAATATAACATGTCTCCCATTGGTGAAAAATCACTTAAAGGTAATTAACTGCCAATCATAGCTTTGATAAAGAATTAGTAAAATATAGGTAATTTTTTCACACGGGGTATTTAAAAGTATTATGTTTTTTTTTTATTCTGTGCTTATAAATATAAAGCTTAAATGACCCTATAGTACCATGGTCACCTCGCCAAGTATATTCATGCACAAATACCAAACAATAGCTGAGGAGCGCGTATAATTGTGAATACGAGTGAATCTAGGTTACCGATTCCGCTGCGGACAAACGCCTTAACAAGCATTCATAATTTTGACATCGTATTACCAAAGAACTGATAATTTTTAACCAATATTTCTGTAATATTTACGTAATACACAATAATTGAATTAAGTAAATAAAATAGATAGATGGATGGATGTTTCTTTGAAGGTATCTCCTGAACGGCTACATGGATCTCGCTGAAATTTGTCATTTGTTGAACATAGTCTGGAAGAACACATAGACAATTACGTTTTTTTAATGCCGCATAGACGTATTCGCGGGCAACAGCTAGTAACATAATAATAAAATTCCTTTAAAATTAAAGTATGAAAGAAGATTACAATGAGTCTGTCAGCCGACCGATTTTCGTACGATTATGAATTTCACTCACGTAACAAAAGTGGCGCGCTGAGTCCGTAAACCTTTGAATCACTAACTTTCACAGGTAATATTTAAATATCCATAATAAAAGATAATACTTTTAATAATATTTGTTAAATTTTATAGCCAGCGAAAATGGAAGAAACATGAAGGATTTATGCCAACTTAACTTTAAGCTTATCGTTGGTTATTTTTATTATTACAACTGAAAAATTAAAATAAATACCATTAAAAATATATCAATATAGATTCGTTAATCATTTTAATGTTACGTTTTTTAAAAAATCGCATAAAAGATTTTTTTTAAATCTATCGTTATGACACAAAAAAAATTGACCATATTTATTAACCTCAATTTATATTTACAGTAAAAATAATTTTATCATAATACCATTAAGAATATGTTAAAATTAACAAACATATTATGTTAAAATATTTATGAAAAACAAAAAGGGTGAATATAATCGCTGCGTATTTAAAACAACAAAGGTCAGATGAAATGATATTAGCATCGAAATTGAGGAAAATTGCGTATTGAGTGTAACTTGTGGGTTTCCACTGTTAGAACGTACGTACAAAATATATCGCTATCACAGTTTTAACAGAGTTAGTGAATGAGATGACAATATGTTTGTGTTGAAAATTCACGATACGCCAACGTATAGAACACTCGAGTTTCAAATAACTCGTTCATGTTTCGCACTAATTGACTGCTTTCAAAACGCATATTCGTGGGTCGATGTACCGATGAGGGTCGAATTTCAGATTGTTAGATTTTGGCGATTCTCCGTTTTAGAAAATGCTAAACCTAAATTCCGTTTCCTATTGTTTGTGTTTACCCGAGTCGATTGAAGTTTAAAAATCAAGCCAATTTTTCGTATGATTTCTTCATTTGAAAATAAAAATGATTTTAAGTAATGAATATGAATTTGCCGTTTTTAATAATAAGTTCGCGAAGTGTTTTAGATTTAACGTTAGATCGGAACTCAAGTCTCTAATGGATTGTCTAAAGTAGGCCGTGGCTTAAAACATACGGCGTTGGCAAGAATTAAAAGATTCTCTACTTTTACACAAAAATATTTTATATAAAAACATTTTGTATATATTTTCCGTCTTAACATTTTTGTAGATGGTGAAAAAAATTACGACTGTAATTTTTTTAGAAAACATTGAGTTTCGTAATAAAAATAATATTTAATAATGTTATAAATGATACTATTAGCTTAGTATTCCTGTACCCTTTATTGACAGAATGATTTTGGGCCTGTGACTAGAAAGTTTTAAAAATACGTGTAAAGAGAAAGTAGTACAAACTCGTAAACATTGAGAAAAATGCAAGAACTTAACATATGAATGATAATAAAATAAAACAGCATTAAATTTTTAAATGTTCTTGCCAAAATATATGCTACCTGTCGCCCGCGACTCCGTCCGCGCAGAATTAAAAATAAACATTATTAGTAGCCTATATGTTCTTCCAGACTATCTTCTATATGCATGGCAAATTTCAGTAAGATAGATGTAGCCGTTCTGTAGATACCTTCAAACAAATATCCATTTCTTCATCCATCTAAACATTCGTATGTTCATATTCGCATTTATAATATTAGTAAGAAGATATGCAAAGGCCTGGGAATATATGAGTGGACTACGTGAACGTTGACAAGATTTATTATAAAAGGGTGATGTGGAGGAGTGATGGCTGCAATGACCATTGAAAGATCCATCTGGAAGACAAAAATCTACGTCTAACATAGAATAGAATAAAAACATTGAAATGTCAGTGTGTATAACCTAAAATTTATCAGAAGATATAAGCAACAAAGTGTGTAAGATAAAGTTGTGAGACGTTCCCGAGGGGGCAGTGGCCGGGACTTTTGTGTATAACCATTTGGGAAGCGAGTCACGTCGCGTCGAGATCAACGATATGATGTTTATATAAACAACACTCAGTCATTGCATCGAATGAACGAATGAACACGTCTCACGGATATTAAATGTAACGGTGGCCGTGATTATTGTATCGGATGTTGGGAACAAATTAAAAGAAAATTACTTCGTATTGTGATAACTTTTGATAGACTTCTCGAACAAACCATGCATATTTCCCTAAACAATTTATTTTCATTTGCATATAAAATTACATCTGATTTTTATTTACGAAAACTACTTTCTAGTAATCAAGCGTATTCTTTATTGATGTTCTAAAGGTTTTTCTATAATCTATAGTATTATGACGTAATTGTCAGGAATCACTGGCTAGTAATAAATGACCACATTTCTTAGACTTTCACGATGATGCGTTTTAATTGTTTCACGTTTATCAATAGACGTTTCTAAGAATACACATATTATTTTGATTGTCCGTTAATTTATTTTTATGTAAACTGAATTCCATTTGTGTTAAGTATTATAATTATTGTAATTTTACGTTGATGTCTTTTGGAAGGATAAATTTTCGTCGTAGCAAAAGGTTCCCGTAGGCGACCGTAGACTCATATAAAAGATTTGTAGACTCTTAACTAGGTCATTTGTTTTCCAAAATACTCATTTATTTTTTCGTTTTATCGTTTAAATCACGATCTGCTTTAAATAGTAGATATACAGCTTGTCCCAAAATTAAAAGATGCATAGCGTGGCTCGACGTATAACTGGTGTATAGCCAGGTCAATAAGTACATATGGAAAAATACTAAAAAAAATCTGATGGATGGATTTTTTACTGCAATTATTAGCTTTGTTACTTACGTAACTAATACAAAACATCGATCTGGCTATACATTACCGTTTCATCGTTGTAATTTTGGGACACGCTGTATATTTTTTGCAACAACAAAGTCACTAAGGATAAGGCTTTAGATTTTCTTAAGCCGATTACTTAGCTTGGTTGAAACATTGACGTTAAAAGGATCACAGATTATCAAGATCAACATTTCTGTAAAAATATGTAAGGTTACATTTTTGTAAGTTTGTGAATGATGTCATTAGCGACGTCATTTCGTTTTGAAATGATGTTATCAACTACAAAACCGAAATACTGAACCGATTGGTGCCGCTATGAAAATTTCAGTATAAACACATATTTGATATCTCTGTTTTACTATAGTAGAATGAAAGTGATAACAATATTTAAGGCTTCGATACTAGAAACTTACTGTTAAGGAGACATGTAACCGATTGCATGTCCAAAGAATATTGTGTTAGGACTATCAAATGGAAATCCGTAATCTTTTACTTATATACATGCTAGCTGTCGCCCGCGACTCCATCCGCGCGGAATGAAAAAAGACTTAATTATAATAGTTTCCGGCTATTGCGAATTTTTCTCAACTTTTAAACCTTCCCTAGACCTCCACGAACATTTCAAGACCAAGATATCATAAATCCGTTGAGCCCTTCTCGAGTTTTAGCGAGACTAAGGAAGAGCAATTGATTTATATATATATAGATATATGAAGTGTTTTTTTATATTATATAAATAGTTATACATAGGCTAAGCAATATTCTTACTTGTTAGTATCATAATTGCGAACTCTCTCCCGATGTGGCGAGTCGCAGTTTCACTCCGTTGGTATGTCGCATGACATGAGTCAGGCGAAAGTGACCACTCGGTCAGAACATAAGCGACGATTGATATGTTTAAAATGTTCATTAAAAAGTTTTATCTTACATACTCCGTATACTGGAGTCTTATTGCACTCAGAGTTGAAGTCGCCCATAGTGTAGTTTCATCATCAGCTCACTAAACGTCCCCACCGAGGGGCTCGGAGCCTACCCTAAGTTAAGGATGATTAGGCCATAGTCCACCACCCTGGCCAAGTGCGGGTTGGATGACTTCACACATATCTTTGAATTTCTTCTCAGATATGTGCAGGTTGCATCACGATGTTTTCTGTCGCCGTAAGAACGTCGGATAAATGTACATATGTAAATCGAAAATCGAAAAACACATTGGTACATGGCGGGATTCGAACCCAGGATCTGCAGATTGCAAGTCAAGTGCGTGACCCCTGTGCCACCGACGATCCTAGTGTAGTTTAAACGTGAGAAATTTATACTAAGGGATCTCCTAAAGTCAACAATTAACAATATCATAACAGTTGTATTTGGTATTTCTGTTTCTTCAAAGAGAATAAAATAAATGACAATATTATTTTATACACATGTTTCGTCAGTGGAAACTTTCAGTTTACGTATAATATAAATGACGTCATATCCGTTTTATGTTTCGAAAGTCGATTTGCGTTGCGTTTCCGAACGGTTTCTTGCGAGCCTATTAGGATTGTAATTTGCCCACAATGCATGACGCACTTCCCACACATTAAGTATTGCTTTTTATCATAACTCGGGATTAACGAACACGACCTTAGAAATTGTTTATGTTTTCTTATTTACTATTACTTACTTGTTTGACTATAAAGTTAAAAAGTCCAAATACAATCTTACTAATATTATAAACGCGAAACTTTATTGGTTATTAACAATTTCTTTCCCCGCGCGAACGGAGTCGCGGTCGATAACTAGTGTAAAATAACAGTCTCGTTATATTTTTTATGACATTAACACTCTTTTATCAACTCAGGTCACGTTTAAATTTAATAACAATATTGTTTATTATAATATAATATAAAAATTGAATCAGCTGTAATCAATGTTATAAAAATTATACATTACTAGCTGTCGCCCGCGACTCCGTCCGTGCGGAGCTAAAAATAAACTTAATTCCTATGTGTTCTTCCAGACTATGTTCTACATCTGTTCCAAATTTCATCAAGATTCGTTTAGCCGATCCAGAGATACCTTTTAACAAACATCCATCCATCCATCTAAACATTCGCATTTATAATATTAGTATGAAGTATGATAATAAATAATGAGTTGAATAACACTCTTTATTCTCGTAATTGTTCGGACGATGACATATAAGTACATATCTATGTACATTTGAAATATAATTTGTACATGGCTTTTGTTTGTAAACATAAGTTATTTTTACTTATTTTGTGTCTAACAGCTTTTAGCTTTAAAAGCTAAGTGATATGCTATTGGCGTTGCATTTGGCCGACACTCGATCCTAGCCCACGTATAATATTAAACCTACAAGAAATTGCTTTTAGTGATATTGTAACATGTTACATTCTAGTTACGTAGATGTTACAAATATAAGTGCTTCAGTTATACAATGTAGAAAACTTTAATTGTAGTAAAGTATACTTATAATGTTATGTTTCGCTTATGTAAAGGAATTTTTATTAGTTTTATAATCCCAACAAAATGTTAAGGTGAATAAAACTGACGTGTTCGTCACTTTATTATTGGACCAGCTTGTCAAAAAACAATTATTTGAACAGTTTATAACATGCCTAGTTTTAGGAAGAAAATCCGACACTGTACTGTGCCGGTGTATTAGCGAAACACTAGCACACAACAATAAATTGTCGACGTTTGTATCCCCCTCACTAACAGTGCAGTGCAGTAGCAGCACAGAACAGTGGTAGAGCCTGCTTTAACATCTTCGCACGAATTGGCCCGGCTCGCCCGGTGAAATACCACGACTACACAGAAGACAGGCGTGAAGTGGAAGCAATTCCGCGTTTCGTCTGATGGCGCGTCCCGGAGGCCTAATTTAGTCCTCTTTCCCTTCCTACACTTTTTCTTATAAGGATGGGAAGTGGAAGTGGACTTTCCGTATGAGAGGATGCATGGAAATGTTTTCTTTCTGTGCATCATCTCCTCTGTCGATTAAAGGTAGGTAACGCATATGCAATTGCGTATGTCTATGGGCAACGGTCACTTCGCTATTTCGGAGATTGCATGTGGTCGCTCGCTCGTTTGCCACTTTATGATATAAAAAAAATAATAATTATAACTCTGACATTTGACTTGGTAACGAAAGCGCGCCATTCTCGCCAAATAATTCTAAATAATAAATCTATAAGTATAAACTGATTTTAAACTCGGTTGACATAATGTTTGTGTATAAATGTAAATATTTAAATGTTTAATAAAGGTGTTGCGAGCTAATAGCTGTATCGAACGATTCGGCGTCGTCAGAGGTCACCGCTGTCGAGCAGTGAAAGTGCTTCCGATGTAGTATCAATGACCTCTCTATTACATTTATTTGTAGCTCATCCATTACGTGCTTTGATATTTTCTTCCTTTACCAATAACTGTTTATAATAGTCTGACTGTGGGACATTTTACGCAATGTAATTGTTACAAGTTGTTTGAACTTCTTAAGTGAGATATTATTTCATTCAAATTTTACATAATAAAGCGTCAATCTATGGTCGTTGAATTAATTACACTAATCGAATTTTGTTATCAGTTACAATTCTTTATTTAGATTGAATTAACAACTTTATTTACAAACTAGCTGTTGCCCGCGTGGCTGTACGCGCGATAATGAAAAAAAACTTAGTAAGTAGCCTATGTGTTCTTTCATACGATTCGTGTAACCTACAAACAAACTTCCATAAAAAAAATCGCATTTATAATATTGGGACTACTACTTTCACTTCATCTAAGCTCTAATAAGCTTAAGTTGAAGATTTGTTACATTTAATAAGTGTCACAAAATCTTATTATGTTAATTTAAATCGTTTTAATAGAACGATGTAACAATCTTGGCATTTACACTGTCACACTTTCGAATGTCGCAGAGATCTGAGATAAACAACAACGTCCCAGTATATTTTAACCCTTAATTCGATGGTGTCCAGTGTGAAGAACAACTAATTAAAAAAAATCTACTGAACTAGTTTAGAGAAAATTACGTAAGTATGACTTTACTAAAACAAAAACAGTTTTTTTTGCTACAAAAAATTTCGTCGAATTAAGGGTTAGGCATGATTTCCACCAAAACCACTACACATAAGACAGTACCATATAGATGAACACTGATACCATTAGAAGTTTGTAACACCTTTTACCTTCACCTACAGAGGATCGGCATAGTACGTACTCTTTCATGCATCTATAACAGCCGTCATATCTATTCTCACTCCCTTCTTACGCATATACTGTTTCCTGTTATCCTGTTCTAAACAGTATGATCAATACTTATTTAGCTAAATACACTTTTTATTATTTACTAAACCTTATTAATAATATAAGAATTTAGACTGTATTGCTTGTATATTTAAAGTATCATTTAGCTTAAAATAAATGTACGAGCCGGTAAAGCCCAAGTGGCATAGAACATCCACACCTTTCACTAGCTAGTCAGCTCTTGCGTCACTCCGTTTGAGACGTCAAGAGTTCACTCACTCTGCTTGTTGCGACATCACATTTGAAGTAACACAAAGGAGTATTTTGTTCTTTCGCAATACAAACCAAAACTATTAAAGCTTTAAAAGTTCTTCAAATATACTGATGTCATTTGTTTTTTTGTACGACGTAAGCTAGTTTATGTGTAGGCATTTCAGTGCCAAAATTATTTACTACAAGTTTCTTCTTCAAAATATATCGTTTATTTTATGTACCATTTACTTATGTTTGTCTACTTTTACTCTTTTTTATATATATAATAGAAAGTCGTGTTAGTTACACTATTTTTAAGTAATTTATATGGCTGGAAATTGGTGAGGAGGTAACTTAGAGCCAGGAGACGAACATAGGATACTATTTTTTTTCCAATTTATGCCTCGATGAACTGCTTTTTATTTAACTTACTAATATTATAAATGTGAATATTTAGATGGATGTGATGTGGATGGATGGTTGGATGGGCTACACTAATTTAGTTTTTTTATATATCCACGCGGACGAAGTCGCGGGCGATAGCTACTTTGGCATAAATTTAGAATATAACCTAGAAGAATACATAGGCTACCAATTAAGTTTTTTTAATTTCTTGCGGACAGAGTCATGGCCGAGAGTTAGTGTAAGAATAGTCATTTAATCGCTTTGTTATTTATTTTATTAAAGACATTAATTAAACGCCATCATAATTTTAATCATAATTATTATATTATTTTTCTATTATTTATAAATAAATAGATATGTAAATATTTTTTAAATTACGATGTGTCTTGCGTGGGATTGAAGTGAGGATATTACGTAAGCTATAATCATTCCATTGTATACATGATAATCATTTACTTTCTCCACAACTTCGTACCAGTTGGTTTGTGTTTCGTTCCTTATTGTAAATGTAATGACGCTACGAAATGTGCTATAGACTATTATAATTGTTCTAAAAGGTGTATTGTTAATAATAATCACAATTATTCCGCCGTCAATACTTTAAGTCTATCCAGTGTCGTTGTTTGATGGATCAACAAACTGGAAATATATTTTTAACCGCCAAAACTAAACACAATGATTGTGCTAAATCTCTGACAAATCAATCATAAAATTTCACAGTTAATTAACCGATTCAAGAAACAAAAAGTTGTTAAACTAGAATCGATTTCCTTGATTACATACATCTGTGTGCTTTATTGACATCGATTGTTTTATTTTCTGTTCT
The DNA here is from genome assembly GCF_000836235.2 of Papilio xuthus. Lineage (NCBI taxonomy): Eukaryota > Metazoa > Arthropoda > Insecta > Lepidoptera > Papilionidae > Papilio > Papilio xuthus. The sequence goes on from NW_013531688.1 coordinate 5,547,747, forward strand.
GTGATGTATTAAAACCGCTAAAATTAAAAAGGTAATAATACCCTGCATTGATTGCATCCTAATGTAACATATTAACGATTCGTCACGTGCCCCTCTGACACGTCGATACAGCATCGATATTCCGGAGCTGTGCGCTGCGCATGCGTCCTCGCGCCACTTCGCGCCGGGCTTTCCCGCGCATTCCAAATCACGTTGCAAACTCATCGCTATTTTTTAATTTAAGAGTTACACATTACAATTAAACAAGAGCCTATAATAATATGCCCGCGTGCATCAGTCTTCGCCGCACAAACACGGATTTGTGGACAGACAGATAAAATTTTTCAAAATTGTATTTTCCTTATAAGTAACACAAAGTTCGCATAATATGGATTATTTTAAAACACTTCAATGTTATTAATTGCATAGAGCTAAAGTACTTTCACATATCAGTTACAAATATTTCGTTATTTTGCTTTGTTCGATTCGATTTCCCTCAGGACTAATTTTAGATTTCAAGGAGTGATTTAAATCCGCACAAAGCCTTCTAAAATATTTGCAAAATCCCGAGTAAACTTCAACATCGCCCGTAAATAAGACCCGAGAGAAAATTATTTCAAAATATTTACGCATTTGCCAGTTGCTTGCGGCTCAAAAGATTTGTGTCCTTTGCCTTTCGCTCGCAATACCGCGGCGCAGAGATTAATTGGGGCCTTATTTTAATTTTGTACATTCTATTGTCTCGAGAGGCAAATATTATTCGGCTGTTTGATATAAACATACTTTATAACTACATATTTTATTTTAATTAGAGCAAAATATATTTAAACTTAGTATAGTAAGATAATAGTTTTCAGCGGCAAAGATGTTATTAAAATTAAAAACCTTTTCTTTTGTGCTTATGATTTTATAATTAAACTTTGAAATAAACTCGACAGGCAAAAGGTATTTTTATTACGCCATTTTAACCTTTTTATACGCTCTTTGATAAATTAATAAATGTGCTTACTTCTAAAAACGATAAAGATGTTGATAGCAGACGATTAATCAAAAACATCGAGGTAAAAGCCTCGCCTCGCCCATTAACAGTCCATAGATAATAAAGTGGGTTATGTACTTATTATTAAAATACGTAACGTTTAATAATAATACAAAGATTACCTAGTCTTACCGTACATTCGTCACAAAACATTACGACGTATCGAGTAAACCGAGCCTTTGTGAAATCATATTTTTTCTTATGTTACGGTTAAAGAAATTCGTTATAAAATATCTATGAACAAGACTTGTTATAAAGCGATTCAAAACTTTCAGCCTAAATAAGTCTTCCAATAAATTTATGACTAAAGCACTGGCAGAGGTATTAGACTAATAAATTTCCAATTACCTAATAAATTTAAACGCAGCATCGTCGATAGGGCACGTACTTACAAGTGGCCACTTAACCTAAATTCGTTCATAGCTGAAACGAGCGTAATATTCATTACATGATTTATTTTGAAGTAATAATATATTAGAACAAATGACCTGATCACAATCTACTGTATAAGAGAAAAAATCTACTTTTTAAAAAAAAACATTTAAAAGTGGAATCTAGAAGTTAAAAACACATCAAAGAATTCTTTTTTGTATTTTACAATGCATTAGATTTCTTTTCGGCCAGAAAAGTTTGTTTGCTTTTTTAGAACATCCTTCCCAAGGTTCATTAATATTTGAAAGTGTCACTTACCACCTCGATGCCCCGTTCAAAGCCGACTGTCTGGTCACTCTTTCGGTGTCAGTCGAGTCAAATAAGTCACTGTCATACAGACTAAACACGCCAGCAATGCTGAACTCCTGCTACATCCGATGCACCACTTCCCGTAAGTTAAGCGTTATAGAGGCGTTGTTATCGGACCGAACTGATAAATGAAATTAGCGACCCTGTACGCTAGAAAATTGACACTACTTCCGACGACTTCCATTGCTGAATTTCAACTCTTTTCGACTGGCGTCGACTCCCGTCCTTCCCCACACACTCCGCAAGTCCCGTGCCCTACCGTATCTGTGTGGGAATTCAGGACTACCCGCTTGTACGGGAGAATAAATATGACTCCGACCTACCTTCCCTAACCTTTAAACCGCCAAGCTCAAAATGTCATTTACATGACGTATCGCAATGCATCTATACCGAACAATCTATAATTGTAGCTTTCAAAGGCCTGTTATATATTGTTCCATGTTCAAATTAGTTTTATTATTTAACCTCGAATATAATTAATGAAATAACATAATTTATTACAAGGCCGATTTCCAAACAAGTGAGCCTTACAATCTGTAACTAACAATGAATCACGTCGCAAAACTTCATACAAATATAGCTTTGGAACATTAACTGAATATTAAATACGTTAACATGTATATAAAATATTGCTGTCTCATTTTTTTCAAATGGAGTGAAAAGGATGACACATTGTTTTTGGTCGTATGTTTCAGCAATCGAGTTACAGTTAAAGAACAAAGCCACAGATTGTCTATGGTAAATTCCTTTGTTTCTCTTTTGATCAATCTCAAAGGTATTTTCAATAATACTGTTTCATTAATAAAAATTGAAGTGTCTGTATGTAACATTGAACACATACATTTCGCGAAAATGTTGTATCTGCGTACCTGATAACGAAAAACTTTTGTCCGTCTGTCTGTGTATCTGTTTGCAAGATCGTGTTTGTTGCGGGTAATCTTCGAAATAGTTTGCCCGGTTTTGACTAATTTAAAAAAATCACTGATAGTATGTTTAACGTATGAAATAATAATACTGGCTGAAAAGACGATTTTTTTATGATTAAAAAAATGTTTCTACTTAAAAGGCCGGTTTCGTTGAAAAGTTACATAAGATTCATTACGCTAGTTGGTAACGACTGTATTCTTTCTTTGTACTTTCCTTTCTATTTCATTAGCAATGTCATGCTTTACTTGTTATTTTTATACAATTGTTTATAAAACAAATCTTTTTATAACTTTATGTTTGTAAAATCACGACATGACTTTAAAGTCATGTCGTGATTTTAAAGTTTAAACTTTTTTACATCTAAAACATCCAACGTTATTTCCGTAATTTTAATGTCTTTTGAAAGTCATGGGATATTTCAGTTAAAACAGACATTTAAGTATTATAGTATAATAAGATCTCTATATGTTTATGTTTGTTGCAGTGCGCATAGAGGTGATGCCGGCATGTCAACGCGCGCGGTGAGAGCGGCGCTGCTCTGCGCGTGCGCATTGCTTCTGCAATATGGTACGTTCAAATACCTTAATTGACTTGATTTAGTGGTTTTAAAGAGATCCATAGTTGTAGAGATCTTCATGGCTTCTATTTAATTTCTCCTTTACATTCTTATAATTCTTCGTTTAATTTTATGCAGTTCGAAGTAATTTCAAAAGACAAAAGCGGTTTTTAACTGTAATTATTTGTTTCAATTTGTCGTATCGCAAGTAAGATCTTGAAATTGAATCGAATGACTCATTAATTCGAATTCCGTCGTTAGTACTTTCCTTATCCCGAACTTAAGACAAAGGATAATTAAATCTGAAATTGCCAAGTTCTCGGAACGAAACTCGAAGCACGGTGTCAACCATTAGCGTAAATCTTGCCGCGACAAATTTATGTTCTTTGGTATACAATAATTCACGCCAAGAATTTATATTTATCAATAAAAGTTTGCTGATTAGATGTACAATATAAGTTAATTTGTTCAGTTATTTTAATTAAAGTGTATGTGCGGCCTGTTACGAAATTATTAGGGTTAACGGTAATAAAATATAAACATTTGAAATACTGACAACGACAGGTCTTCCTCGACCCTAGGAGGACCCCTGCGAATCTCAAGTCTAAATATTACTTTCTACTACAGCTAGCGCCGAGCTGCGAGGCAGATGTCCGGCTGAAGGAGGAGCATGTCCGGCGCGCGCTGCGCCTTGCAGCGTAGACGATGACTGCGGGGAGAAGATATGCTGCAACACAGCCTGCGGCCGCGCCTGCGTTGACCCACTCTACACCGGTCAGTTATCACATTCTAAACACAGTTAAAATATACAGAGTGTACTCCGATCATAGCTTAGACGTTAAATTAGAAAACGTTGAACTAAAGAGGAATCTTCGCCGGATGTTTTTGTTGAGGGGTTACTTTCCGGTTCCTCCTTTCGTACTTCTTTTTAGAGAGGGTGCGATGATGATGGTTAAAAATAAATAATGTAAGAATTATTTTATTACATTTCTCTCAGGCTGCGAGAACATCAAGATGTCATCAGAACGAATCTCCCGCGCATTACAAGCTGAGAACAGCCGCAGCGGGCGAAGCGCGCCCGGGGTCAGAACACCGAGGTGCCGGGCTTCCGACGGGGAGTTCGAGCCAGTGCAGTGCGACAATGAGATCGTCAGCGCCTGTTGGTGCGTCGACACTGCCGGCTTTGAGGTAAAGTGTAGATGCATCTCTCATCGTCATCATTAGAAACAATGCATGATAGATGTGCCTGACACAATAAATATCTACTAGTTGGTCAAATTTAGTTTTAAATTCGGTCATATAAATAATAAGAAAACAATGGTTGATGGATTGTTATTCCAGATTCCAGGCACGCGAGCACCGGCAGCATCGCTGGTGAACTGCACGCAGCAGGCGTCGTGCGCGGCGCACACGTGCCGCATGCTATGCCCACTTGGCTTCGAGCTGGACCAGCGCGGGTGCCCGCTGTGCCGCTGCCGTGACCCCTGCGCTGGCGTCACCTGCCCCTCACAGCTCGCCTGCCAGCTCGAGGAGATGGACTGCCTCAAACCGCCTTGCCCGCCGGTTCCTACTTGTATGTTATTTACTTGCCATACTGCGGCACTCAGTCTTTTATTTTTCACTAAAAGAGACCCGTAGTTTTGTTTTCTCATACTAAATATTCACATGAGTCACATGTCTGCGTGAGGCAGTTTGCTAAATCCCTAGCCAAAGATATTTAGTTATTTCAATTGGTCAGGTAAACGTGGAAGAAGTCTACAGAATATCTGCCCCGCGGGCGAGCCATTACTGATCTCAGAGACCAGCCGGCCCTTCCTATGCGGCACCGACCCCGGCAAGCCCAACTGTCCGCCACTCTACAGATGTCTGGTAGAGCCAGGTAATACACAATATTTATACAGCAATACAACTACTTAAATGTAATGAAATAAATTGTTTACAAATATTTAAACTCTACTAAAGATGAGCTACTGTACTACAGTTACTCGCGTCATCTATGTAGAACCGATCTGATCATTTCTCTAATCACCCATTGTTGTAAGTCTTACCTAATTTAATATACGTAATCGAAACAATGACACATAAACGTACAACTACCGACCACCTAGTCTAGTTGACTAGACTAGACGGCTTGTCTTTGTTTTTATGTATAGAAAACCATTGTGTCCATTTTAACCAGTAGTTTGCAAAATAAAATATTGCACGTTAGCGTTAAAAATATATTTCTTCCAGGTAATGACTACGGAGTATGCTGTCCTGCATCTCTGGAACTCCAAAAAGCTGGTACCTGCCCTACTGTGGATCCCACCGCGGAATTAGAATGCGGCACTCCTTGCGCACATGATCTGGAATGTCCCTCAATGCAGAAGTGTTGTGATGGAGGGGAGTGCGGCCGACACTGCAGCCTCCCACACAATGTAACCATGTGTACTCAGCAGAAGATGTTGGCAGAACTACTGGTGGTCAGTGAGAAAGAAGGGAGGGGATACGTACCGCAGTGTGGGGAAGATGGAGCGTTTATATCGAGACAGTGTTCCAGAAATGGACTTGTATGTTGGTGAGTCTTGGTTTATTTTTAACATTTATTTGATTCTTTATCTTCTCAATGAATTTTACGGAATGTCCCTCTGTCTATATGAAAACAAATTTATGGTAATAGTAAACTATAATTTCAACTCTAGGTGTGTGGACTCCGACGGCAATAAGTTACGTGGCTCAATGGGCCCCTCGGCGTCAGTACACTGTTCGCCCGTGCCTCGCCCAGCGCGCACTGGGGCTAGGAGTCTTACCGCCTGCGCTCGGGCCCTCTGTGCCGGCGTCTGCGAGTACGGCTACAAAAGCGGCGCCGACGGTTGCCCTAGCTGCGAGTGCGACGACCCCTGCTCCGGCTATCCCTGCTCTGAAAACGAGGAGTGCATCAGGGTCAAGGATTCGGATTGTGTTGGCGAACTTTGCACTGGCTATCCTGTTTGTAAGTTGTTGACTGATAACTCCTTGAAGAATGACGTCAGGAATGGCTTCAGGAATGACCAGATCTTTCATGTATTTGTTATTGAATCAGGTCGACCGCGAGTATCGTACGAGAACCCGTGTGCAATCGGAACACCGGCGACTGACCAAGCAGGTAGCGTAATAAACTGCGAGGCGGACGCAGACTGTGTCAACGGTCACATCTGCCAGCACACGCGGCGCAGCGGTCACGCCGTATGCTGCCCTGAGCCAGCCGCAGACAACTCCACTGACACAGATATTGTCGAGGTAACATTAGACATTTAGATTTAAAAACATAAACTTTTTAAGTACACTAACGGATTGGGTTAATAGTGTCATGTTCGAAAAAGATATTACCTAAATTATCTACACCGCATAAAGCACATCAAGTGAATTGAAAATGTGAATCAGTTTCTAAATTTTATTCAGAAAAATTGGATAAAGTATATCCATATTATTTAGATAAACTTCGAAGTATGCGGTCCGGAGGTTGAGGCGCTATGCGGTTTAAATTCAAGTCATAGCTGTCCAGAGGGCGCGTGTGCAGGCGACCTGGTCTGCTGCTCCACATCTTGCGGCCCACTTTGCGTAGACCCTGACAAGCTGCGGCTACAATCTGATAGAGTAGACGATGCCCCTACAAGTGAGTGAGATGAACCGTGTGCTTTATTGCTTATTTGCTTATTGCGGATGCCATCTTCACACTTAAGTATTTGTACATTTGTTTACAAATATATTGTCTAGTAATATGGTATTATGTAAGTAGAATGGTAAGAGCTAAAATGTAACTAATCGTTACCAGTGTGCGAATATTTGCGCGACTTCGACGAGAAGATGGAGGGCACTGTGGACGGAATGAAGCTGGCTCTGCCGGCGCCGAGCTGCGCGGCGGACGGCTCGTACCGGCCGCAACAATGCGCCGCCGGCCGCTGCTGGTGCGTCGACTCCTTCGGCACAGAGATACCCGACACCAGCACAAATAATGCTTCCTCGATAGATTGCGAGAAGTGAGTTATCTCTTATGACCTCCTCCTCCTCCTATATCCACTTCTTTTCTTTATCTAAGCGCTTCATTGTTTACGCTGGCAAAATTTACTTGACTGTTTGTTGTGACAACCATTGTTATTCTCATCTTGCTATCTCTGTATGTACATATGTACACATTAAGTTGGTTAAGTACTTATAAGTCAAGATGACATTTTATAATTAAATCTTTTACCATGTAGAGTACGAGCCGAGCTGTCCTGCTTGGAGCTGACATGCCGCATGGGCTGCGACTATGGATTTGAGCTGGGAGCAGAACGTTGCCCGACCTGCCGCTGTCGAGACCCCTGCGCCGGCGTCACCTGCCCTCAGGGCCGCTCCTGCGCACTCGTAGATGTCGCATGTGACGCTGACTACTGCCCTCCTGTGCCAGCTTGTGAGTGTAACAAATATAAACTTTATTACAATTTCAATTTCACGTTAAGAGATCTCAAATAAAAATATGATACTGTGTGTAGCTGCAGTTGTCTCCCATTTTGTTCTTTTTTGAGTGATTCGTAACATGGTTTTAGAATTCTTGTAATCTTACTTAGGTTTGCCACGCAAGCCGGGGCAGTGCCCTTACTTAGTGCCAGCGACTGGCTCGTGCGAGTGGGCGTGCCGTGCTGACGCGGAGTGCGGGCCCGGGCAGCGCTGCTGCGCCACCGGCTGCGGCACCTCCTGCACTACCGCCGTCCATCTCACCGCTTGCCAGCACACCAGGTACATACAATACCACAACAAATCACACACAGACCGCGTACATGAGTCTTGCGACAGATCATGGACACGAGCCATGATGATGAGCCAAATTGCATGATTTAAGTAAACCATCAATCATAGATTTATTCGAGTAAAGCATGATAATTCCTTTTTTCACTGATTAGTACCTGTTTACAATGTTAGGGCGTTAGCTCTACACACTGCAGCTGAGAAAGGCAGCCCACCTTCATGGACGTGGATACCGGAATGTGAAGAAGACGGAACCTACAAGAGAATACAATGCAAAGAATCGGAGAAGATTTGTTGGTGCGTCGACTCGGCTGGTAATGAGGTAAGTTAAGTAGGATGATCGTGATAAGTTTTATTATTTACGATAACATATGATAAATTAATAATCCTTCGAATGTTTGCAATTAAATAATTACACGACAATCCCTAGATTCCTGGGACCAGATCGACGAACTCGACGCCAACTTGCGACGCGCCCGCGCCGTGCCCTGACCCTGGTTGCATCCAGGAGGAGGTGTGCGTGCACGGGCGGCAGCTGGACGGCCAGGGCTGTCCTACCTGCGTCTGCCGCGACCCCTGCGCCGACGCCAACTGCAGGCACGACGAGACCTGCGAGCTGGTGCCTTTGGACTGCGAGGTTTGTACCACGTTATATCCTGTTCCTCAAATTTCAAACTCAATGACGTGTTAAAAGTAGGCTTCACCAATGTATACCGAATTTATATGGAACATTTCATAAATAGCTGATATGTAAATCTGTGGTTTTCACACATTTAATCATGGGGTTCATTTTGTAGGGCGAGTCATGCGCCCCGCTGGCCCGGTGTGTACCAGAGCCGCAGTGCCCCGAGGGATCGCCGCTGCAGGCGCCGGGCGGAGGCGCGCTACTCGCGTGCGGCCCTCAAGCCGCCTCATGCCCCTCCACGCATGCCTGCCGCTTCGCCCCTCATGACCCCCAGCCCGCCGTCTGCTGCCCCAAACCAAGTGAGTTATACCTTTGTCTATTAAGATCATCATCCCCATACTTTAGGATGTTGATTTCTCCCAAAGATGGTTATAACAAAAGGTATCATCGACCCCTTAGATCCTTCATCTAGTGAGAAATAATTAGTTCTTTACCATAAGTCAAAGTTTTTAGCCCTTGAGTACTTTGTATACTATATTCAGACAGACCTGTTGATTTGTTCTTAATTAACGTACAGACTAGAAATAGCTTGGTTCAATATGCTAGCTACGAACCAATAACAAGACTTAGTGCGGCGGTACTCTCAAACCATTGTATAATGTAATTTTATAACAGGGACGGTGTGTTTCGAGAGCAAAGACGAGGGATTGTGCGAGTCTGGCGGTCTGAACGTGACGCGGTGGCACTTCAGCGCGGCGCGCAACCGCTGCGAGCGCTTCACATACCACGGCTGCTCCGGCAACCACAACAATTTCCGCACCAAAGAAGAGTGTAACGCAGTCTGTCCTGGTACGTCTCGGTACCATCATACTTAATTATAGCTTTGCCACAACTTTTAGGAGCTAATTGCCTCAGAGTTAATTGGTCACTAAGGAAGATTCCCAATGTAGATTTCTTGAAGTAAATCTACTTATAACACGCTATGCGCATTTAGTGTCAAAACATATCAGATAACTTTGTGAATATTTTAATTGGTTTTCGTATTTCATAATTTGCCTACTCTGCAGTTAATCATCCCTGTTTTATTTTAATAATGTTGCTTTTAACAGTGGAGGAGGTTACATCGAAACTAACAAAAGAGAAGAGTCGAGAAAATGTTGGCCAAAGCGGAGGCATGTCTATTGAATTTTTATATCACCCGAGCACGTGCTCACGTATGATTGTTGAAACTAATCACAAAGAAGCACGTGTCTTTAAAATTATTCGTGTGTATGAACTTAATAAAGACATTTATGATAGAGTTGTTAACATTTCGTATTGCTTTTAGAACTTTGAATGAATATTATTTGTACTTTTAATTAAGATCTTGTGTAATATTAACAAATGTTATTAAATTAACTAATAATTAGTAAAGAATTTTGTGTTGGTAGCACCAAATTATAGAACATTTTATAATCGTACAGACCGATGTAATATTACTAAAATGTAACTTCACTTAAGTATTAAGATCCACTGTATACATAAACTGGTTGCTTTTTATTGACAAAAAATAATCGCTATTATTCTGGACTCTTTTGTTTTTCTATTATATGTTTTGACAGCGGAAAATTACGGTAACATTTTCCAGCAAATCGCATTACGACACGTATATGTTTGCATAAGTAAAAGCTTCCTACTGACGGAAACGAATTATGATTTTAATATGTCCTGTTTGTCTAATTTTTTTATATTATATATTTTTAGTATTGAGTCCTTGCGAAAGACTTCGCGAAAAGAACGAGGCAGCAACGCAAAAGTACGGCAAAGGTAGTTTCATCCCCGAGTGCGACGCGGCCGGCGGCTGGCAGCCCGTCCAGTGCATGGCACATATTGGTAAATATTCATTTAATTTATACAAATCCTTGTAAGTTTACTGGTTTTGATAACAATTTAAAAATACATAAATACGTTTTAACTTTTTCAATATTTGGTTTATTGAAAGTACGCTTCCTCACATCTTTATACAATGTTTACTCGGAATTATAGCCAATATTTTCGCTAAAATAAAAACAAATCTTACAAATGGAATATATTGATAAACCGAAATAAATGAACAAAAGATTTTGTGATCCCTTTTAATTTTTCAGCAAGAGAAATACATGGTTGGATGTATATGAGTATTTTATATTTATATATTTATATCAGATGTATGCTGGTGTGTGAGCGCGCGCGGGGAGCCTCAGAAGGGGTCTTTGGTGCGCGGCGCGCGTCCCACTTGCAACTTCCGGCAAGCGCGCAAGTGGATGCGACGCGACCCCGACGACGAACGAGCCAGGGCAGACGAAGGTATTATACCAACATTATAATAATAGTTTGTCCAACACAATAATTGGTCGCTTTTTATTTATTTTTCTTTTAGATAAAAAAATTATTCGCAAGTTTTAACCCTCAAGTTGATGTCTATCTCCAAGATATAAAGACTTTTTGTTGTTGAATCAAAACAAGCACTTGTTGTAATTTTAGTGTTTTTATTTCAGTACTAGAAGAGTTGATCCGTCAGATGACATCATACAGAGTAGAAGAATTGGAAGAGGAAGATCTAGAGGATGAGATAGAGAACGAGCAGTCGAAGGAGAGCACGACGGACTCTGCTGCCGTGCTGGTGTCGGAGGTGGTGGAGCCTCGCGCATCGCAGACCACGCGTCATGACGCCCCCGTAGTTATATCAGAGAAAATCGTCTTCAAAACAAAATGTCAAGTTTTGTTGGAAGAAGCAGAGAAAGGTAAACTTCTTTACATGATATAAATAAGTAAATACAGTGTTGCTTATATTTCACGATTGTAAAACAATATGTAGTTATAGTGCAGATTAATTCATTTTTATGAGTCTTGACCTTGGCTCGTATAACATTAACCACTTCACAAATCTCTGTGAGGACCGAGAGCTTTAGTAGTTTAACAACGTTTTGCTACCATAGCAATAAATTCTCACATTCTGTTTTATCCTTCAGGAAACGAAGGGATAGAGCCACGGTGCCTATCAGACGGCTCGTTCGCGCCGCAGCAGTGTGCACGCGGCCGCTGCTGGTGCGTGGACGCGGCGGGCCAGCGCCGGCACCCGCAACCCGCCACCGCCACTTGTGGTAACTACTCACTCACATCTCATACAATAACACAGAGATACATACCCACAGCTTAATGATCTACAAACAACGTGACATATTCATAGTTGGGGTAATCCTAACTTTTATGTAACAGTAGATTCTTCTCAGTCAACTTGTATCAACTCGCTCTTTTCGCAATAGACTAGTAGCCTAAATGTAATTATTTTTTAACGTTACAGAAATGACTCAAATCGATTCAGCGATTTTGGAATTAGAGCTGGTGGGAGCGAGCAACGACGAGGGCGAGAGAGCGCGCGCGGCGCTGTCTGCGCGTCTGGCCACGCTGGGCGCGCGCGTACCCGTCTCCGTGCAACGCGACCAGCACGTGGTCCGACTGAGAGTGCAGCTTTCCGGCACCAGGGCTGCCGATATGGCATTCCATTTAGAGAATATGGTCAGCGTTACAATCCAAAACTAGAAACTCTTAAAGTGTACGAGAGTCGTTTGATCTTATTGGAGATATATTCCGTGTTAGCTTAGATTTAAACAACAGAACTTTATATTCGCTTCTGTTAAATTCGCATATACTCGTCGAGTAGAGATAATACCGTCTTCTTTATTGTATAACTTTGATGATCGTCTTAAAACAGTGTATCCAAATTGATTGTACAGGTTAAAAAAGAGAAACTAGCGGGTGTTCGTAAGTCAGATTCAGGCGTACTGGGCGCCGACGTGATCCGCAGCGAGTACAGGCTGGCCGTGCCCACGCCCGCGCTGCAACAGCGAGAGATCGTCACGGAGTCTACGGTAAATATTGCCTCTACTTTCAAAGAAGTTTTTGGCTATAATCCAATAAATTAGTGACTAATAAATGAAATGGATTCCTGTGTGTGTTTTCGAATAAATCTTATTATAATATATTTCTGCTGTAGGTATCATCAGCAACATCATACCACACCGCGCTGATTGTGTTAGCAGCCACTTCAGCGTTCATTATCAGCGTACTGTGCGTTTTGGTGATGTTGTACCGAGCACGACTGCAGCGTGAACCTCAAAAGGCTGAGCGATTCCTGCCCCAGGCCCCGCCGGTCTACGTCCTCTCTGCTAACGAGAAAGCAGAACTGGCCAGAGCTTTACACGCACCCAATAATTCTAATGAGGAAAGTGATACTCCGAGAGTATAACCTGTAGCTATCAAAGACATTTACGTTACTCTACTCCATAGACATTTATAGCACTGAATTTTGTTGTTAACCACGAAATAGAACATTCAAAACACGTTTCTGTTCTACGTGACGTGTATCGAGTACTTTATTTTATTATTACCGATTGAAAAGTACAAGAAACGATTTAAATTAAAAAAAACAATAAAAATCGTGCATCTGTCAGTGCAACTCTACTTGTTTATGACTCGCCTTGACGTAGCGTGCTATGGCGCGCAACTTTAAATCTTAGTACAGGTTATAAAAATAAATAGGGTCCAAGTAACTGCTAGAGTTCTGAGTAACGTAGATGAAACTTACAATTGTACATTTCAAATACGGCTATTCGAGTTGTCATTCGATTTCAATTCGATTTGCTACTTGATATAATAAATTAATAATTGTTAAGTTTTATTAGACACCTATTAATAAGTCTTAAATATGAAGTCATTTTTGTCTTCCATCTTTCTACACATTTTGCACAGATTCTTAGCAATAATAGAATAAAATATAAACTTTGAAATATAATTAAAATAGTATGAATGTTGCAATCACTCTCCGTAATTGCTATATGCAATCAGTATATAATATACTTATATAAATCACCTTGTACATACAGTGTGATGCAAAACATCTTTCATACTTATAGTTAATCATTGGTAGTTTAACTTACATTTATGAACTCAAGACACGGAAGTAGAACTTTGGAGATATTGACTGCAAAATATTTGATAAAATCTTATTACTAAAGCCCAGTACTAAAATTAAATAGTTTTCTTATATTAAAGATGGTCCTATAAATTTATAAATTGTCATGTTTTAATTTATTTTGATAAGATAAGAAACTACTGTTCTCTGTTGCAGAATCTACTTTCATGTGTAGAGGTAAAACACTGTCAAAAACATCATATTGGACATTTAATGTAAAGTTTCTAGCATAAAACTTAGGTTCTAGTAGATCTATTTTTAAGACGGCGAAGAGACGTGCGTCGGTAAAATGCGACGAACGCCTTTACGCTTCCTTTAGTTCCTTACGTCCAGCCAAGACTTTTTAATTTGCTAGGGTTTTGTTTGGTTCTTTATAAATTGCAATGGAAGATAAGGCTGGCCGTAAAACTAATCTAGTCTGTTCTTATTCAATACTGTCATTGACCCTTTTGATTTGCTATGTAAATACATTTTTATATTTTAATAAACTGCTTCTTGCAACATTTTTTTTATTTACTTTCTAAATTTGTTTATATTTTTGTGCATTATTCTTCTGACCAATAAATAATTCTACAAATAATGTATTATATTATATTAAAGAATGAATTTACTATATGTATGTTTACTTCCTTTAAATAAATAATTTTATAGAAAAGAAAAAGAATTTTTATTTTGTCTAAAGATGTAATATTTATCATACTAAATTGGGAAACAACTTATCCTAACTGGTAACTATTATATAATATACTTTTAGGACGAGGTATGAGCTTTTATCATAATCTCACAAATGCAGAAGTTCACGTGTATGGATGTTTGTTATTATGTATCTCCAGAATGGCTAAATTGGGCATAGATGTAAAATAACTATATTGGCAACTAAGTTAATGCTGATGCTAATGCTATTTAAGCAATATTTTCGACAAATATTTATGTAAATGTCTTTCAAGTCAACTAGTTTCAGTGCTACAGCCACAACTCATGTAGTTAAGTTAAAAGACCTCAACCAATGATAACAGAAATAATTAAAATTACCTTATTTGATAGATACCTATCAGGGATGTCAGAATGACATTGACATGCCATGTGTCAATGACGACAACAGACAAGTGTATAATTTTTAAATAAAATAATTGCCACAACAAAAATTCCTATGATTTTATCTTTAAAATTACCATATTTTCTGTAGCGGAGATAAGAATTTAATTAAATTTGAAAGTTAAAACGCTTCAAAATAAGTTTAAAACCAAAAGATTTGATACAGTTGCTTGAAACCTAGTATCTAATGCTTAAAACTTTAAATATTTTGGTTTGACGTTTCCTTTTGACTTTGGCAGTTGTTGGGGACCGGCCAGGGATAAGAAATTATTTTAGAATGAATCAAGAAAGCGTACTCGCTTGTTGCGCCGTTTGCAGTGAGAAGACCCATCGCCGATGCGCTCGCTGTCTTAATATTTACTATTGTAATACGGAACACCAACGACAAGATTGGCGCAGACATAAATCCGAGTGTGTTTCGAAGTTACCAAAACAGGCATTGGATAACGTTAACGCTGTCCAACAGTCGTCTCCCACGAAGGAAAAATTTGAGAAAGTAGTTAAGAAAGAGATTATAGTCAGTAAAGAAGAAAGTGAGATTGTAGGACCTACAAATCAACAGGGTAGTGAAGTTAGACAGTTGAAGAAATCGAAAAGAAAAAACGTGAAAAAAGAAGGTAGTGCGGAAACGAATGAAAGTAAACAATTACAAACTTCTAAAAGAGAAGATCAAAGTGTTGAAAGTGGATTAAAAGCTGGACCTTCAGATATAAAAGACAGTGTCATATCTAGTGTAGTGTATACAAATAGAGACTTGACAAAACAGAGTGCCATTATTCACGAGGGTTCTTCAGAGCAGGAAATCCTGAACGAATCCGCTCAACAGCTGAGCACAGTAGACTTTGTGACTGCCACAACTAATGTTTTGAAGACTGTGAATAGAACTAATGCAAAAATGCCACCAATTCCTGTGTATGTTCCTGAAACACATTCTAAAATGAAGGAATACCCTGAAGCGTCGCTAAAGGGTAGTGGGGCGTTTATGATGAATAATTACTATGGTGACACAAGTGATCCTAGTTATGAGATCTGTCAGAGGGTCATCAGAGACATGACACAGTATGGTGTGTGTGTTTTGGACAATTTTCTAGGTAAAGATCGAGGACTGTTGGTGCTAAACGAAGTCCTGGAAATGTACAGATCAGGCATTTTTACCGTAAGTAAACATTATTTTTATTACAAGTTAAAACACAAGTTTAAACAAAAGCTTATAGATTATTTTTTTTATTAAGACATTAAATGGTAATAAAAATTAAATTCTTCATTATACTTTGGAGACAGACATCTTATCTGTAATAAAGGTATTTTATCTATAATTTTTATAAAGATTAAAAATTAATCATTTAATACAAAAACAGATACAAAAATGTGATTGGAAATAATTTTTCATAAATTGATTTATATATTTATTAATATATTACAAAAAAATAACATTTAAATATCATAATTAGATTTATAATATAAATAATAACAATAAGTTTTTAATTTATTTTAAATATAAAAAATAGATATTATTGTAATGAATACTGGCTAGGTATAGATTTTAAACATTTATAACTAGTGTTCAACTGTTAACAGCATATGTTCCATAACAATAAACAATTATGATGAATGATAATTGTGAGATGTGAAGTCAATAACTTATACTTAAGTCAATAACTTATAAACATAACATCAATTACTAATTGTATAATAACTCACTTAACTTATGACGCTGATAGAGATGTATGGAGGAGTAGTACATACTGTGCCGAACCTCGATAGAGATAAGGGCAGGTTGATGATGATGATGATAATAACTCATTGATAACTATTGACCTTGCCTTTTTACTATGGAGTACAGTCCATCGGAATAAGCGAGAAACATGAATTAGCGAGAATAAGATACTCGGGTAAAATAACCTCGTAAAAGTGAAAAATATTGCAGTCCCTTCGTCTCTTGCTTATTCAGGTTTGACTGTGTATGACAAGATATTTAACTGTTATATACTTAAAAGCCTATTATGTCTTAACTATCATAGATATATTTCAAAATATTTAATACTGGCCTTATGTTATAAATGAGGCATTTAAATTTTGCTTTTAAATATTTTAAAGGGTCACCTTGTCTTTGATAATGTAATTAGTGTTATTCTAAAATATTAAAAAATCTTTGGAGAGTCATCCTTTTCACAGTACCTTTTAATATTAGCTGCCAATATTATAAATTACTATCTCTTAAAAATTTCAAAAAAAAATATATTAAAAGTGTTCCTTTTGATGTATGTTTTTACTACATTTTGATCTTTATTTAAGCGACCTTGATACTTTTTCAATACTGTAGTATAATAATTTAATTTAAAACTATTATTAAATTCAACTTTGTTATTATTATAAATATTTAAATGTTTATGCATACATGTAGTATATGTTGTCTGTTGCCAAATAAACAATTGTCACATGGCCAGTTGCCAAGAGCCAGCTGTTCAAACATTGTAAAAATTACGTCATGTATGTAAGAAACCCCTATCTCATCGAGTTTGTTGATTATTTGCGTTCGCAAAAACAGTTTCAGAAGTACTTTTTACAGTCTTTTTCAAAACGGCCAGTTTTGTTTTTTTTTTAATAAAACTCTTTCAAATTATTCAAACTTTCGTGAGACATCATCATAAACTTATATAAAAACGATTAAAACACTAATGTATGTTCGTCCGGTGGCGGCACCGACTATTTTCGAACCAATCGGGGGGAATCTTTATCAGGATGAGTGGGACTTGTATTATATCGCGAATGCGGCCTGTCGCTCACTGAAGGGCTTGATGGGCTCGAATCTAGTCGGTGCCGCCACCGGATGAACATATGTGGTTTTAGCCGTTTTTATATAAGTTTAATAAACGTCTTTGTTTACAAACTGTACAATGTTTCTCGTGCGTATAAAATATGAACCAAACATTGACTACGCTGTCTTGCGGTTTGTTTATGTTTTACTATTTCTAGCGCCGCCACGGTCAATGTCTATCGTTTCTTAACAACGCGTTACAATGTTCTCTTATATTCATTTTCTGTTTCAATGAAATGAAGTTATTTATTATGATTGTCACGACTTTTATATAATATTGATCCAATGTCGATTAAAAGTAGAGGTAACGCTTCTGCAATTGGGGTCTATGGCAGCCGTTCTCTATGTAGACGAATTTAGTTTGCCGCTTGCTCATTCGTCGTGTGGATTAATTTAACTGAAATCTCACCACCAATCAATTTGACTCAAATCAAACCAAATTGAGTCACAAGACGTCGACACAAGACAACCCAATTTTACAGAGTTACTCGTATTTTATAACGAGAGACTGCTTAAAATGTTTTTATGGGTATTGAGGAGACGTAAAGGGAGGATAGTACGAGGAACACTAGCGCGCACCTTTTTCCACTACCACTGGGCGCAGCTGAGCTGATAAACCACGACCCACCATCCGTTCCAAACCCATCCAATCCATCCAAAGTCGACGCATCCGTTCAAGAGTTACATCTCTTATGATCTCTTACGGGATGCAACTATTTTCGTTAGAAGTTTGAATGTACAATTTGTTAATGCTGTTCTTTCAGGCAGGGCAGCTCGTGTCGAGCCCGGGAAGCACGGAGGCGCAGACCATCCGTAGCGACCGCATCACCTGGATAGACGGCAAGGAGCCGCACTGCTTCTACATCAAACAGCTCATCTCACAAGTTAGTTACTACTATTAATATAATACATACAGTTTAAGTTCTAAAGAATTAAGGTCCGTTCACAAAGACCGAGGCGAAAGAGGGCAAATAAAATTGACCTTTAAACTCCATGTGAACCGACCGTTATTCGTCGATTAAGAAGACAAAAACGGGAGGTTTTGAACCCAAAAAATTTACTCCTGATAGAGTTTGGATTTTTGACACATGTAAAAAACGGCTTAGCTATAGTAAACAAGTATGCCTATTTAGCAAGAATGTATCTACCTTTAAAAAAATGGATTAGTTTTTTACATTTCCATGCTCGCCAAGGGCAATCGTTATCTCCACGCAAGCTCTCACAATTAACACCTGCCGCAATGACGCGACTTGCTAATATTTTACTTAGATATATAATTTATTTTAGCAACAACTGTGTATTGTGTTTGGTTGTAATTGCATTGTGTTACGTTTCTTATCGTTTATCGAATAACAAACAAATATAATTGATTTAATATATGAGAAAATGTTACTCAATGTTTGTTCACTTTATAATTTCCATGAGCATTATTTGTGTTGTCGGGATTTCCCCGAAGGCTATTTCATATCAATATTGCAATCCATAGTTTCCATATTCCATAATGATTATAAATGAATATTCCATCATATTTAGTATTAGAATAATTTCTCTATTTTTCTCTGAAAAAACTGACCCAATTAGATCATAGAGGCAAGTCAGTTTTAACAATGGTGGACGCTAGCAATAACATTTATTGCACGAATAGGTTTATAATAGGAAAAGGATAGGAAGGGGAAGTGGATTTGTCGGAGGAGGGATGCAAAGGAAGGGGAAAATTCTCATTCTGTGCATCCCCTCGCCGATTTCAGGCGGCCGATAGCTCGATTGCCACTTTATGATATACTAGCTTTCGCACGCGACTCCGTCCGCGCGGAATTAAAAACAATTAGCCTATGAGTTCTTCCAGATTACCTTCTACATTTATGCCTAATTTCATCAAGATCCATGCAGCTGTTCCGGGGATACCAAAACAAACATCAATCCATCTAAACATTCGCATTTATAATATTAGTAAGATATAAAAACATAATGTCATTATTAACCTCACTTCTCTAAACGCTGTTTAGCAAATATTATACATAAAAATTCTTGAATAACAACTTGTATCCGATACATAGTAAGACTAACGTTTTTTAAACGGTAAATGTTAACGCGATTTTGCAATAACATGTAGGTTAATAAAATACTTTGATATAGTATCGTTTGAGTGCGGATAATGATAGTATTTGGGCGATATCGAGGCGCCAGTGACCGAGTACGTCTTGACCGGTATGTACTCGGCAAGCTAGGTGCATTTCGTATTCTTAATACTTGCATTTGTCTACAGTATGATACATAAAAGTCTTAAGATTGTTAGTTACTCTATATATGTGTGCGTCCAATTCTCATTAAATGCACTGCATTTATTTTTTGTGACCTTTTATATTTCTTGCGATGTTTTGAGAGGTGAATGGATAATTTCACTATCTACTTCTTACTAATATTATAAATTAAACAGATGGATCGGTGGATGGATGTATGTTTGAAGGTATCTGCAGAACGGCTTAACGGATCACGATTAAATTTTGCATGGATGTAGAACATAGTTTGGAAGAACACAGACTTACTTATTAAGTTTTTATTATTCCTCCCGGACGGAGTTGCGGGCGACAGTTAGTTTGTAATAATCTCAGTATCAGACCAATAAGCCAAGTTGATAGTTTGAGTATAATATTATCTGTGCTCTAAACTAAATATTCGTAAAAAAATACCTCTCTATGCAAATAGTTTTGCTATGTTCCTCTCACGGTTACTATTTTTTTCAGGTAGACAAAATAATACTACAGGCGAACAAAATGCCCAACAATGGCAAGATGGGCGACTACGTCATCGACGGCAGGACAAAGGTGAGGTTATAAGTTTCATACTGATACATAAAATATCGATTATTGTAGAATCGAGTAAGAATCTTTCGTCGTATAAAACTCTATGCAGTATTGTTTTTTTAAACCCGGAAAACAGAAAACCTTTTTTTTTAATTATACGGCAATGGAATCCCAGATGACGTTCTGTAACGATAAAGTTATTTATAATTTTTTTTTATTAATTTTATCTGTGCTTGTTGATGAAGTCGAACTATTTCCGACAGTATAAAATAATACTTCTTTCATCTTGATGCAGTTTATAGATATGTGACATTTACTGGATTAAATTTTCCGTACTTATATAGTCGTGCTCGCCTTTTTTTATTAAAAATCGTTTAATGTTTATGAAACTCTTGTACCTATTCATTCGACTTAAATACTCTAACAATAGCTGGATAATAACAGCCAAAAAAAAATTGTCCTAGATATAATGGACATTTTGCGCCGTGGTGCGTAATTTATTAATTAACTCGTACGTAGTCACACAAGTTTTATGCACGTTTATCCTTTAGATGGGGAATTCTCAATTTAATAGCATGTTCTATGTGGTCTATCATTAATTTAACAATTTCTACTAAATATTCATACTAATAAGTTTTGTTAAAAGCGAATGTTGTAAAATAAACCGTTTTTGGCTAAAAATAACATCCGATTTTCCTTTGAGAAACTATCATATTAGACTAGATGCAAAAAAAATAATTGTCACAATCTAAAGTATAGAACAAAAAGTATTTGCAAAGTAAATATGTCGTTAAATTAATTAATAAAAACGGTAACAGATTAGATAATAAAAATAACAATAAATTATACAGATAACAATGTTGCGAAATAAGCGGGTTTCGTTACCGAACGCAACCAATACAATAGCGTTATCTATGGCCCATCACTATCGCATGGCGTCAAGATTCGCGCATCGTTGATAAAATGTCAAAATAAGGCGGGAACGCGCATGCGCGGTCGCGGCGCTGCGTACGTGACTCGCGGCATGGCGCGGCTAGGGGGCCGCGGGGTGCGGGCGGAGGGGCACTGTAAACATTAGTAAGAACTAAGAACGTAGTCCCACGTTACTGCGTCCCATGTTTGCTGTTTGCATCGTAGTTGTTATATTTCGTACCCTCTTTGTGGATTTAATAACATCCTGTGTAATCAATTCGTAGTAAGTTGACAAAACTCTGGCAATCTTATAAAAAGATAATTTAAACATTTACAAAACTGAAGACTTGAGTCGGATGTTTGTGTTTACAATAGTTATTTGAAGACACTTTAGAAGCAAACGGAACTATGCACGACTCCTAATCTCTGAAGACTAACGACACGAGAAATACTAAAAAAAACATACGAATTTATAACCTCCTTCTTTTGAAGTCGGCTGAAAAGCGGGAGGAATGTTGCTGTAACTAAATAATAATCAACAAATATTATTTTTTGGCATTCTGTCCTTGAGCATTTTTCAATAGATAAAATGACGAACAATTTTTCTTTTAATAATTAACATTTCTAAATCGTTAGTCAAATGTTTGACATTCATTGATTTGTTTGATTAGACTGTGTGCACAGAAACATTCAATAGCAGTTAACGGCTAAGAATCGCTTTTCCACAACCGGTTAGTTATGCAATGTTTACATTCACAAATGGACGCAATGCATACGTTATACGCAAAATGACGTGGCACATATGTATCAATATTTTTCATTATAATTTATGCAATTACTACTGCAATAGTTCTATTTCGCAAGGATAACACGTAATGTGTACCTATTGACAAAAAAAAGTTACTGCCTAGCCTAATTTTCGACAATTTGTTGTTTCTTAGACTATGTCTAGCAGTAAGTAGGCAAAGGCTGATGATATTGTGTATCCAATTTAAAACATGATTCTGAGTTCTAAATTATACGAAAGTTTTTGTGATTTAAAAGTAAAAAAAAACTGTCCAGAGCAAAAAAACTATAGCAATTAAGCCACTTTATACTGATCTACCACAATATGCGTTGATCTGGTCAAAGGTCATTCAGTTTCCTCTTTTATTTAAATAATTATAAACAATTTAATTACGTAACTTGAAATATTTATATTACGTCCGTGCATGCGTTACGTACGTTTGATTACGAAACGTTTTTTTGCGTCGGAACTCGAGAGTAAAAAAAGTGTGCCGTTACCCCACATTTTATGAATGGAAGCCCTTCGACCTAGTTGTGAGTCAAATGACCCTACGCACGATCCGTCACGTGCGCACTTTGTCGGTGCCTTGCCCTTAGTTGAGATGAAAGCAGATTCCGTTTCGCTTTCTAACCACGTTGTTATATACACATTTAAAACAGTTGCAGTTAATATTTGTTGAATTTTTAGATATGATTGTATAGATAAAGAAAATATTTTAATTGTAAATTGATTGCGATAATATACTTTCATATTATCATAATTATACGACGTAAATAGGAAACCTTTTTGCAGCGAAATTATTTATGTCCCACTTTGTATATATGGTTATAATTGAAATATGATCAGTAATATCTCTTTTTAATACGCATACGTTAGAAAGGAGACTATCTTACTTTCTTTTTTAGAGAAGGCAGTAAAGAAAATGGCCATAGTGTATTTTGATAGAATCTATTCGTTTATCATTCATTCATTTAACTCGATTCTTTGACTCCCAATATCATAATTGCTTAGCCAGTGAGCCATTACAATTAAAATATACGATAAAAAAAATCTCATTACGACAAATGAATCGTAAAAAAAAAGAAATAAAATTATAGCGTTCAAATAACAATGGTATAAAATAACCGTGAAGTTAACCTTCCTACATACCAGCTGCCAGCCGTGAAATTGGTAAATCGATTATTAAGACGTGCTTTTCTTCCATATTGTTTAAATGACAAAGTAACTCCAAACTCAACCATCTATAAAGGGAGATAAATTTATCTGCAACTCTTCCAACGTGTATATACAGCATTTTATTCAAATAATAGCTATCGCCTGCGAGTCCGTCCGCGCAGACTATATTCTACATTTGTGCCAAATTTCATGAAGATCCGTTGGGCCGTTAATTTCAAACAAACATCCATCCATCCATCCAAACATTCGCATTTATAATATTAGTAAGATAGTGAAGGACTGTGTATATGTGGAATTGCATTACACGTGCATTTCCTGTGACGTTGGCATAATGTAAACAAAATATTTATCATGTTGAACGTAGCCAACAAAGTTAACCGCACTTTATGGTTATTGATGTAGTAATTGACCACATTCGTAACTAGAACGCAACAGTGCAGGGTCGTTTCAAAGACATTTCCGGCCCTTACGGCACGTGCGCACGCCCTTTCGTTTAAATAAAATCGTAAAACGGAACGTAATGTACACGTGTTTGCGCCATAACGATCTTTCAAGATCTTACTTTTTCTTTTACGGCGTTAACCTTGAAATTCTTGGCAGAATTATTTTACCTTATTATTATTTTTAGTGTGACAAGATCGATATTATCAAATTATATTATAACATGGTTAATTTAATAAACTCGTTACGTGTTTTAGCTCATACAAGTCTCTAAAATATTGAGATTAGGCCTTCTTTAACCACGCTCGCTCTGTGCGAATTAGTTAACTTCACACAGCTTTAATTTTTTTGGAATTAGCTTCACTATATTTTCATTTACAAGGTAGGAATTTAATCTGCAGGAGATTACAAGTCCGATGTTTAACCACTACCCCACTTACGCGGAAACATCTGTACAAAGCAATTATTAGAAAAATAGATAAAGAAAACATCTGACAGACAATAAGCCGGTTTCAAAAGTCACTCGCAACCCGTCTGAAACAAGTCAGCAAGTCTCGCCAGGGGAATTTCTTACTCGTGATTATAAATATATGTAGTAATAACGTTTCAATTGCAATCATTGTTGCAAAATATTACTGGTTTTAAATTATCTACCCATAATATTTTTAAGTCTATACCACTGCTAGGCTGACCTTAAGGCATTCTTATTTATATTATTAGCCGAGCAACTTCCCACACAATCTTGAATATTCACAATTTAAATGTTGACTCACATAAATTAAAGCTGAATTCATAACAAGATTTCATACCAGTAAATTTTAATTCCTTGGTTTAGAATTACTGCGCCAAACGCGTATGTGAGCAACGAATAAAATAAATATTATACCATTGTCTTGGTAAACAATTATTTTGGTTCCATAACGATATGTAATTTTGCCAAAATAATTTTGTTTGCGTTCAGAAACCGTCACCGAAATGTAACGTAAAAATTATGACATGTTCAAAGTTTTCCAAGCCGTAGTTACCTATTTCCGAACGTTTTCCTCAATAACACATAAAGGTACATAGTGAAAACAAACCGCGCATTCACATACGTTGTGTCATCGAGTGGATTTGTTTATCTGACAATGAATAGTCATTGTGAATGTCGGGGAAATACTGGTTAGCCAACCAAGATTATTATAGTTATTGCACATATAGGCGAAGAACTTAAAACATATGTGTTAAGTCACCCGCAAAGGGCCAGCGTAATTGACTACGACCTAATCATCTCTAACTTTGGGAAGGCTTTGAACCCTTTGGCGAGGATATATATGAGCTAACGCTATATATTATGGTGAAGATGCTTCTATAAGGACCGACATACACTGATTCAAATTTAAAGCAGACCATCAACCGCGGTTGAAATTATCATTTCGCTAGTAAGCGTTTCAAGGATCCAAATGATTTCAACATGCGACTCTAAGATTATGTGAAGACTATTAAAATATTACTGCAGATTAGTTTATATCTATGCTTGATCTTTGACATGCATATTAACAACGCGTTGCTCACAGACCACCCACGGCGAAGTGAGTTAACATGCGCAAGTATTACGCACGTGACCGGCTTTGAAACTACCTCCTAAACTATCCAGTACGTACTGACAGGCACATTATCCTGTCCTCACCTCACCCTAAAAGGTGCCAGCACCGTTACCGAGCGTTATTTGGGTAAAAATATATTTAAAAGAGTCGGTCTACTAAATGAGGTACAAATAATCATAGAACAGATAGAACACAAAACTTTATAAATTTAAATGTCCTAAATTGCTGTACTTTATAAAAAATAAACCGACTGACTATAAGAATCTGCGGGATTAGGTTATGGAACTGTCAATAACTTTCGATAAGTCACGTGATTGTCGCTTGTCAATACATTTTTGAAGTTCGTTATAGAATCGCTTCGAAGCGAATGTACTTTGTATAACGCCCCTGAATACGAATGGAATGACACTAGACTCATTAAAATCTATTCAGTCGTTTTTCTCAAAGAAAGTTAGAAGTATGCTAATGTTTTTGTATGTATTTCTTCAGTGGAAACTCACTAGAAACATTTCATTCCAACGTTACTGTTGTTGAATTTTTTCTTACGTATGTTGTCGTTTCCGTAAGAGCACTGTTTTGTATTATGTCTTACCGTTTGTAATAACAGCGGTTTTCACAATGCGGCAACGACATCCGTGACGGTAAAAATGTTTCATAATCCTTATACTACGCACAAACGTATCGATTGTTAAGAAATTATATCGCGAATCATGGTCATCCTTCAAGAAAATTGTAATGGAATATTTTATTTTTAAATTAAAACGCATTGTGCGTTTCGCGTGTAGGTATCAAATTCGGAGCTTAAAATGAGGCGGGAAAATTTGCATCACGCACACTTATGACATTTGGCAATCGACTCTCTCGAAACGTCAAACTTGTATTAAACAGTATAAGTTATATATCTATGGGTTATACATGACATTCTAAGTCAATAACTCCATGGTATTTATACTAATTTAACACGGTTTTAATCTTTTTGCAGGCGATGGTGGCGTGTTACCCCGGCTCGGGCAGCCACTACGTGAAACACGTCGACAACCCCAACAAGGACGGGCGCTGCATCACCGCCATATACTACCTCAACCTTGACTGGGATATCAAACGCTGCGGAGGACTCTTGAGGTAAGAATACAAGGAAAGATGAAGTAGACTGAGAGATGAACACGCGAAGTATTCTTTTGATGTTATATGATTTATATTTATCATCCTGTATCTACTTGACATAAATCTTGATACCAATGGACTTTACTACTATCTAAACATTGTGGGCATAAAAAAAAACAAAGAAGATAGGAAAAAAGAAGGGAACTGAACCAGAGACACTTCGTGAAGCAAAAATATATTCCGAAAAGTTGCAGTACATCCCCTTTTAGTCTTTTGTTCATATTAATGTGTGTATAACATGTAACTTACAGGGTTTTCCCCGAGGGTACGAATCAGGTGGCGGATATTGCGCCTATTTTCGACCGCATGTTGTTCTTCTGGTCCGACCGCCGTAACCCACACGAGGTGCAGCCCGCATACAGCACCAGGTAATTGTTACACAGCCAAGCTTATTTAAGCAGTAGCCTAGCAGCTAGCTATTTGAAACCGTTAAACAAAGCAATTTCTAAATAAAAGTCAAATGTCCATATTAAATATTAATAAGTTAACTGTCAGTTAATATACCATTGAGTCTGTTACGTTTTTGTTCGATTGACAAAAATTAAAGCAAAGGAATTAACAAGTGGCGTAGTACAAGAAATAATATAATAAAAGCTTAACCTGACTTATGAGTCCAAAAGTCGCCATTTAGCATCTTAAAACAATCTCAAGAAATTTAATTTAGTCCATGATTGTTTTATTATTAATCATTGTTAACTTGTACTCGTGTAAAAACTTAAATTACTTTTGTTTGTTAGGAAGAAAATTCGACACTGCCGGTGTAGTGGCACAGGACTAGCCTTACTAAAATAAAGATGTTTATGTCCCCTCACTAATCACTCTGACACTTGTCTTTGTAATGAAAACGCGCCATTCGCGCCAAAGGATTGTAATTAGAAATGTCGTAAGATGTTAAATATTTTATGACCTGATAATATGTTTATAATATAATACATTAATGTTTCAGATATGCAATAACATTATGGTACTTCGACGCGCAGGAGAGAGCGGAGGCACTCAGACACTATAGTGAGTGTTGACACTTAATTAAAACACCTTTTATATGATAAGTTTATCAAGTGCTCTATTACAATACAGTTTATATTACGTATCATTGCTAAAAATTTTCAACAGTCTTAGATTCGTAATCTAACTTTCAAATAGTTTGGCATATTACGCTAAATGTTTTTTCACATAAGAAATAATTACGGTACGAATTCGCTAATACTCTAGCCGATATATAAAAAACCTTTATATATTTCCAATTGGGTTTTTCCCATTGGGCCGATCGATCCAACGCGAAACAGCCTTTATGTCACTCTGAAGTAGTAAAATACCTTACCTCATTTTACATTTTTTTTTATTCTTGGACATAATTCATCTGTGTTTTTATTCTTATATAAGCTGTCGGACGCTACTCCATCTGCGCGAAATTAAAAAAAAAACTTACATAAGTAGCCTATGTGTTCTTACTATGTTCTACATCTGTGCCAAATTTTAAAGAAAATCCGTTCAGCTTCGGAGATATCTTTAAAAAAACATCCATTTATTTATCCATCCAAATATTTACATCTTATCTATTATATATATAAAAGAAAGTCGTGTTACACTATTCATAACTCAAGAACGGCTTTACCGATATGCCTGAAAATTGGTGAGGAGGTAGCTTAGAGCCAGGAGACGGACATAAAATACTATTTATTCATTTTTTTTTAATTTATGCCTTGAAGAGCTGCTTTTTATTTAATTAACTGATATAAATGAGTGGGTGGGCTACACTAATTAAGTCTTTTTATATATCCACGCTCACGGAGTCGCGGGCGACAGCTAGTTTATAATATAAGTAAGATAAGATTTTGTTAAGTAATTTTTTTTTTTTTTTCAGAAGAACGCGGTCAGCCATCCTCTAGCAAGTGACGGCGGTTGATAACAGTCGGTGCGATCGCTAAGTTTATGTCATAGTATTATGTATGATAACATACATACAACACATATACTCCTGTTAATTCTCGACAAATATCATATAACATCTGTATATGAATTCAAAATAACTCTTAATAACTATCTTTATGAAGTTATTTTTATGTTTCGAGAATTTACAGGATTTTTATTCTTTTATGGACCTAGTCAATGTTTTGACGTTAAGATGCGGTGACCATTTATATATTTGTCGCAATTTAAATTTGTTGCTATTTAATTTCACTGCTAGGGTTGTTTAAAGGTCAATCAAAGAGTCCCTTTGTGTTAGCAGTAAACGACTTAGTTGTAGTTAAAAATGCTTGAAATCGACGAAACTGAAACTAGACGGTTAAATTTAATGTGGTCGAATTCTTTTTTTACTATTACTATAGTACAAGGATATCTGGCCTGGTGAGGAAGACGCTACTATACTTGGGTAAAAAAGAAAAAGATCACAGCTATGGTACAAAAAGGATCTTGTAACACTTTTTGACATTGACAGGGGGGCGTTAGTGAGCTGTCATTATTTAGTTTTTCTTATTATTGTGGACATATAGATATCCTTGTCGGTTTATGATTTACGGCCGAAGTAAGGCGAATGTCAAAGCGACCACTAGTCTAATTTTTATATTTTGATGTTACGTAATTGCGTACTATATGATTTAATATTACGTTAATTATTTGATACAAATGGCAACACGTGTATTAAGTTTGTAACTTAGAGGAATTACTTATATTTTTATTTTTATTTCATAAGGTGGCAAACGAGCGAGGCCACCTGATATCGCTGAAATAGCGAAGTGACCGTTGCCCATAGACATAGACAATTGCATAAACGTTGCCTACCTTCAATCGACGGAGATGATGCACAGAAAGAAAAGATTTTCCCTTTTCATGCATCCTCTTATCCGGAAAGTCCACTTCCACTTCCCATCCTATTTTTCCTACAACCAATCCTATCTTTTTATGAAATATTCTTTTGACTTACTGACGTCTTTACGTCTTTTTTTATTGTCTTTCATATATGTTTTATATGCAATAATATTACTATGATTTGTAATAAAGCTTTCAGTCATGATTATAAACATATTTTAAAATGAACAGCTTGGGGAATTCCAAGTAAAAAACAGGCAACAAAAGGCGATCACTCTATAAGTAATTCCCCTAATGTTTGTAATTGCGTTTTGAACGCCACAAAAAAGTATTATTTATCGTTGGTTTCTGAAACAAAAATCTCCGTAAAAACCATATCCTTATCTCTCATTATCTTCAACAATATAGAGATAACATTACCTTTTAAATGGTGATTTTGGTCTCTGAAACCCAATTAGTACTCGGCATTTAAGTTGGCCCGTGGGTAACTAGAGTACTCATCTGTCCGAGGTGCCAAGTGCTCATTGTACGCCATTTTAATATTTTCACACAATTCTTTATTCACTATGGTTCGCTAATGGTATTATTAGTGATTATATTTTATTTTGTAAAATGTATTTAAATTTTTGCTCTTTTTGACATCAAACTTTGACAATCTAAAATGTTTATTTAATAAAAAATACAAATTAATATTTATTTTACTTTCTTCTTTAAGTGCAATAGATAATTCTTTTTTTCTTTTTATATTTCCAAATTACTATTTGTTGTCAGTTTTTGTTATTTTTATCTATTTTTCTAACATTAGCGACCATTGTCGGACAAGATTGAAGTCATTACAAATCCATATGCATCTGTTCAGACGTCTTGTCTATGTATAGCTCTATTTATTTATATATTTAGTCATTCACAGCCACGAATTATATATAAGGTGCAAATGTTTTAACAAAGTTAATTTGCCAAACTATTTTTTTCTCGTAGACCAATTTCACTGATTTTAGTATATAAGTTACTACATTTCTTATTCAACTTATGATGTATAAATGAACATAAATATACATACATCTTGTTTTATGTATGTGTAATCTGTTCTATACATTTTTTTATATTTAATTCAGTATTAATTGTAACTTTTTAATTAACAAATGAACTTTCTCGAAACATATGCATCATTTTAATGTCTAGTTATTGAAATTAATTTGCTGTAAATATCACTATGTAACACAAGGATAATATAGAAATTATTTACTGAGAGCAATTTGTAAAAAATAAGTATTGAATTTTATACAAAGTAGATAGATTTTGTTAATTCTTACCATCGATTTCCATTGTCGTAATACTCGTATAAAACAATTTATCTAGATAAAAACCTAAGATAACATGTTTTTAGGGATGTTCCGGAAATGGAAACGCTTGGTTAGTATAAGTGTGCGTCGCGAAAGCGGCGTGTTATTTAAACTTGTGATGTTACTCGTTATTTAAGCACATGCATTTTGTATTTAAAATTCAATAGACCATTGACGGAATGCGTTCTAAATTGTAAACAAAGCTAACAGGTAATTTTATTCGATTTAAAATGTAAATGTATTATTGAAATTCAATTTTGTTTTCTGATATCTGCAAAAGGTTTTTGGTCCTACATCCGACACTATTTGTAATTGCTAAATCCTTTTTGTTGTGACGAACGCATTTCGTGAATGTAATTTTCGCAAACGACTGTAATAAACATTTTTTTACTAAAAACCTTCATGATCTTTCAATTTATTTTGATTCTATGTCAAAGAAATTAAATGCACAACCGTAAACAATAGCATGATTAGTAATAAATGAAATCGATTAATTTTAATCGAGACAATCGATTTGAAACGAATTCGTAAATACTGTTTTTATCGATTAGAATATCAAACAGTGACACGCAGCTGATATTCCTATTAAGTGTTATTAAACCAAAATAAAAAACTCAAAGACTACAACAAAAGCTTTATTCCTTTGAAATACTTTTGCCTTCTTTAATTTAATTACATGACAGCTAATTTTCTTTTTATCCTCTATTTCTTCTTCGGTGGTGGTTTCTTCTTGACCTCCTTGAAAGGTCCGAGCTTCTGTCTGACAAGGAGTCCCCTCCACCAGGCTTGCACCACCACTGCTGCGTTGAACATTTTCTCGCGGTACTGGCGCGCCTTTTCCCGCTCCTCTTTGAAGTTCACCCAGTCCTTCATCAGCTTGTCGTGTTTCTCCAACTGGAAGGAGATGGCTATGTAAAGACTGCTCGATGGGCCATTTAGACAAAGAGAAGGAATAACCGATGCGTAAGATTTTATCAAAATGCACATTATTATTGATAAAAAAACAATTGATATTGGTTGACATTTAATAAAAAAAAACATACCGTGTCTTCGAGTTTCTGTCTGTTCTCTAGCGTGGTTTCATAATCGGACCTCTTGATCTGGATCTTCAGGTCTATGCCCTCCATGTCCGTATCGTACTTGTTCATCCAACTCTCCACCTTCTCTAAAGTTTCCTATATTGGAAACACACTCTTTTGTAAAGGTAAAAGATATTTCTGATTTCTACAGCACAATTACAGGATCGACTCTCAAAGAATATAATCACAACATAGTGTACCAATGTTTCGGGAGTACAACAAATTTCAAGATTTTCGCTTATGCGAAATGCTTTTTATGCTAACTTCATACAATGTAGAACACCAAGCCAGTAGCAAGTGCAATATTCATATAATAGCTGTCATTGCTTACATTGATGATAATATTGTTAAGAAGCTCGAACTCCGTGTGCACACGCTGTTCATGGTCCAGTCGTTGCTTGTGCGTCTCTATCTCGGAGGCAGGCGGGCGCTCGCGATCCGCGATGCTCTGCTCATGCTGCTCCGTCCGCGCCCGCTGCCAGTTCACGATATACCGGGTCTGGATCTCCGCATTCAGTGCTGCATCCTAAAAAAATGTACACAAAAGGCAAAGGAACATCGAGTCGAAGGATCAAACTTTTTGATTCATAATCCCCTGCCCTTTAATACTTACTTCTACTTGAGTTTTGAGTTTGTCAATCACCACGTCTGTGTCGTAGGTTACGGTCTTTACATGCACGCGCTGTTGACGAATCTGTCTATTCAAGTCTCGACGAGTTCTAGAAGAGGACCAAATATAGATGTATTTTGTAACTGAACGTGATTGCTGAAATATTGAAGACTTGGGTCAGTAAGTTTATAACTAACGCTCTATTCCTAGCTTCATCTTCTAGCAGCGTCAGGTAATATTCCTCACGCTCCACCATGCGGGCAGAGTGCTCAACCAGGGACTTGAAGTCGCGCTCCAGCGACAGGTCTGCATATGTTGACGTTAAGACGTCTAAAAGAAAGTTTCTGTAAAATGGATTTTTAGGTTAAAGCCAGGTTTAAAGATGTAAGAAAGCTATTATACATAGTAAAGTACAAATATAAATTAATTTAACCTGTCCGCTTCAAGCTTGTCCAGTTTGTACTCTTCACGGCCCAGATCATTGGGATTGATCTTCCCTAAAGGATCGATGTTCTGCGCCGGAGGAACAGAAAACTTTATTGCTAACAGATCGCCCATATCCGCCATCGCTTTTGCCACACGCAAGGCGTTATTGCACTGTGCTAAGTGAGTAAGAAATTATTAACGTCCTCCAAGAAAGCAAAAGAATAAGTGACGAGAAATTTTTAAGCAATAAATCCGATTATTAATGTTTCTCACCAAGGATACGCATTGTTGTAATTGAATCTTCTAAAATAGTTGCAAACAAACAAGCAGTTGTAAACGGCAGCCTAAAAAAGTTTAAAATGTACATACTTGAGTAGGAAAATTAAAAATCCCAGTTGTGCTCATGTGAGAATTTTGTTTAGACTTACTCGTCCGCATTTTTATTAAAATTCCCTTCGCCTTCACTATCCTAAAAGTTAAGAAAATATCAGTAATATTGTTTATGTAAAAGTGTTGTGAGATTTCAATTATCCAAGATTGACCTCTTCTATTTTATTTGTTCTTGATTGACTAAGTACATTTGATTTGATTTTTACAACATTAATTACATCCCAATCCTCCATGTCGTTACTTGAACCCCTTCTATTATAAGGGTTCATATTAAAATAAAATCATATGATTTAACTGAATTAGTACTAAAATTCTTAATTAAAATAATAAAATTGACAAATAATCAAAAATCTTGTCACTTGTATAGGTTTCAAAGTTGAAACACGTCAACTTAAAAGCTTTATTTTTTAAAAAAAAGTAGTCACACGAAAATCGAGTACAATTGTGTAACGATAACAGTTCTTCATGTATCGATTTATTGCAATCGGTTCTCCACATCACTACCTCCACCCTCACTATTCGTAAACGTCAATTACGTCACGTGACTTTTTTGCCCAATCAAAGATCAGTTTTGATTTGGTTTAAAAAACTAACTTCATGAAGGTAACATCGAGTTACATTTTAGGCTTTGTTTACCAGTTTTATTATGCCTGAAAAAGAAAAGGTGAGTTTGGAAATTTAGTGCACCATAAAAATCAAACAGGAAGTATATTACAGTTAATGATAGTGCAAAATCGGTGGAAACACAAGTGTTCGGCATTTGAGATACGCTACTCGTAAACTAGTATTATGGCATGCCATGTCAGTTCGGTTATGGTATGTGTTTCTGCATAATTTACGCGTGTAATATCGTCGTTTATTTGTGAATCGCGCCAAATATTAGTGGTGTGAAAGTTTTAGTGAGAACTATTTTTCACAGGAGGCGATGAAGACTAAAATTGATAAAAACAAAAACGGAGACACTGAAACTGAGGTGAGTTGTTTATAATCGTAATTTATTCAGTTTTAGTCTTTCCAACATATCATTTAGGAACTATGCTATTTTTTAAAATACAAATAGTTCCGTACAAAAATTGCTGTCATTTACATAAACATAGTCTTTTATGTAACTGTAAAAAAATTAAGTATCTATAAATTATGCTACTTTTGATGGTTAAGGTTCTTTTTTTTATTTTAGATAGTTTTTATGTAAGTGTACGACTTCTACAAGTAACAATTATATGTCACTATGCAATCATCATTTAAATTACATTTTATTACATAAATTGCAAATTTTTCCTAATTATATTTTTCAGTAGTTCTTGCTTACTAGTGTTACTAATTAGTATTCAGAATATTACTTATCTATATTGTAATTTTAAATTTTTAATCATATATCTTGAATGGTTTTTATTATCTGTTGTTTTATTTATTCGTCACTATTTACTATGTGTTTATGTATTATTGAAAACATAAAAAAATGAAAAATCAAACTGCAACAAACAATGAAATATATCACAACAATAATTACATAATCATACTGTCCATTCAGGGTATCGTATGTACTCTCTTATTTCATTTCAATATTGGGATTCATTACAATTGAATTTTTAAAACAGGTTACATTGTTGAATTGAGTGCTTAAGTGATGTACAAAAGTAGTGCCCAAAGACATAGGTGACTGCCAAGTTTCACATGAAGGTGTTGAGGATATAGCCAAATGGAATAGATTAATTAGGAAACCCTAAACCACCATGATATACAAGCTAGGCAAAGAGAGAGAGAGTGCTTATGTAATGCTAATAGTACAGCTTCAAAAAATCCAGTTTTAAGTTCCCTTGAACCTATTTAATTACGAGAAGAAGTGCATAAACTTTATGTAATGAATATTTTTAGTAAAAGATTTCTTTCATTACAAATTATGGTTGAATTTTATCCAATGGGAATGGAGTTATTGAATTCAATTGTTAAAAGTTTATAGATTGTTTACAACAATATAATTCTTTCTCTAAATGTTATCAGCATGTCTAATCAAGTGAAAAATAATATAATACAAAGTCAAGTAAGTGATGTAACTAATTAATATTATGGTAGACTTATGAAATTGTTCTAGAAAGTTCAAAAAATTATGTTCAAGTTATAATTATCAATAGTAAGCATTTTGTTATAATGTATCAGTGAAGTGCCTAAGTCTTGGGTTTCATTTTATCAATAGTTAAGTGAAATGATTACTAAAAGAGTATTTTTACTTTTACTTTTTCTTCTAGCTCTACAGCCCTTTGTGGGCCTTGGCTTGGTTCAGCAACTTTTTCCACCCCGGTCTATCTATGGCCATGGACTTCCAATCTATGCCCACTTTTTTTGCGTCCTTATTTACGCCGTCTATCCATCGGAGCTTTGGTCTCCCTCGACTTCGATGACCTTCGGGATTACTCGCCATAACACTCTTAGGGACTCTGGCTTCGTCCATCCACTCCATGTGGCCGGCCCATCTAAGCCTGTTTAATTACTTTTACTAATAAAGGAAATTAATTCAAAGTTAATACTAATTTTTATTGAACATGATTTGGTTAGTTGCCTCATACCAAATATTTTTATGACACACCTTTATATTGACCTTCCAATGCTAATTATAGATATTGATAATGGGACTGGTTAAGGATTACGCTTTAGTTTTTAAAGTAACTCTGAGTTTTAGCATAGGTTTCTGTTCAAAATTCCAGTTTAAAATATATTATCTCTTTGTTTTGTCAAAGATAAAAATCAGGGATGAAAATATTTGGACTCAGAAACCTACGGTAAGTTAGTTACATTAATAGTTTATTATACTTTTTTTTAATGGTAAACTATAGATTGTGCAAGTTGTTATTAATTAAAAAAAAATTTATTTGAAATTTATATTATTTTCATTAAAGTGCATACAGCAGCGAATTAATTGGTAACGGTGCGCATATTTGATTTGATTGTTTTGCTGCAAGCGTTGACACAAATCCGCACCGCGTAATTGCAGACGATGCGTAGTTAACGCGAATTATATTGCACAATCGATAGCATTGATGTAAACAGGAATATTGAACCTTATTCCCTTGTTATAAAGAGTATAAGCTATCACCGATGTGTCAATAGTGTAAGTTTACTGTAAACATTGTTTTGGCACTCGTATAACGTATCATACAAAACAGTGTTTGCGAAGCGACGCGTGCGTACGAACGCAACGTACGGTTTAATATTAGAATATTTACTAAGTATTCGTAAATATCAATATTCGTTTCGTTATTACTGGAATATTCATATTAGTGTTGTGTATAGGTATTTCCTTAATGTTCGCATAAAGTAAGAATAAATATTTTAGCGATACGATTCTGGGAAGTGGGAGTTTTGTATTACATTCCTCTATAATTATAGAATTATTATGATTACTTTGTAAAATACATTTTAATATGTAATAACTTTGTAAATATTTTGTAAAAATATTTAGTTAAATGTTTACTTTAAAGTTATCAAGTATTTTGTCGTAAGTGAATACTGTTATCTTGAGTTATAAAATATCATTTATAGTGGGTTTCTTAGACATAAATCCCAGATTAAAACATATTGATATCTCTGTTTTGTCAAAGTTTTTTGAAAGATAATGACAGAGAGGGATGACATGTTTTGTAAAGATTTTGGTTTCCGAAACCTATGGGTACAACATTCTTATTAATCAGTTCTTTACTTCAAAGTTTATTATTTTAATTCTAAATATGGGATCGTGTTTTTTTAGCCGGTCTTTAGATTTACGCGTTCCAAATGAAGTAAGAAAAAAACGTGTAACGTGTGTAAACGTACTTTAAAGGAGGGACCGCGTTGCATTCACTTTTTGCAAAGCACACAATTTGCAATTGACTCATTGGAACACGTGAAGGTATTTTTGAATAGTAGGGCATATCTTAACCCGACTTAAAGACAGCGTAAATTACTTTTAACAGGTTCTCTACTAATATTTTGCCTTTCAAAATCTTTTTTCTTATGAAAACGGTAATTTTTCCGTTCTATAGATATTGGAATGTGAAAATCATTACTATGTGAGGAACGTTACGTAACTTTCTGCGTTTGTGTTTAAAAATAAATTAATAAACGCCAAGCCCAGTGTCATTACTTATATTTTTAATTTACCATTGGATCATTAAAATTTATATTGGAGGATAATCGTTCAATAAATAAGAAACATATTTTCAAGACAATTAATTTATTGTAATAAATAATGCGTTTTGTGTCGTATTAAACAATCTTTGAAATATAAAACGAGGTAATAAAAGTTTCAGAGCCATATTCCTCTTTAGTCCAAGTTCAACAAATGTGTCCAACAATCTGACTACGTAATGGTATCTTCTCGATCAATGACCTCTATCATATAATCTATTTATTATTGGTTTCTGAGACTAAAATCATATTTAAAAGATGTCTGATTTTAGAGATTGTTGTGGTGGCCTTTGGCTTGGAAGAAATCTGAAAATACATATTATAGTATGTTTCTCATTTAGTTTATGAAATTGTGTTAAAAAGTAGTATATATATTACTGTTATTAAATAGTATCAGTTGTCCGTGACTTTGGCCGGAAAGAAAAAAAATCAGCCTATGTCATCCAGGGATAGTGCAGCTTTCCAACAGTGAAAGAATTTTCCAAATCGGTTCAGTAGTTTCAATGGAAACAAAGGAACAAACAATAAAATCTTTCTTTTTTATAATATTAGTAAGGATAAGCGTATTGCATACGCAAACCAACCCGCACTGGGCCAGCGTGGTTGACTATGGCCTAGTCACCCCTAACATAGGGTAGGCTCTGAGACTTGGGCCGCGGATGAGAGCGAAATTGTACCCGTGGCCCCGTCGCGATGCGTTGGAGAAACAGAGAGGTTTAGTGGGTATGCCTCCGTTATGGAGGAGAATCCCACATAACTACCGCGTCCCCCCCGGGGCGCGGAGTATGCATAAAGCATTTGTCTCTGTAAAAAAAAGAGCTCTGATCCCCTCAATGGGAATGTATAGTGAGCTGATAATGATATACGCATACCTTTTAATAATGCTTAAGTAAAACAAGTTGTAGTATGTGTAACTAAGCACTAATAGTACTTTTATGAGGTTCGGAAACACATCCAATTAGCAGGCGAGCGCAAATTGAGACACTCCTCGTTTTGCACACCTTTGTTATTTCAATATCATTTATTTTATTTTCCGAGAACTCTACGGACGAATAAGCGTGGACGAAGAATTATATGAAAGCCTTTCGTTTGGCTATACTAATTGCTAATATATAGTAATGAAGAAATCAAATTAGTCATTAACTCATAGGACTCTTCCAAATTTTACGGGTTTGGGTAAACTACTGCATTTTATTTCTTTACTAGTGTACCCCCGTGAGACCACCTGGACAGCTTTGGTAATCACAGGTCTAAAGATTTATAACCATACTAACTTACGACCGCGAATCTGTTTGCGTGGAGTTAATAAAAGACTTTGTGCTACATCTATACCAAATTTCAGCGATATCTATGCTGCCATTCTGGACATACCTTCCAAGGAACATATGGATGAATGGCCATCAAAACTTTCGTATTTATAATATTAGTAAGAAGTAAGATGAGATACATCTTTTTAAATTTTACGTGGAAAGTTAGCAGTCTGCGAGCCTACGGTCGCTTTAGCGGTAAAGTCAACGGTATTGTGGCACCTCGTACATAAATTGCGAAAACAATCCACAAATGACGACTTCATTCCGATAAAAATGTACATTTGGAATTAAAACCACAAATCCACAATGTACTGCCATAAAATTCTAGATGCACTCCTTTTCTAACATCTTGTAAGACAAAATTATTATTGTCTCTTATTTAATGGAATTTTATTCACCAGTCTGACATATTTGCATGTGAATCGTGTTAAAATGTACAAAATAATATAGCTAAAAACAGTATTATCGTTGGTACGATTGGCACAACGATCGAATTAATCAATCCATAGAATCAATAAAAAAACTATCCCTTTTGAATTAAGAGTTAACTAAAAATATATGGAAAATAGCATGGCAATCCACAACCGCACGGTTTGCGCGAAACTTCCTGCCTCGCACAGCAGCGTTGTGGAATGGTCTGTCCTCGGCAGTATTTCCAAACCGCTACGATTTAGGGTCCTTCAAGAAGCGAGCTTATCACTATCTCAAAGGCCGACAACGCATCTGCGGTTCCTCTGGTATTGCTGATGTCCATGGGCATCGTTGAACACCTCGGTGTTCCCGCGGCTCGTTTTCCCGCTGTTGTTTTAATTTTGTAAGTCTACTATGAAACAAGGTCAATTGAAACAAGAAAACATTTTACGAATGTTGATTGTTATAATTTGGGATGAAGGTTGAATGAGGGTTGTCCCCGTGGTTACTTAATGATCAATTATTCAATTGTGCACATGATAAATACGCAAGGGTTGCCTTGTACCCACGCTTTGTGCGCTTATTGAAAAAATATTTTTAATTTCAAAACTATACGGGTTATATATAAACGCAATCAAGGCAGTATCAACCAAGTTATGGGTACTAGACAATGGATGATAGTACTTTTAAGTGCGCGAAAGAAATTTATTTCTCCAAACGTTCAATATGGTTCAGACGATCCTTAACGGATCTAGGAGCATTAATTTTTAAATTAATTGTTGGAGAAACACTTTAACGACACCAAATTCTTGAAACTCCACTACGCTGATACTTTTATTAAAACATTTTAACGTATTCAGTATGACAATATGCAAGTGTTTCGAGAGTGGAAACTCACAGAAAGTCAGATGTCGTGTATTAGCTACTAGAGATATCTGCCACGTTCTTAAATAATTAGATGCGTTTTATTTAAATAACCTTATTAGTGGTAAAATATGTAATTACCTTGCAAGAGGCCTCAGAGTTTCGTAATGATGCGGTTTTCGCATTTGCCTTGAGTTTCTATTTGCGATAACGTAGCACCGACTTGTTTTAGGCAGATACCTCGTTGAATCGCGCTGCATACATTTGTGAGTTTTAAAGTGGATTATTTCTTTCGAAACATCTATAAAACTATTATGTCTCAGTATTTCTAGAACGAATAAAAGCCAAGACAATAAGTTTTTGTACAAATTTTTCGGCAGTGGGGACACATGAAAACATACAGTGGAGGTTGTGGGTGGTAAAATCCGGATCCGGTTATCGAAAACTGGTAATTCGTGCAATTTTTCCGATGCCAGCCCATTTAAACCTTTCTTTTACTTTTTTTCGCACTGACAAAGTCGCAGGCGACCGCTAGTATTACTTAAAAATATACCCTTATTGTACATATATAGGAATTTTGTGGGAAATAATGAAATTAAAAGCTAATTGTCTAATATTATGATATAATTATAGTTGTTATATTGTGTCAATAGATGGCGTTCCGTGTTTCTAGATCGCGATATCGACTTACGCGTTATATGTATCGACCTGACACAAAGATTTTATTAAATTTTACTCGCACCACTATAAACCTTGTGACTTCTCCATTCAACTCCAGTGAGAAGGAGACCTTTTTGAGATTGCTTTACATGATCCTTCGAGCCGGATAATATAATGCTCAAACCGTACCTGCTTGTAATCAGTTTATATGACATATTTAAGTAATTTGTATTGTCCATAATACTATAATTGTTGAATGTTTTAATCCACATTATATCTAGAATATACAAATATAAAAGTGAAGCTGTGATCCTTGGCTACGATCTCTGGAGATTAACCTTAATTTACATCTTAATTGATAAAGATCACACAATGCCTTTGTTCGTAATGATAAGAGGTCTTTTGCATCTCGTCCTCGATCTTCTCTTTGGACGTAATGCCTTTATTGTTATCCTTGACTTTTGTTTTTAAGAGTAGAGTTTACTTTGTGTACTGAAGCCTTCGCACAACATTGTCATGTATCTGTTCATATCGAAACGCTTTTAAAACGCGGCGCTTTTTTAACGCGACGTTTTTTTATTGCGACAAGAGTGATTTTGAACTGTTTATATCTGTGTTTTAACGCGGCGTAAAAAGCGCAACTTTTTGTTCAGTAATATAGTTTTATAGTTATTGCGTATCTTTTTTCTTTGTTTTAAGAATACTACGGCTTTTTATTCATCCCTAGAATAAATTGATATTCCGGCAAATTAAGTAGGCGTTTTCATCTAACATTACTCATTATTAGCTTTATGGGTATTATAGTATTTATGCATTTTTTATAAATAAAAGCTTAATCCAATTAAACTTGCAATTTGAAAGTAGCCAATAACTGTGAAGTCAACCAACCTGCACTGGGCCAGCGTGGTTGACTATGGCTTAGTCACCTCTAACTTAGGGTAGGATCCGAGCCCCTCAGTGGGGAAGTGTAGTGAGCTGACGATGATGAAGAAATAATTTTGTGAATGTAGTAAAGTTTTGGTTTTTACTTTCACTTTGTGGGTCAACATTTTCTATGTTAACTTGTTAGTGTGGACACACCTTAATAATTAATGCACAAGACCGTTATCGGAGAAAGTGTAACTCTTGATATATAATAAAAAAAATCTATCTGATTATAATTCATAGTATTCGAAAAGTATCAATCGAAAAATGTCTAATGGCAGATTAAAATTCACTAAACTTGAATAGTTCGTGGAAAAACTTTGGCATTTAACTATAGTAAACTTAATATTAAGTAGGAGAA
Organism: Papilio xuthus; assembly: GCF_000836235.2. Classification (NCBI taxonomy): domain Eukaryota; kingdom Metazoa; phylum Arthropoda; class Insecta; order Lepidoptera; family Papilionidae; genus Papilio; species Papilio xuthus. The sequence goes on from NW_013531688.1 coordinate 5,589,486, forward strand.
CATCTGTCCTTTCTTTTTAGTTTTCTGACTTTCTGATTATAAAGTTTTTGAACTGAGTTATTTTTATTATATGTGATATCACGCACAGGCTTTCTTTGAGCTGGTCGTTGATACGAACAGAGTACGATGTTAAAAAGTTAGTTTAACCTATTCAGAAAATAACAAGGCTTTGAGTTATCATCGTAGTGTTAAGACATTTTAACATTAAATTCAATTGTGAAAATCTTCTAATGAATGTCTATTTCAAATTATTTACTTTATCAATACCGATACGCACCGAGTCTTTTAATTCTCTAGATTAGATAAAAGGATTTACACCTTTGTCATAAATACGTATACATAGGAATAAGATTTAAAAAATACTGTCCTAACTCTATTCGTTCGATTTTATTCTTCATTTAGACAGCAAAGAGCCCTGAGTAATATTTGTTAATTTGAAATGATTATTTACTTGTACTATTTACAAGCTGTTCTAAAATAAATGAGATTGCAAGCGAACGCCAGCGCCCCCGCACCCAGTACCCCGCTCAACACAAACAATGCGGTCTGAAATAAACCAACACTGAAATACACCGCGCCAGTATCGAAAATAGACGACATAAATAAAACAGAAAGTAAGGCGTAAGAGAAGTGTTTTTACTCCAGTACTAATGATTGTTAATTACTATTGTCAGGAAGAAAATCCGGCACTGTGCCGGTATGCTAGCGCAACACTAGCCTTACTAAAATGTCGGAGTTTATGTCCCCTTACTAATCATTATGACACTTGATTTGGTAACGAAAGCGCGCCATTCGCGCGTTTAAAACTATAGATGAATATTACTGCATCACATAGTCGTTCGAGTTCTTAGCGGTTCCTCAGTGAGGATTTCTTCTACTAAGCGGCATACCTCTGTTCACTTTGTTATTACTCTTTTGCCCCTTCGTCGCATTTAGATGTCAAATTACGGATGTCTATCAGTGACGATATTTAATGAGTTGTTTGAAAGTTTGGCACAAACAAACCTTTGACTAGACGGCGTCACTCACCACGCCTACATTTTACTTGACATATCGGTGATATTATTTCTTTATCTGATTTAAGATACTAGCTTTGTCCGTGGGAATTTTTGTGATAGTATTTATAACGCGAGAAGATAGTAAAACAGTAAAAAGACTGGATAAAATCGTTTTAAAATTTGTTACAACTAAATTGTCAAGGAAATAAAATCGGTGTTCTAGTAACGTAACTGGATACAATTACTTTGGTAAAAAAATTTAATGTAGTAGGCGCCAAGTACATTGCATGGTCAAATTGTTGACCCTTACAAGCCGAGGTCCTGACGCCTACGCGACCGTAGACAAGCCAAGGTTTTGGCAACGTCCATAGAATAATCCAGAAAATTATTATATTTTGCTTCTTGTTTCGCTATACTAGCTAGCTATAGCTTTTGCTTTGAACGTTGTATCCGAGTGTTAATAACATACGAGTCATTTAAAAAAAAACAAATAATTTAACACTAGACTAGCCATTGCCCTTTTTGTTCTAATACACGCAATCTTATCTTTCTACATTCCTTTTACGAGTGTATTATATGGCCATTATTGTCGTATCTATTGTGGCGTTGTTTCATAAGTTTGCTTTTCAACCGTTTATTGTCTTAACATTTACTGCAAATACAAGATGTGTTTTGTACATATTTATCACAGTTCGCATTTACATCGCCAATTATTACCTTTTTGATCGACCTTCAGTCAGCTATATTGTCAAGTTGTGTTTTACTACAACAATACAGCTTTTATTCCACTGGTCTGGTGTTCGACTCCAACTCTACACAAAAGTTCAAGATCGGTGGCTACTAACAATCACACAAATATACCATGAATAATTCGACATAAGAATTTCTACTGGTGTTAGTCGCTTTAGATATTTTATATATCGCTGGGTCAATCGTCTTTATGTCACGCCATAAAGCTTTAGTACTCGTATTGACATCGGCTGCGGAAGGTCAACTTTGCTGCATACCATATCGATCGACTCGTTAATAACCCATGACGATATCTGCGCCCCGTATTCGCAAGTTCCCTATTATTTGTTCATACCGCCTGTAAAATATAGACATTCCTATTTTGTCTTTTGTTTATAAAAAAATATCTTATATTATTTTAAATATAATAAGTGTTACATTTCATGAGTCTGTCATACTCAGAGTCATGCTTAATTAAATTGGCACTCACTGCCCCACTTAACGTTATATTCACGAATAACTAGACATAATGTTCCGATTATAGTAAAAAGCTGCCGCCCGTGACTCCGTCTGCACGGAATAAGAAAAACCTTAATTAGTACCCTATGTATTCTTCCAGACTATGTCTCACATATATGCCAAGTTTCAGCGCCTGTAAAATATAGACATTCCTATTTTGTCTTTTATACTCAGTCAAAGAGCCAAGAATGTTTAGACAAGTCTACTTATTTTTTTTTAGGTTAGGTTATAAACCAATTTTTGATTTTATCTCCATTCTTATAATTATTTATCTCCCTTCAATAATAACGTAGAAATATTTATGTGCATTCTCGTTCTTTGTTTATATATTAATTAGTCTAATTAGTTCAGAAATATTTATTATATGTAATTTAATCAATGTAAACTAAAAACTGTTCTGTTCCTGTTCTAACTCAAGCCTCGCAGCGTTTTTGCCACATTCCGGTTCGAATGGCGTCGTACATTAGTGAATGTATGTCAACTAGTCTAATGAGACATACCACTTTGTGTTGAAAAGCAAACATTCCTAACTTTTTAATTATGTGGCCAATAGGATTTGTTTGATGTCCTCTCTAAATGTTGTTGTGTTTACACGTCGAGCTTACGGGGTACACAATTTCTCGTAATTGATGTTCGTCTCGCGACCATCAAGGCCATTTGCGTTTATGAATGGTAGGTACCGTAACGCGAATGCGCCGGTTACAGTCGGCTATCTTACCTTCTCGTGCTGATGTAACACGTGATAATACTCTAATATGTGATACTACCTGTCGCCCGCGACTCCGTTCGCGCGGAATTAAAAAAAAACTATTGGTCGCAGCGTAATGTTATAAATGGATTATACAAATAAATAATTTTTCAAATCAGACCAGTAATTCCTGAGATTAGCGTGTTTAAACAAACAAACAAACGAACTCTTCCGCTTTATAATATTCGTATAGATAACGTGTTACTCTAATAACATTTTCATATTGCACAGTTATTGTTATATGCAGAGGTGATAATCATTTGTTTCTTATTATTGTTTGTCATATTCTTTGATAGCGTAGATTGCTAACGTTTTTTTTCGCAAGGGATGCTTTATGCATACTCTACGCCAGGGAGCGACACGGTAGTGATGTGAGATTCTCTCTGCGTATAGCATAACTACTAAATCTCTCTGTTGCTCCTACGCATAGTGGCGAGGACACGACCACGCGTCTAGATTACTAGTCAACAATAATTTTAGTAGTTAGCTTAGTAAGCTCGAGCCCTTCAGAGGGGACACGTATTAGCTGAATACAATAAAACTGGATGTTTTAAAAAAAAATCATGTTATTGTTTCAGCTGATTAACGTCCAAAATCTATTTTCGCAATGTCACTTTACTTTTAATTTGTCGCAGGCTTGGATGCCAATTTCATTACTGTATAGTATAAATGACAGTCACGGGACGTAAAATTTTCCCCCTATCCTATCCACAATAATACAATGCATTTTACGTGCAAAGAATAAGTTCTTGCAACCAAAAAGTCACAATATTTTTACGAAGTTTTCTGCTGAATAAAAAAATTTCGGGCTAAAATATTAAATAATAAAATTGTAAAATATTTTGTAGTAAAGAAAAACATTCGGCCGACGTTGATTTACCTCGGCTTTTAATTTTAGCGAGTGCTGATGTCACCGCGCTTTATGTTGTAAATATTAGATAGTGTGGCAGCGCAAATAAAACTCGCTTGTTTATAAAAAAATCTTATATTATTTTAAATATAATGAGTGTTACATTTCAAGAGTCTGTCATACTCAGAGTCATGCTTAATTAAATTGGCACTCACTGTCCCACTTAATGTTATATTCACGAATAACTCGACATAATGTTCCGATTATAGTAATATAGCAGCCGCCCGCGACTCCGCCTGCACTGAATAAGAAAAACCTTAATTAGTAGCCTATGTATTCTTCCAGACTATGTCTCACATATATGCCAAGTTTCAGCGCCATCTATTCTGCAGAAACCTTCTAACAAACATCCGTACATCCATCGATATTTTTCTAGTTGTAACGTTTTACTATTGATTGTAAATTTTATTTAACGGATTACCAGTAGCGGTGAGCCTTGTATTCGAGGTGAAAATACATTGTCCTACTTGTACTACTGATAAAAAGTCATAACCCTCGTTTTTATCTTAAAAAAACATTAAAACTTCTTTCCGGTACTTCGCTAAAAAAACACATTCCCGCTATTCGTTTTCATTTTATCAGTTTAGTTATTCCATTTGTATACAAAAAGTAGAGATTTATTATATTGCGGATTGCACAGAATGTGACTCGACGCAAAAACACGGAGAGAAAGTCAGTCAGTTGTGAGTTGTGACCAAACGTAGATAAGTGACAGGCGCTTGTCTGGCGACCTGACGCCTGTATACAGTGAAACTTTACTAGTAAAAGTTGATTGTTCCCCTCGTTAGTTGACTAATCCTATGTGTGATTAGTAGCTGTAGTGCTTTAGTAGAAGGTTAAATGTTTTCACTATGATATAGTAAAATCTTACTCCCAAAGTTGTTACGATGGCGTATCGATAAAATATTGGGTTTTATGACTTATTTAAAAGCTCTAGTGCGATTGTTGAACACGGACGTAATGTGTAGTGAACAAAAATATAGTTTTTATACGTTGTGGTGGTATTGGAGAATAGATTCTCTCGATGTTTGAATTATTAATTAAATAAGTGATTAGTGTTGACCTTAATAAAATCGATGAAGGAAACGATTTATGAGTTTGTGAATGAGTAAGAAAAGTGATTTTATGGTGTTATTAAATTTTTGAATAGTGATTGTTTTGTGTTCAAAATGTTGGCATCATCAACTCTATCGACGAGTTTAAATCGTCACACATTATCGAGTATGTTCCAGAAACGATCGACGAGACCGACCATGGTGACGGTAATTTTTTTTTAGTTTTCATCATAGAAAAGAATAGATGTGGGCAGCTCCGATAAATTTAGTTTATAATATGCTTGACATTAACTTCTCAGGCAACTTAGCCAGCAATTTTGTGCCAGTTGTAAAAATAGGTTATCATATCCAGAAGAAGAAAAAAATTACGAAAATCGGGATGTGTTTGTCCTTTTGTCCTTGTTACTAAGGTTAAAGAGTCTTTGAGTATATACTAACTAATACTGTTTATTTTAATCTACTCTAGGTTTATTTATGTTTTAATGTGGGATGTGGAAGTTACTGGCTGCATCAGATGCTATAAATTTGAAATGCGCTTCGTAATGACGTCATAGTTCGAGTTCTTTGCGAACTGCTGTTTGTTTATCTTTAAATACACTGTTATTTAATAGACAGAGGCTAAGTTTAATACTATTCGCGATAAATATCTCACAATTAGAAGTTAAAAAACTGCAAAATTATAGAATGAATATTAACTCTTCAGTTGTATTTCGAAGGCTGCTTTATTTCGCATACATTCGACTTTGAAGCGATAACGTGGAAGGTCACTACTGTGAAATGACAATTATTCGCTGCTCAATTTTGTTAATTGTAATTTATTCGAATTTGAACAAATTCATGCAGAATCCTAATTCGTTGGTGACATACAGATACCTAACAACTGTACCAAAATTCTGGTGTATGTTTACGGCTGAATACTTCTGTTTTTGTCTAAAAAAACAAAGTTATTCTCTATGTTAGTGTATGTGACCTGGGTTAGAGCATTGGAAACCCACGAGCCTCTGGTATAGATTATCACACATCGTAAAGTCAAAGGCTAAATTCTAAATTGACTTACAGTATTTAGCAATTTTTAATCATGAGAAAGAAAATAAGAATAAATAAATAATTCATACCAAAACCCTTGCCAAGTCATAAGCAATATTTCTGTACGAAGAGGATGACTTCGAGTACAAATATATGGGATAAGTATCATAAATTGTCTTTCAAGGCTACACGGAGCATGCTCCTTACAATTCTAAGGCTAACGCGGACTTGTCAACTACTTATGTACCAGGACCACGTAGATAGTCAATAGCCGCGGCGTCTAAACGTTGCCGATGCGGTATATATTGGCGACGTCAAGTTGGATGTACTTGTTTGCTTCTGTAAACGAATGCGCGTTGACCTTTACTGTTTTCGGTTACCGTGACACTTGACATATAATGTGTCTCTATTTTTACGAAGAGAATGTAAGGGATGACAATATGGTTGAAGCCCAGTTACATTTATGCTCGCGTCTTGTGATATAAATAAATTAGTATTGTAAGTCTATAAATGGATACTTTATATGATAATTTTGTTCTATGTTTTAGTTACTTCAGTTAGCCTTTATTATTTAATACTTTTTCCTTATTATAGTTATAAAATCTGGATAAACGAGCTTTGCTCGGTATTTTTTTTTAAATTGTGTTTATTTGGAAATTATATTTAAGTACGAATTACTAATAAAATGATGAAATATGAATAATATTTTTCTATCTTACCGATAGAAAAAGTTAAGTTTATGTTTAAGTTGATTATCGATAAAACACGAGTAAAATGATATTTTCTAAAAATGATTCCTAGCTAGATCGATTTATCGCCCCCGCAACCCCCTATATACTAAATTTTATGATCGTTGGAGCCGATTCCGAGATTTCAATTGTATATATACAAGAATTGCTCATTTAAAGATATAAAATATGGCAACTATACCGGTTATGTTCTTTGCTATGAAAAGCAGAGCTTCTAAGCTGCTTTATTTAAATATACTTATCAGTATGGGAAGATGCTAAATATTTTGCATTTGCTACTTTTTAGGGTTCCGTACATCAAAATTAATGGAACCCTTATAGGATCACTGTGTTGTCCGTCTGTCTGGCAAGATCCTTTTTCCCAGGAACGCGTGAAGGTATCAAGCTGGATATTATTATGTTTTTAAATTTAGCAACTAAATGTCAATACAAGGAATTTGGTCATTTAATGGAATACATCCTTTTCAATGTTACCAACAGTTTCATAAAAATACGACTCATTTTAGGTTTTATTTGTCATTGTATTATTACAAATAATACAGCTGTGGCCGTCGTGTCAATTAAAATCTCATCTTAAGTCGTTAAGATAAAAATAAACTTTGTACGTCAACATACATACAGAGTAAAGTGTTGTTCAAATACGAAAACGTTACGTTAACCGGAGTTTATTTTGCGATACACACGAGATATTTTCTTGAAATTTTCTGATAAACGAGTTTTGTCGCCAAGAATTAAACGGTGTTATAAGAATAAGCTTTAATAATTGGTTATTTATTTTCATATCAAATCTTACTAATATTATAAATGCGAATGTTTGGATGGATGTTTGTTGGAAGGTACCTCAAGAACGGCTGCATGGATCTTGCTGAAATTTTGCATAGATGTAGAACATAGCCTTGAAGAACATATAAACTAATAAGACTAATAGTTTTTTTTAATTCCGCACGAACCGAGTTGCGGGCGACAGCTGGTATAAAATAAATGTAGTATGGGTGACATGAAATTCCCGTTGACCTCGAGTTGATCTCTCGCCTCTAATCTCGTAAGCTCTGCTGGACCTAAATACGGTACACTCTGATGATCTCACATTCAGTTTGAGAGTAAGCTTCGTTAGTTTTGAATGTATGAAAGTGCTTTCCTTTAAATGACAATGTCGACGTATGAATGTGAAAATTTTTAGTTTCATAGAAATCGTGAAATTTATATGAAAATTATATAAAAAAAAGGAATTTATATAAAAATTATTATATATAAATTTCCAAATATTCCGTCCGTCCGAATATTTCAAAACACGCCTCAAAACTGGACAAACTAATTTAAGTTACCGAATTGGATAATAAGCAGAAAGAAAAATATACTAACTAATACTTTAACAGTGGTAGAGCCCGCTTTAACATCTTCGCACGAATTGGCCCGGCTCGCCCGGTGAAATACCACGACCACACAGAAGACAGCCGTCAAGTGGATCAATTTCGCGTTTCGTCTGATGAGTGTATGTCCCGGAGGCCTAATTTAGTTCTGTTTCGCTTCCCACTTTTTTTCTTATAAGGAAAGGATGAGAAGTGGAAGTGGACTTTCCGGATGAAAGAATGCATGGAAAGAGATAATTAGAAATAATAAGAATAAAAGTTAGGCAACGCATATGCAATTGCGTATGTGTATGGGCAACGGTCACTTCGCTATTTCAACGATTTCAGGTCAAGCCGCTCGCTCGTTTGCCACTTTATGATATAAAAAAAACTAGTGTTCTATGGAATTTAGATTATAATTAAAAATGTTATATATTCTTTGATTGACGATCGAGGTCACATGGCCGCATTTACAACGTTCGCCGGCTTGTATCAAAACAAAGGCGTGCTGCTGTGCGATTTATTTGCGGCCGTTATATGAACGTAGGCGGACCTAGGAATGACGTATACAATACGTATTTTAGATGTTACGTGGGAATGGAAATTTGTATCATTCTTAAAATGATAGTATTACTTTCAGGTTACCTAATTACCTTTGATGATGATGGTGATTTTGATACGGAAAATCATAGTGGAACGTGTTAAATCGAAGTGGAAAAATTCTATCAAAAAACACTGGTAATATTAATTACTAAGTAACTTATATATCTTACAGTTGGTTTCTGACACCTAAATCTGTATAAAACATATGGTCATCCCTGTCTTCTGCCATCGGTGGCGAAACAGAGATAACAATATGATTTAAACGGAGATTTTCTTATAAATCCACGGTCAGTGATAGTTTCTTGTGATATTAACAATCGCTATGAGTAAGGTCACGTTTCCCACTTATTAATATCTGTTCTCGGGTTATTGGTGACTTAATTACTCCCTTTGGATCCCTTAATTGCTTTATTGACGGAAGTTAAAGGAATAAGTCAAATGGAAAAGTTGATTTGCTTGTGGATTTTGATGTATCAACTGTCGTTTGATATTGTTATTACGTTATCTTTTTCGAGAAATTCTCATTGTAATTTTTTTGTTTTATAAGGTGGTAAACGCACGAGCAGCCGTCAGAAATCGCTGAAATAGCGAAGCGACCGTTGCCCATAGACATCCGCAATTGCAGATGCGTTGCCTTTGATTTACGGAGGAGGGGATGCACAGAAAGAGTATATTTTCCTTTCCATGCATCCTCTCATCGAGAAAATCCACATCCCATCCTTTACTTATAAGGAAAAGGATGGGTAGAGAAAGACGTCTAAAATTAGGCCTAAAATTGTTTGTAGATAAGTCTTGTTAACTATATGAGTCTCGATCAAGAACAACTTATCGTATCAAATTTTTTGTAATAGAAATACTTAATGCTTTGTTGCAAGTCTTTTATGCAAGCTGTTTTAAGTGTGTTAGTCTGTTAGATAAGTCGATTGGTTTTCGATAGTAGAGTAGTTGGACTCCTTTCTATCATATGTCAATCATTACAGTTTTACGTATCTGTTATACCTTTAAATGTGTTACGCATGTCAAAATAACTCGTTAGTGTTGTTACGCTTCAGTTTATCGATAACGAATGGATTCGTTATGCGTTAAAGGTATCGTTATCAACGACGTTGTACCGGTTTATTATATTTTTAACTTCACTAAAGAAGACCAATGACGTCATGAACAGGACATTCACCTGATAAAGTTTATAGTATTCGAAATTCAAAACTTATAACAAATATGCGACCTTTTTATATTTGATATAAATAATGATATATTAAATGCGCAAAACAAAATATGATAAAAGTTTATGGATATTTTCTACATTTTTTTTGTACTCAATAATAATGAAATTGTCTAAGTTTTCCGCTTAATTTGAAGTTTACCTAATTTACCTTATAGCAAGTAATTAAAGCTGTTAAAAAACTCAAACTTTCAAAGTAGACGGTAGTTTTAAACTCGACCTGATCATTTTGAACTGCAGTCTTGTAAATTTAATGGAGAAACTTTTTTAATTAACCCTCTACGAGAGGGAATTGTATTGTTTAGTCTTAAAGAGCTTCCGGGCTTTCGAATGTCGTAAACTAAGTTAAGTAAGAATTGTAATATCGCATATACATACACCAATAACCCAAAAGATTAGACAGGAATTAGGTTCTTCTAATTTGGGATAATCCTGGAATATCTTGCTCGTTTCTTCAAGCATCCGTGCTATTTCTTTGTGGATTTACTAGCTTCCTAGCCTAGCCCTTAGCCCATGTATTCTTCCAGATTACGTTCTACATCTATGCCAAATTTCAGATCCATGCAACCGTATTAATAAATATTCATTCATCCAGCCAAACAATCGCAATTATAATATTAGTAAGATGATAATACTAAAAATTGAGTCAGATGAGATGTCCAATTAAGAAGTAATATTATTATTATTAACAAAAATGTTGTCATCCCATAGGTGCCTTAGAAGGTGAAAACTTTTACGTAAATGAGTAACTCACATTTCTATTTATATGAATATGAAGGGAATATCGTTAAAAGAGTATGTTGAGATTTCATTTCTATGCTGCACGTAGCACTGGAAATATTGAAAATGTATCTCGCAAATAGATCTCGGTTACACAGCTACGTTGGTTTTTCTACAGCAATCATGCCTTAGCTCTTGTAAAATATACCTTTAGAAAAATGAACTGAAGTAATCGCGAATATATAGATGGATGGATGGATTGGTATCTCTGCAACGGCTCAACGGATTTTAATGAAATTTGATAGAGATGTAGAACATAGTCTAGAAGAACACATAGGGTTTTTTTTTCAATTCCGCGCTGACGGAGTCGCGGGTGACAGCTGATAATATTGTATAAATATGAAATCGTCCATCGATAGACGAAAGACAATGTTGAACAAATTATATTTGCCAATTGTTTGTTTAGTGTAACATTCACCAGTTTACACTGCAGATAATACACCTATCCAGAATATTATTTTCATTCCTTACGAGGTAACGATAGGTACATGTTCAGTGGAAACACACGTTTATATTAGTATCAATCGACTACGTCCCATATGATTGCTGTAGGGAACTTTAATGTCGATCAATCAGGTCTCCCGCGGGATCCTGTAAGGGTCAGCTGGTTATGTTCATTTGTAGAACAACTCTTTGGTGTAAGTATAAGGCAATTTGTCGAATTGATTACTGTTAATATTGACTGAAAGGGTTTTTTTTATTGTTTTTTGGTCTAGTATATTTATATATAAATAAAAATGAAGCATTGGTTATTTCTTCAAGAGTAACTAATCACCGCTTTGTTTCATTAATAGATTTGATTAAGGGATGACACAGGCTGTAATTAAAATTAAGAAGAGTTGCTTTTAAATTAAATTCTAGTAATATTTGTAGAATAAAGTATATTTATTGCAAGTTACATTTCCTCAGAGTAACTCGCTGCGCCAAGACTATTTCCATTTAGGCGTAGCGAAATGAGAAGTGAAATTTTATTTGAATTCCGGTGAAACCAATTTAATTTTGTTTCGTCTCGTCGTAATATTAAGGTTGAAAATTACAATATAAAAATGCGTCTCTATCAAATATCTCAGTTTCTAAATGTTTTTCGCGCAGTAACAATTTTGATACAACTGCTTTTAACGGCCATTTAAAGTTCATAAAGAGTAATCTTAAGAAATCTATACTAAAGTGTTGCTCAATCAATGACTTAACAACTCTGAGTATAGAATTATTTAGATGTTGTCGTATGTCGTACATGATTTTAGTAGCTCTATATATGCATGGTGTTTCATAACAGTGTTCTGTTCACAGGGCCGTCCAGAGAAGCCACTGCCGGCGCTGTCGGCTCGACCGCCGCCCCCTACAGCGATAGTGCCCCGCGCGGCGGACGGCCCCCGCCCGCCAGGCTGGAACGGTCAGCCGCGGAGACACGGATCCAGCAGGTTTAATGTACAGCATCACAATCAAGAGCTCGTCAAACTACCTCCAATTAAAGGTAAGTTTACTCTCACATTCAGATACATCAACTGGTCACTAAAAAGGACTCTTACATTTCGATAACTAAATCTAAACTAAGGACTACCATTTTACAGGTTGTTGTCACACTGAGTGCGTTAGTTAGTAGTTGTCGTCGGTCTCTGATCGTAGACTTAATTATGACAGTGTGTCAAGTACTCCTAGATTTTAGTGTTGGTCAATGCCTTTGAAAACAGTCGATACTTGTAATGCAAGAGTTTTTATTAATAACCGTTAAAGCGATTAAAATAATCATCGGTTGCGTAACAACCTGTTTGTACACGCAACACTCACCCGGTTTTGAAGCAAGACAGTTTAAAACGATATTTTTTATACGATATCTTTAGAGAACTGGATGAGGAGAAATATGATAATGATTGCTAAAGAATGAATATGCTATGAATGTGCGCTGGTCTCCTAGTCTTTTCCAAGATTAATCAACGTAAATAAACAAATATATTACTTGTTTTACGAGGTTTAATAACGTTGTTGTTGTACAATGAAATAATACGTAAATACATTAGCAAATTCCCATCAAATCCGTTAGATGTCGCTTACATAAAAGCGGTCAGTGTGTCGTAGTGGATTTCTGTAAATACCGCAATAACGGCTTGCTGATGATCTGTTGCGAAAGTACTTGGGATAAATGCATGTCTTAGTCTCTAGGTTATGGAAAGTATAGGTATATTTACAAAATAATATGTAGACGGCCAAGCTTTTTGATACGACAAATTAGATTTGATGCTTTTGTTGCCGCGTTTAGAGTGCTTTGATAGCCATTTATACAAAACTATAACCCTTAGTCTAGATGTCGCGGACTAAATAAGGTTGTCCATTAGTGGTAATTTAACGGGAACTCTAACTGTCACTCAGTGATATAATATAGACCTAAGCAGACCCTTAGCGTGCCCTTCTCATAGTAAATCTACTAAGGAAACGCTAAGGTATTCCTTAGTAACCCCTAGAACTTTGAGTATTGTTGTAAGAGGCAAGCTTTAGTTGTTAGATGATAAATATGAAAACAGTTTCGCAAATAACACGTCTGTCGACAATTGCCAACCCTAATAGGAAAGGCGCTTACGTCATAACTGTGATAAAAGACTTTTGTCAGTCGGCTTACAAATGTCGTGCCTGCAGTTTTTTTACACTAAGGTTTTGTACAGGAAATTTTGCTCATAAGTAGCGAAATAAAACATTAAAATAAAACATACATTAGATGTGAATTCGGAATCATGATTAATTTTATCTTATATATCTCACTTCTTATTAATATTATAACTGCGAATGTTTGGATGGATGGATGTTTGTTTGAAGGTATCTCGAGAACAGCGGAATGGATCTCGCTGTAATTTGACATAGATGTAGAACATCGTCTGGAGAAACACATAGGCTTTTTATTAACCATTTTTTAACTTCCACGCGGTCGGAGTCGCGTGCCACATCTAGTCAGTTATAAAGCTAACCAAATAAGTAAAACATTTTTATATTCTTTCATCATAATAAGAATCGTTTTCCCCCTCGTGTTTCAGTACATTGGCATTTTTGCTTTGACTAACTTGGTCCATTGTTGACGTGACAAAGGGCACTTTGTCAAAACATTTATCAAAGAAGGCTTTTCAACTTGGAGGGTGAATCTTAATTTTCTTCGAAGACGTTTCCTTTGATTTTATCGTTTGATAATTTAAATCATACAAATGGAAAAAATCTTGTTTAATTTTATATATAGAATGATTTTTAGTAGTTCATCGTAAAGTTATATATCATCGTATGTGACGGACAATCAAGATTATGCTTACTCTAGTATCTGCCTACATCCGATAGATGTTTGTTTTTCAAGATTGAAATCAAAAAGGCAAAAGAAATGTAACCATAATATTTGCATCTACATGACACACTGACACGTGGCCTAACGCCTCGAGGTACCAACATATTCCTATGTTAAGTCTAAATGAATGCTTTCAATTTGTTAGAACCAGGTCGTGTGCTAGAATGAAATGGCACACGCCCTACGGCTTTCCGCCTTGCTTCCTCACTGCAGCTTCTTTCCGCTACAGTGCCGACAGCGCTTTGTGGAAACTTTGTACACTTCGCTAGGGTAATGTGTTCAGAGTTTGAAGATACATGCTCCCTGTTCAATTTTTTTTACATTATAAGGTGCCAAAAGAGCATGCGGCCACCCTAATTCACCGAAATAGTGAATCGACGGAGGATAGAGAATATTTCCCATTCTTATGCGTCCCCTCCAATATCAAATCCATTTCCCTCCTGCCATCTTTTCCTTTCAAGAAAAAGATGTAAAAGAAACATGGATTAAAATTAGGCCACCGGTATGCACCCTCATCAGACGAAACGCGAAATTAGTTCCTCTGCGCTTCTTCTCTATTAGTCTAGATAATTTCGTTGATTTTTTTTTAATTTCGTGACATGGTTAACTACGGACTACTGTGCCAGAGGTTATCTTATAGATTTCGCCTCATTCTTCAAAATTAATCGATTACGACTCAGATAACCCTTTCAACGTTCATCAACATGACGTGCTTAGACCTGATTATCAATTTTTACCTTAGCCTTTATTTGGCTTAGCTCGAAAACGAACCTCTTGATACTAGCATCAGGATGACTTATCTTAATTACTCAGATGGCCCTGCATTATACGATGAAGGTTAAAGAAATTAAATAGCTAAACAAATAGTGTATATAGTCGTTTAACTCAAAGGCGAGAATAGTAATAAAAGAGATGCTACGACGTAGTATTCAGTTCTACGAGTGTAAGCAAGTTAATTAGTTCTGCGGGGTGGCTCATTAAAAATTCAAACACTGTTTAAAGCTTGATGTAACTAGACTTGACTGTGTTATGTAATATTCATTTACTCATTTTACTGTTGGTACTTGTATTATAATTTCCACATTATTTTTTGCCACATAAAGTATTTAATGAGAATTTAAGCAGTCCCTTAGTGATCTAATAACTGTGGTTGTTAGTATTATATAAAAAAATTATTAATAATTATTCCATACCAAGAATGTTACTGTTGTCTCGTAATACTTATAGGGTGATAGAGAATTTTATCGGGACTCTTGCTTGTTGAATTTATGACTACTTACCCTTCTGTTTTTCCCATAGTATTCATATTCAATTAATTTATTGTTTCGTCGAGTTACGGTACGCGTGGCCTGCACCAGACGCACCGTACGCACAGCCAGCAACGGATTTTAGTTTGCTTTGTATGATTTGAAATACTGCGTCCAAACCAAGCAAATCCATTTAACCCGCGGTGCGTCTAATGAACGGAACTGCTAATGGACGCGTAGTTTTATAGACCGGTACATCAATCTATTTTATGGTGTTACTTACCTAATACACTCCTAAAAACGCTATCAGTTTTGATTTGCATAATGGTGTGATAAGGCACACCGGGTTCTGATTGCGCCTTGTAAAACTTACCTCTGTATTACAAGGACGTGTGAAAATTATGTCAATTGTTGGAATAGAAATTAGATTCCGTGGACGTGGCTCGCAAGGTAAACGCTTGTCTGTGTTTATGTCCCCTTACTGTAAACGTGAAATTTCGCTGATATTGAAATATGTTGTTGACCTAATTTAAAAAAAAAACTGAAAAGGATGATAAAATGTCTTATACGATATTTTAGAAACACATTTGTGATATTCGAATCAAATCGAAAGATGACGAATCGATTTAATTAAATCGACTAGTATATAAAAATCAATTATGACCATTTTTCCGTATTATTATTTTATTTCCTTAGCATCTTAAAAGTTTTATAATGGTATTGTCCTCCATAATTTACATAAAAATTTTAATTATTTAGTCTCCGTCACTTTATCAACGAACGAATAAATAAATTTTAGATGTTAAATATGCCCAGATTCATATATTATCATCACCACATCTAATGCAGTGCAATATGCGTTACTATTCAATTCTACTTGGTTGGCAGAACTGTCGGCTTGGCACGACTAAGCTTTATCAATCTTATCTATAATAATGTTTCGCCACTCTAGAGAATAATAAATCTTGTACAGTTCAATACAACTTTAAATGATTTTACAATAAACACTCAAAGTGTCACTACGAATGTGTGTTGAATTCAAATTTTATCTTTCAGTATATTCTAATAGATGTTTCCTTACGCTACTTACGATCCTTTGAGATTTAATAGTATAGTAGTTAGTGTTCAGCAACTAACCGGTATTCGGTAGATACATACATAATATAATAAAAACTTTATGATCAAACTAGCTGTCGCCCTCGACTCCGTCCGCGAGGAATTAAAAAATTATCTAGATCCGTTCAGCCGTACTAGATATACCTTCAAACAAACATCTATCTATCTAAACATTCGCATTTATAATATTAGTAATATTTCTATGTGTCTATATGTAGCAGTTAGTGTACTGACCTTATTATCATTGTTATCTCTGTCTACACTTTGTAGATAATCCTACCGTAGTAATAAATTAAAATTCCTGTTGTTTCCTTTTTCATTTAAATTAATTGAAAAGTCTCAATTGCCGTTTACATATCTTATATTCAACGCGTGTCTTGTAAACGAAACTGCCGGGTTACCGCGAGTCATTTGACTGCCGTATCCGTAGTAAGGACAATAGGCAGTGGAGTACCGGTAGTAAACTGCACCATGAAGGTCCATTAAAGCGATCGATGGTGTAATGCAGGGGACGTCTGGTACACACTCCCCACGAACAAGGGCTGCGTCGACTTAGCCGTCGCCCTTACGACCCAACACAGACCTCCCCTATTCTGTTCTTGGAAATCTTAAGCCGGTGAAGTATCGATGTGTAATATTTTTGATTGCTCAACTTGCGACTAGTCGAGGGTGAAAGAATGGATGATATAAAAACTTTTTTGATTAGTCACTAGATATAAAGACAGATCAATGAAAAACAAGATAATAAAACTTTACACGGCGTTAATACACGAATGCAATGATCAGAGATAGACAATTCAGCCGTTGATCTCATCTAGCACTTCCTTAAACAACTGATACTAAATGGCTCTATATCCGTCGCATCTCAGTCCAGGTCAATGACACCATATATCTTATCTGACTACAGAGACGTAATTGCAATCTCTTTAACGCTTGTTTATTGTGAAGAAAAACGACTTATATGTATGTTCAATGACATATATTTGAATGTTTATAGAATAAAAAGTTTTTATTAGTACTGTATATATTGCAGTATGTTTGTAGCCACTGATAATACTATACAAGTGGAGGCTATATATTCAGCACAAAGCGTAATTTATGCATTCAATTCAATTTAACAATTACAGACAAGGACATAATATATCTTCCTTTTTGTCAAATTCTGATTATACTTTCATAGTGACTAAACTTTGTTCGTGACGATATGTAAATGAGCAGCAACCCTATAGGAGGTTGTATAGAGCGATTGCGTGCGGTGTGGACGTAGGGCGCGGCGTCGAGGCGCGGGGTGCGTGCGCGCGCCGCGACGCCGGGCGAGGCGGGCGGCGTGCTGCGGCGGGGGGCAGCGGGCGCGGCGCCGGCAGTCCGGCCGCCCCCGCAGCTCGCACCGGTCCGGGCCGCGGCCGCCGCTCGGATGCCGCTGCCGGCCGCCGCCTGCGATGGTCCACGCCGGGCCGGCCGCGCGAGCGATGTTCGTCGCCGCTGAGGCCAAGCCGCGCCGCGCCGTCTCGCCCCTCGGTATACCCAAGTCGCCGTCGTTCCACTCGGGTCTCGACCTCGTCGCCGGCCCCGTCGCCAAGCGCTCCGAGAGCGCCTCCGACGTCGCGCGGGCGTTCCGCTTCGCCCTGTCTTGCCCGGGCACGATGGAGGGCCAGGCGCCTCAGAAGGCGGCCTCGCCGCCCTCGCCGCGCTCGCCGCCGCCCCCCGCGGCGGTCTCCCCCGAGCGGCCCCCGCAGCCACCCGCCACCGACAAGGAAAGCCTCATGGTGCAGCTGCCGCTGCTTAAAGGTCCGCCGATGCCGTATCATCTTCATTGTTTACAATCGACCTTCCTCGCCGGTATCGACGATGTGGCCCCCGTCTATTTCCATCGCCGTCGATAAATTCATTAAATATAAACGGAATTGCGTGCTTACCGTTAGTCTCTGCCCACGCCTAGTGATTTCCTTGGCGTTGCGGTTGTAGCATAGGTCTAACGAATCCGACAAGTACGTATACATCAAATGGCGAAAACGCCGCAGAAATATATCGACCCATTGTAATGCCATAGACGACCGCTGGCGACTCGTCGACTGGCGAAGTCGTTCTCGGTGCGCCTCATAATTGTGTCACATTTTACTTATAAAATTATAAGCGTAGTTCAAAACAGCATGTGTTATCTTGCTGTTTTAAGCTCAGTTAATCACACGTTGAGGTCACGTGTACGGGACGTGCCCATTCTCGAGCGTTGTTTGGTCTGGTATTAAACTCTCTGAGAGGATGTTATCTGTTAGCGATCAGCACGGATGTGTGTATAATTTATGGCAGTTTTGGCAAATTATTTACATGCAGAAAATGCCGGCTAATTTGTAATGTATTAGCGTAATAAATAATTTAGAGAAATTCGCTTAGTCATTTTTGAGAGTCGATTTATAACTATCAGTAAATTCTGTGCGTTTTATTCTGTTCAAGAACATACATTGAGAAGTGTAAATCCTTGTTGAAGTTTATACTCGTGCACTAACATACTGAGTCCCTGTCATTAAGGCTTGGATCACGCGATAGACGAAAACTCCTTCCATGTTAATATTACCTCGTCAGTTATATCACAACATAATCAAGATTGAAAATAAGGTGCTGATTGTTGCTTTATACCTGTAGAGCTTTAACATGACCAAATAGTTAGTAATTCCGTTTTAAAAAATACTTTTTGACCGTACCGTGACCGTGACAGTTGTCAACATGCAAATCAATATCAACTTAAACTGAAACACTCTTTTCTGTACTTCGACTCATTAAAGGAATTAGCAATCGCTCGCTTTGACTTCGTAATTTTTTATCGTGATATTCACACTAGATTCGAAATGACGTCATTTTGTTTTGGTAGTTTTAAACATAAATCTTTCATCATGATACAATTTTATGAATGTAATGGTAGTATTGGCTTCGTTACTCAGACTAATCGCATGTGATATATGAGGTGTGTTGATGACGTCACATTTCACGTAACTCTTATGTTATTGTGCACGCGCTTTATGTGTGTTCAATTTATATGCACTAAAATATATCTACTACTGTATAGTGTTTTAGGCGACGCATTTTTTTTGTAATTTTTTTTTTAATTCTTATTTGAGACGATTAAGCAATTGTTTTAATTATCGTATTTGATATTTGTTTTTAGAATAACTTTGTATTTTTGTAAATACAAGGTTTTTATTTTCATAGCACACGAGTTTTTTTTTAGTTTCGGCATGAACTAGTTCATTTGAAAAGCTCCAAATGTAAAGCCGGCTGGCATAATGACTTCCTGCTCTGGTTCCTGTCTTCCAAGTGGCCCCTTTTCTAATCCAGGACGTTTGTCTACAATTTTAAGTACATCATTTTAGTACTTTGATCATGTTTTGATAATTTATAAGCAAGTTTTAGATGTTTCTCAATTTTATTATAAAGACACTAGCTGTCGCATGCGACTCCATCCGCGCAGAATTAATAAAAAATAAATAGTTAATAAATCATTTGTGTTTTAAATATGTCGGCCAAGTCTGTGATAAAAGCTATATAAGTAACAAGAGTGGTAATGAAACGAGAACGGTCAATACTTTGGAACAAGGTCGTTTATAAATAGACATATTAGCATAAAGCGTGTATATTTATATGCGTAAGATATGTACTTTGCTAAAGTGGATCCGTTTTGTCACTTTATTCTTAATGATTGCTTCAAGACTTGAAACAGATACGACTTAAGTATATATAAAGACTGTTACATACCATAGCTTAATATATTTTAGGGTTCCGTACGTCATAGGAAAAAAACGGAACCCTTATAGGATTTTTACATCCTCCCTCTTATAAAGACTTTATTGTATTGTAAAATATTTAATACGCTATCTAGAGTTTAATTTGAACATTTTTTTATAACTTTTTTCTTTTATAACAATACATTATTTTATATCTTACTAATATTATAAATGCGAATGTATGGATGAATGGATGTTTGTTACACGGTATCTCCAGAACAGCTTTCTTCTTCAGCTCCTCTTTATCAGTGGTAGAGCCCGCTTTAACATCTTCGCTCGAATTGGCCCGGCTCGCCCGGTAAAATACCACGACCATACAGACAGGCGTGAAGTGGAAGCAATTCCGCATTTCGTCTGAAGAGCGTGCGTCCCGGAGGCCTAATTTAGTCCTCTTTCCCTTCCCAACCTTTTTCTTATAAGGAGGGGATGATAAGTGGAATGGGAAAATATTTTCTTTCTGTGCATTCTCTCGTCCGTCGATTAAAAAATCTGTACAGATCTCGCTGATATTTGGCATAGATGTAGTACATAGACTGCAAGAACATATAGGCCACTAATTAAGTTTTTTAATTCCGCGCAGACGGTGTCACAGGCGTCAGCTAGTGTGTGTATGTTGAAGCACATATTAACATGGATATGACATGTAACACTAGATGAAACCAGTATATCACCTGTTGTATAACGTTTGTTGACATCTGTAAATGTTCAACAAACTAACAGAGTTAGCTTGGACCGGATAAAAGCGGCATCGTACATCAGCATAATGTTGTGCTCTGCCGCTAATGCACGACATAACAATGTTTTTATTTTTCTTTTCTACGTAAAACACAAGGACTAAGGATGGGAAAGTATGTTTTTCGACGCTAAGTTGAAAACTTTTACTACAGTTAAAGGGTCGCATTCGTTTAAGATTTTCTTCCACCAAGATATATGGACCCTAAGTTAGAAGGATTACCTCTTAAGGTTACTTAAGCATTCAAAGTCGTAAAAATCACTAAGAAAGACGGTGTAGATTTAACATGAGAAATCGACTGTTATTCAACAATTCAATAATGCAATCAAAACGATTGCATCAGTTAGAGATCTATAGCAACTTAGCTTAGTTTTAATTTTTATGATGAATTCGCAGATGCGCCGGCAGGCGAGCGGGAGCAACTGTTCGTACAGAAACTGCGCCAGTGCTGCCTGCTGTTCGACTTTGCGGACGAGCCGCTGTCTGACCTCAAGTGGAAGGAGGTGAAACGAGCCGCGCTGTTAGAGATGGTCGAGTACGTCACCTCGCAGCGCGGTGTCGTCACCGAGGCCATATATCCGGAGGCTGTTAATATGGTGAGAGCACACACTTTTTTGGTGAGTGGAGGAAGGGATCTTCGAAAGATACCCTGTTTTTGGGGGAAGACAGAGTTATGTGGGGTTTGACCCACTAAATCCCTCTCGGTGGCCAACCTCTAGTGCAATTGAAGGGGGTTCTGAAATCTCCGAGGAACGCACCGGAAAAAAATCTATTTATTTTGAATTTTAATAGAGACGTTTCAAATTTTTTACGTAAAATACAAGTTTTTAATTAATTTGATTTCCGTGGTTATATTATTAAACCAGAATTGGTATTGGTAATTGGTAAACGTGTTTCAGTTTGCTATCAACTTGTTCCGTACATTACCGCCGTCGTCAAACCCGAACGGCGCGGAGTTTGACCCGGAGGAGGACGAGCCGACGCTGGAGGCGGCCTGGCCACACTTGCAGCTCGTGTACGAACTCTTTCTCCGGCTGCTCGAGTCGCCAGACTTCCAGCCAAACGTTGCAAAGAAATATATTGACCAGAAATTTGTACTACAGGTATTTTGAACTTTTTTACGGTCTGAAGTAAGCACTTCAGTATTATTTACTATTTAAAATAAAATCCAATTTTTATCAAACATGTATCTTTTTAAGTAACTAATGTTGTTAAAGAATGGAATTAACTAAATAAATACATTTTTCGAAACTCTTTAACTCTAACTACTAAAACATATATCACTCACGGGATCTGTACCGAGATTTCGCTTGAAAAGCTCGGTGTGAGATTACCCTACATAGGTAGTGTAGTCGTATAGTTATCTGTGTTGAGTATTGTTATGCAGTGCCAAGTGCACGCGTAGGATTTGACGTGAGGGAGAACTAGAGAAATTTTTGTTTAACTAGCAGTTGCCCGCGACTATTTCCCTGTGGAATTAAAAGTTTTTCCCGGTCCAGACGACGTCCATAAGCGATAAACTTGCGTTAGAGAGAAAATATATAAGCGAGAAAAATATTTCCATTTCTTGGACTCTCATTTATCCTGGTTCGAGTGTACATGACGGTGTCCGTTTGTTCAGTTACTAGATCTGTTTGACACGGAGGACCCGCGCGAGCGCGACTTCCTCAAGACGACGCTGCACAGGATATACGGCAAGTTCCTGGTGCTGCGCGCCTACATCAGGAAACAGATTAATAATGTCTTTTATAGGTGAGTACACTTACATTATGTCACATTGTCATATAGTCCGACTAACTTAACTGACCCGGGGAGTATATGTAAAACTAGCTGTCGTCCGTGACTCCGTCCGACATTAAAAAAACATAAGTATTATAGTTTGGGTTTTTCCAACTGTGTTCTATATGTATAACAAATTTTATCGAGATCTGTTCAGACATCCATCCATCTTAACATTCGCATTTATAATATTAATAAGATGTAATTACCATAACTCAATAATGACTCCCTGTCAATATATAAGATTTGTGACAAAAAAAAGGATCTTTGACACTTTTTTGATATTCAGATCATACTTGTTGTCATTGTCTTTGACTACGTAGGTTTTATATATTTCCTAACATAATTAATTGTGACAGCAGCGTTCCACCGGGCCAAATATGTTGGTCGCGTTATACCCACTTCATATTTTGACAGTAATATGACTAGACTTGTTTTGGACAGTCTATTAATAAAAAGACGACACGAGGTAGTAATTGAGGGATATTGGGCTCCCGCAGCGACCTCCTGCTCCCCACATGACCTCGCTCCACATGTTTTATAAACATTCATGTATTTTTATAAATATTCGCAAACAAACCGCAGTGTGTTTAAATAGGACAATACACTGGAAATTGTATGCCGATGAGATCATTATTGGATTTAATATACCTACTAGCTGTCGCCCGCGACTCCTTCCGCGCGAAATAAACACTTCGTAGTAGTCTGTGTGTTCTTCCAGACTATGTTGTACATCTATTACAATTTTTATCGAGATCTATGCTTTCCGTTCTGGAGATACTTTCTAACAAACATCCATCCATCGAAACATGGCAGTTATAAAAATAGTAGGAAGATTTCTATTATACGTCACCAGCAAATCGTGAACACGGCCGTTTGTAATTTTCCTAGGCAAATCATAAACACTTTGTTGCATAACGAACGATCATTACGAATTACCCAGTAATAAGTTGATATGATATGGTGGTAAACTACTATCACAACATGTTTCAAGATTTGTTTCGTCACTTTATACTATGTTGTTTCAGGTTTATCTATGAGACGGAGCACCACAACGGCATCGCTGAGCTGCTGGAGATCCTCGGCTCCATCATCAATGGTTTCGCGTTGCCGCTCAAGGAGGAGCACAAACTGTTCTTACTCAGGGTCAGTCGTTACATTATCATTTATGTCCCCTCATTAATCATTCTGATACTTGACATAAAGAAAGTACGTCATTGGCGCTAAATGTTTCTAATTAATAATATCTAAAAGGTGTTGTTATATATTGCAGGTATTGCTACCACTGCACAAGGCCAAGTCTCTGTCGGTGTACCATCCGCAGCTTGCCTACTGCGTGGTGCAGTTCCTAGAGAAGGACCCCTCCCTCACACAGCCTGTTGTCAGGTAATACACGTCACTAACACGATACGGGGTACACAGGGATACTCAATTTTCATATTGAAGTTGATCTTTCTACTCCAAGTGGATAGGGAATTTAATTCTTTGACTGTAGAAATGGTAAGTGTGAATCTTGATTGTCTTTTTCAGACAACAGTGAAACAAGTTTTATCGCTTTCCTATTTATTAAATACTAGCTCTTACCCCCGACTCCGTCCGCGCAGAATAAAAAAAAATTGAATTATTAGTGTGATCTTCCAGACTATTTTCCAATAAACATCCATCCATACAGCTAAATACTTATAATATTAGTAAGATATAAAATGATATTATTGTTTGCAGGGCTTTATTAAAATACTGGCCAAAGACGCA
This sequence comes from Papilio xuthus, assembly GCF_000836235.2. Lineage (NCBI taxonomy): Eukaryota > Metazoa > Arthropoda > Insecta > Lepidoptera > Papilionidae > Papilio > Papilio xuthus. The sequence continues at coordinate 5,613,896 of NW_013531688.1, forward strand.
TTCACCCAAAGAGGTGATGTTCCTGAACGAGATGGAGGAGATCCTGGACGTGATCGAGCCCGCAGAGTTCCAGAAGATCATGGACCCGCTGTTCCGACAGCTCGCCAAGTGCGTCTCAAGCCCACACTTTCAGGTACTCTCCGTATATTTACTAAAATATTCATTTATACTAGGCAATAGGTAAAAAATGGCAAAATGGGGAAGTAGTTTTATGTGACTATAGCTATTGCCTGCGACTTCGTCTGCACAAATAAAAAAAAGGTTAAAAGTATCTCATGTGTTACTCGAAGCTATGTTCTATATTTATGCCAAATTTCAAAAAGATATAAGAAGGTCTTAGTTTTTTTTTATCCGTAGTCAAGATAAATCAGTAAGGAATTGTTGAAGATGATACATTTTATTTAAAACTATTTGTAGCTGATTTTCCCAAAGCTCTTTCCATAGTTTTAATAAAGTTCAAACATAAACATCCTGTATATTGTGAGCAGGTGGCGGAACGCGCTCTGTACTACTGGAACAACGAGTACATTATGTCCCTGATATCTGACAACGCGACGCACATCCTGCCCATCATGTTCCCCTCACTTTACCGCAACACAAAGAGCCACTGGAACAAGACCATACACGGCCTCGTCTACAACGCACTCAAACTCTTCATGGAGATGAATCAGAAACTCTTCGACGAGTGCACGCAGCACTACAAACAAGAAAAACAAAGGTAACATACTGAATATTTAAGAAAAAATAATCCTTGTATGGTCCTTTTTTTAAGTCCAAAGATTTGGAGATTATTATGAAGTTTCTTGTATTTGTAGAGAAAGGGAGCGGTTATTGTATCGCGAGGAGCTATGGCTGCGGATAGAGGCGTGTGCGGCCGCCGCCAATCAGGGCGCCGCGACCACGCCCCCGCAGCCGCAGACCACGCCCCCTGCACTGCCAGCCCCGCCCACAGCGACACATCCCGCACATCTAGGGAATAATAACACGGATAGCGCGCGTCGGATCGACCGCGAACAGACTGAGGTAAAGTTTTGATGCCTTTAGTAGGTGTTGAAACATATATTTTTATATATTAGTAGATAGCAAACGACCATTTGGATTCGCCGAAATAGCGAAACAACTGCTGCCCATAGACATTTCCCATCGCAGATGACTTGTTTACCTTTAATGCTCAGAGAGAGAATACTTCTTCCTGTCACATCTCTTCCTTCGTCCAATCCCTTTACTATGTTTATAAGAAAAAGGGGGGGAAGGGAAAAAAGACTAAATTAAGCCTCCTGCTCCTCACTCTTAAGATAAAACGCGGAATTGTTACCACTTCTCTGTAACTCCTGTTTTCTATGTGGTCGTGATATTGCAGCGGACGAAGCACATTCGTGCAACAGATGCTGATGACTATACAGTTTACTTTTGAATGATTATAGACGAGAAAGCCAGTATTCAACAACAGCAGTAAGCCGCTGATCCGCAAGAAGTCCGAGCTGCCCGCAGACTCGGCCACAGTACACGCGCTGGCGGAACACAAGCGTGCTGACGCGTTCCTCCCCACACCTCCCGACCCTGACCGCTGCTAGCACGCGCCATCTGCATACACCTCACACGGGACAATATCAACCTTATAGCGATATACTTACGATTCTAATTCGCCCGACTGACGCTCCCAAGTCGACCGTTCGGACGAGCGATAATCACTTTTATAGCTAATGTATTTATGGTTCAAATTTGTCCGAATGACGCTTCTAAGTATGAAACTCGGATAGCGCTCGTCAACTTTGTAGCAATCGGTCGATTCCAAATTGTCCAATGACGCTTCTAGACGCTGCGTGACGCGGACAAGCGATTATCAACTTTATAGCCATTAATATACGATAACTTATTGATAATGGAAATTATTAAGTCGATTACATGTTGAATATTAATAGTATATTAAATACGAGTGCCAGTTTACTGCGTGCAGGTGATGCTCGGCTCACGTTTATAGGTCTTTGTTAAATTTGTACTTATTTATACAAGCTATGTGTGCATGTATGGTTGTCACCTAAAAAATAAGAAAAAAGGAGTTTTTTTTTACTAAATAACCAACACATAAACTGCCAGATAATATTAAATAGGCCCGAATATATACATAGTAAAATTATATCTGGCAACCCACCGCAGACAGACAAACTAAAAAAATCTGTTAAATTTATAAGTTCATATACTTCTGACACCTTTTAGCTCTAAATCGAATACACCGTATTTAAAATTACAGTATGACACTCTGAGGCAAAAAAAAAAGAATTAACTGACACCCCGAATGCCACAATAGTAAGGGCATAATGTTTAGTAAAGGATTTGTTTGGAAACAGAAAAATGCAATAAAAAAACAGAGTCTTCGTTTATAAAAGTTCCTTTCTACTAATATTAGAAAGTAAAACAAATAAATGAGCTTAAAAAGATTGTGAATTTCGACAGTTTATAAAAACATATAGTGTTACAAATTTATTTGGCTCGGTGACCAAAAGTATAACTAGAACCTTGTCATGTCTTTATTTCTATAGCCTTACTATATTTTCTACCAACTTACTTACCGGGCCGAATAAGTTTGTCGCACTATGTCATAAACTTTGGAAGTTCACAATTGGTCAGTTACGTTACGAGCGCCATGTTGCAAGTTGACATTAACATATAGTGAGTTTGCGTTTGTCTGTATGTATTATGTTTTGTATCGTAGTCACGAGCCTGTAGAAAATATTCTGTACTAGGCCTTACAATGAACTGTTTCATATCGACCAAGCGAAGTAGACGATTAATGACGTCACGAGTACAGATAGCAAAAAAAATATTTGATATTGTACAGTGGGTATAAAAAACTAAATAAAATGATTGTCCTAACCTAAAACAGATAAACTTCAAGTTGGTATGGCGGCCATATTTTAATCAGAATAATTATTTGTGAGGTAAATATATAATGAATAGTTATGGTATGCTATTTCAGTAATATTTTGGAATTATCGAGTTTTAGTTGTAAATTGTTCGATTTTATATGAAACTAGGAAATACAGTTCTCGTCTATTTTGCTTGGTCGATTCTTACTACTCTTTTTCCTAGAATTGTATTTTATTTATATCGCCGTGTAACGTTATAAGCTCTATTTCCACTGACGCATCTGTACAAACATAATATTGATAAAATATGTTATTGTATGTTTCGTCAGTGGAAATACGATGTACACCGTATTAATTAGTTAGTTAAATATAAAATTATTCGTAATGTCCGTTTGTTAATGTTCAACCATTGTTTATTAAGCATTTATATTATCGAGTAAATAAATATTTGTTTTTGACCTCACTTGTCAAAGGCCAATATAAATTATTATAACAAATAAAAAGTAAACTCATTAATTTTATTGATAAAGTTGCCTATAAATTAGTACCAACATGCACCAAAAATATATCAAAAGTGGTAATAAATATAAAATAATGTCTATAAATTTTCTTGCCGACTGTACATTATCGAACATTTCAAAGTTAAAATTAAAAAGAAATTAAGTGCTAATATATTGAGATATCCCCAAAATGAGACAAAAGTGAATCTTAAGTGTTTGTAATAACGTCCATATTTGTTCATCAATATCGCAAGTCGAAGTAAACTCCATTGTAATTACCCATCACTTATGTAATATGTTTATGCATTAACTGATTACAACTCGTGTACAATAACTTGACCAAGTTGAGTGACGTCACAGCGTACAGTCAACAAAAACAATTCACCATAAAATAACTTGACTAACCACTGATTTCTGACACCAAAATGGTTGTATAAAATATCGTTAACTCTGTCATTATCTTTGAAAAAAAAGATATAAAATATGTTTTAAACTGAAATTACGGTATCAGAAACTCATGGTAATTGACACTAAGCTTCAAGGCTTGTAGTTGTGCACTTGAGTGTCATGTTATTGTGCTCGGGTTGTAATTTTAGTGAAATATACAGCGGCCATGTTTTGTCGCTTATAATGAAGTATGAGTATTTCTTACATTTTATATTTGACACACAAACACCGTAATAAAATGTGATTGTAAATTATGTGTTTGTATATTCAATGTACTTAGAAATCGCTTATCAGTATTTATTTGATGTTTAATTTAACAGCATTTTCGTGATATAATCTGTGAAGTTGACTATCATATAATTTTGACTGAACTAGCTTTTAATTAGACACGAAAAAAAAAATTCAAGCAACACTCAAGCATATATGAAAAACATTTTTAGATTTTATTAATTTTGACACTAGAATAAATAAAAAAAATATGGAAATTGCATACAAATTAAATGTTCCAATTTATTTGTTTAGTACAATTTTGCGGTATATAATTTTATTTTATTTTTTTAATTGTGTACAGTGTGCCAAAAGTAAACGGGCATCGTGTTGACTTTTTATACGTCATGTGTGAACACGTAAGACTGTGTATGTATGAATCTGTATGAAGTGCGTGTGCGCATTTAATTTTATTTAATTGTTTTTTATTTTGTTTATTTTATTTATTATTAAATATTATTTCCAGTCACTGTCTATGTATATAATTAGAATCGTTGTAATATTTTTATACTTCTATTGGCTTTGACGCTTCCAGAAACTGTTTTCTCGAGGTCTTTGTCTGGGAGCGAGCACTTTGTCTACGTAAATTAGAATTTTTAAAATTAAGGCAAGTGACTGTATTAGACTGTTATATAAATCTAAAGTGTGGTAAACATGTCGTGTAAATAACGAGACATTGATGTATATAAGACTTAACACTTTCACTGCCACCTATTCGCACTGAGTTATCTTTAGTAAGTGAAATTCTAAGTAGCATTGAAAGTGTTAAGAACGTGGCGGATTTTTTCTTACTTTAAATTTCTATATCCTTGAATCTAGTCTTATTTTATGTTTTTTTTTATTATTATAAAATATTATATTTCGCAGTCTATTTAAATGTCGCCGCAGCTTTTGTTGAGTGTAATAATAAAGATTATTTGGTTTAAATTTAAAGTACACTGTGGGACTCTTTGAGTGGCAATAACAAACTACACTCACCGTAGGTTTCCGAGACTAAAATCTCTGTATAATCGCCATCCTTCTCATTATCTCTAACAAAACAGAGTTAACAATGTTTTAAACGGAGATTTAGGTCTTGAAACCCATGATTAGTGTGATAGGCAATTACGACGCGTTTAAACTACAGGGAAACTGGTATTGCCTATTACTGATATTGCCATCTCTTACAGTCCTTGTGGAATAAACAGAGACAACAATATACAAGTCACTGCAAAAATAGATATCTTTATTTGAATCCGCCACGTATGTCGTATGCACACAATGTCTCGGCAGTCGCTGCGCGAGTGGAGTGAAGTGGAGAGGAGTGAGGGAGCGAGCGAGTGACTGCGGAATGTTCGCGATAATTTAACAAATTGGATAAATTTTGTATAAATATTTATAACGATATAATGTAACTGTTGAAATCAAAGTATTGTAACAGATGACATATTATAAGGTGCTTATGATTATCGTTAAAATACAAAGTTGTGCATACGTTTGTGTTTTATTGGAAAATACGGTGAGTTTTCCCAAATTCCTTTATAAAATATTTCTATCCCTCTCAATACTCAATAATTAGTACGGAAATAAGTTTTAATAGGCCACAAACAATTTGTGGATTCAAGGTCATCTGCGTCATCTTCACGTTCCGCTACACGTAACATTTTGCGCAACGACTCGTACGATGTTCCGAGCCTACAAGATATTAAAAAAAAAATAAGAATGTTATTATAGCGTATTATTGAATAAGGGACAAATAAATACAATAATCATTTTAGATGTTTAAAATTATTTATACATACGTACACTTTTATACACTCTTTACAATTGCATATATAGTTTTTAGTCACACGATTCCTATATTTTTGCCGTGTTTCCACTGCCGAAACACCTACAGAAACATGTTATCTTTTATCCCAAAAGAGTGCAAAAGATGGCACATGTAGAATGTGTTTCGTTAGTGAAAACCCGTGAATTCTGTACAGAACATTCGTTTAATTATACGCTTAATAAAATAATTAAGTTTAAAAGATGTATTGCGGTAATATACATTATATCAAAAGATTTTATACAGTACGTGCTAATATTGCTTTTGTACTGAACTTTTAGACGAATTTACTTTTCATTTGACATACTTTGTATACAATTTTAACAATTATCATAATAAACTAGGTCTAAACTGATATAAAAACGGCTAAACACTGACGTATATTCGTCCGGTGCCGGCACCGACTAGTTTCGAGCACATCGGGGGCCCTTCATCAGGGTGAGTGGTACTGGTATTATTTCGCGACCCGACGAACATACATGAGTGTTTAGCCGTGTTTATATATCAGTTTAGTATAATGTCTCACGAAAGTTTGAATAATTTAATAAACTAGGTATGTTTCATTTTTTATCAATACTAATAAAGTTTCGGCAAAATTAAGTTTTTGAGAAGTTGACAAAAACTTGAAATAATTCATTTTGACTCTAATTGGATCACAATATAAACGAACAGTGAGTAACACGAAAAATAGTGCAACATGGCGACACAATATTTAAGGTGAAAAAATTGAAAATATTAAGTTTTCACTGTCACATATTAACGATCTAATTTTATTTGTATTTAAAACTAAAAAAACAATGTTTTTCTGCAGTTAACCTATAAATTGAAAAATTTTAGGTAGTTTTAGAGTCGAATAAACAGAAAATAGCTTAATTTCTAATGAGACAGGCAACAGACATGCGTTATTATTTCTATATAAAAATTAAAACATAGAAATATCACTAGCCACTTCGTAAATAATACAATAAATGAATTAGGCCTTAAATAAATAATTTCCTTAGAAAATAATTTGGGATAAAGAAATAAAACTTTTTATGAAATCACATACGACCTATTCATCACTTAGCGACTGACCGTAGCTCATTCCGATTTCACTGCATCGACAATCGCGCGGCTAAGCACTAAGTGGAAATAGAGGCTAAGGTCGTTGACATAACCCGAAAATTGAAGCTCAAAATATTAATTTAAATAAAAGTTGGGAATGTACAACAAAATTTGAAATTTAATTTTACTTCCCATAGTCAAAAATTAGAAGAAACGTTTAAAGTCATCAACACTTGTGATTTTAAAACACGGACTTAAAAAGCGCACCGTAAATACGTAATTGTAATAGTACATGAATGGAGCATATTTTTTAGTTAATTTTTAAATGAAAATATCAAGAATAATAGCGCTTTTCGATTTAAAGTAAAGATAAAAAAAACGAAGTGTACAATATTATTTTCATCATTTAGTTTAGTAAAAGATTTTTCTTTTAATTTATTAAATCTCTTCGCTTAAAATCTCAAAGTCTGCCAAAAAAATATCTAAAATTCCCTAGTAATACAAAATTCTACAACTCATGATTTCAAATACATTTAAACAGCAATTTAATCACTCTTATTGGAATAATAAAACTTTTGAACGGATTAAATATTTCTATCTAGCAACACATATTTTCCGATTTGACAGATGTCGGAACTTTAGGGATGTCAAACAATAAAAATCGATTCAATTTTAATCGATTACATGATTTGGTTTATCGGTTTTTTTAAACAAATCGGTTCTATCGTTGTTACTTTTTGCTCATTTTAGGTTGATAATTACTTACATGAAGGGAAAGTGTAAGTATGTCTACCTATTACATGCGACTGCCTAACATTCCAGTTCGTAGACTTTGGTCCGCAACTTTAGTCGACACGCGACTTTGGTCGCATTTTAAGTTAAGTTCTCCAATGTATTATTGCTGGTTAGTCACATTGTGGTGTGGTGTTGTGGTGATGATATGACGTCACTTCCTGCGCGTGGCGAGCTGGTGCCTGAGCATCTCGAGCTGGTCGTGCTGTCGCGCCAGCTGCTCGTTGAGTCCAGCCACGTGCTCCGTTAGCACCGACATCTGCTGCTCGTAGTTGTGCGACGTCGAATGCAGCTCCTCCTCCTAAATACAACGCAATTAATTATAAATGGGTAGTAATTATTCCACTAAAAGACTTCACTCATTTCAAAGAGTAAAGCGTTATATTCGCTTTTAAAAAAAAACAATTCTAAGTCATTAATTTAAAAAATAAATATTATAAAATCTCCCCAAAACATATTGCTGTTTCATATCTCTTAAAAGGTAAGCTAATTTAAAGCAATGAAAATTGGTTTGTTATCAAGTTAAAAGAAAAAGAAACTAACCAATCTGCTAATAGTGTTGTGTTTCTCCTCAATCGTATGCGCGTCAGTCTCTCTCTGGCGTTCCATCTCTTCGAAACGCAGTCGCAGCATCTCACACTGAAATCGGTACGAGAATGTTGATTCACATCACTAATTGTATTGTACTGACAGCTGTCAAAATTTCATAAAATTCTAAGTTAAAAGTCAATTATTTGTCACATAATATTATACCGAAGTACGAAAAATATTCATATTTCCGACCTAATATTTAGAAATATTTTAGTTAAAATCGAAAGTTCGTTTTCCACTAGCGCGATTTCGCATACTATTTTCACTACCAGTACACGCAACATACCTTATGCATATAAATAGCTAACAAAGCATCTAAATCAAATTCTTTTGTCTACTTATCAGTACACTATCCTCATTACTATGCTAAGCTAAGTGGAAAAAGGGTTTAAGTACTACTAGGTCCTACTTACCTCATTAATATAATGTTCAGTCTTGCTGTTGAGAAGGTCGCGGTCCGCGTGCGCGGCGCTCAACCTGCTGCGGAAGTACTGCTTCACGCGTTCCTCACGTACCTGCACCTCATGGTTCAGAAGGAACGGGACCTGGACCAAACAACCAAAAAACTGACTTAACCTTAATGTCTCCGTGATAGACTAAAAACAATACTTTATAATTGAACAGGCAAAGCACAAAGAGGTGCCACTTTACACCACAAAGGTCACAAAAACAACCTACCGCTGAACTTAGTCACATAATAGCCTGAAGCCTTAACTATACCTAATTTTATAATCATCGAAAATATTAATATACCTCTAAACTACCAAGGAGTCCCGTCATCCTTCCCTCTGCATCCATCGAGGTCTCATTGAATGTATTGAAGTCTCCAGAATCATGACTCTCTCCTTTCCTCTTCTGAGCGGCAGACACATGCTTTGCTATTTCTAATTTAAGGCTTTCATTCTCCATCTGCAAAATCTCGTACTCCATTCGAAGTTTCTGATTCTCCTAAAATAAAGGAATATGATCCTTATAACTCTATATTTAGAATTTTAAAGGCTTGTATTCTTTCTCTCTGGTATGTGTTGAGAAAAAACCAATATTTTTTTACCTGATCTAAAGTGAGTGCTTTTGTACTGAGCTGTTCATTGATGTTTAACTCATCTACAGAACTAAGAGCATCCTCACTGCCAATCTGAAAATTTTATTTATTATATCTATATGTTAAACCTGAACAATCAAGAAACCAGTCTTGATGGACAACTTTTATAAGCAAAAAGAAAAGCGGTCCATTGGATTCTTGCTTACCCAGATTCAAGAGTAGTAAATTTTTTTTCAGTATTATGGGAAGTTTATTCATGTTTATAAAAAAGTTAATTTTAGAAGGAAAGGATTTTACGATAATCTCCATAACATTGACCAGGTTGTCAGCGCAAAACGAAAAATAAAAGATCTTTTTGTCAGGGGAATTCCGGTGAAAAACTTGGTGCACCGACCCCACATAAAGTGAGAAAATGTTAGTGTGGTAAGAAACAAATCAAAACCAAATATCTATGCACTTTTAATACATATAAAGCCTTTCACTAAGTTTATTTTTCTGCTTTCCTATAATTTATATATTTGTATTCATAGGTTCGTGTATTCATGTATATTATATATTTATGTTGCTTAATTTGTTTAGTAGATCCATAGGTAACTAGTATATATATATATATATTGTTAATAATTCTTGCTCTTATTTATTTATTCTTGACATATCCTGATCTTTATATGTTATAATCCCCTCTATCTATGTTATTCTTTCCTGTCCCACTGGGTTGCCTGGAAGAGATCGCTTGTAGCGATAAGGCCACCCTTGCTTTGTAAATTAGTTAATTGTCTTTTTTTTATGTATTATGATAGCATTAAGAGTTAATAAGTAAATAAATAAATAAACAAATAAAGTTAGAATACAAAATATTAATGTTACCAGACTACCAGCCTCTGACAAGAAGTCACCGTTACAACTTGCTTGACTGCCTGTAGGTACAGCTCTGTTGCCACTTCTATCTTTCTGCAACTCTTCTAATGTAAATTGTATCTCCTGGTTTTTATTCTTCAGTTTAGCTATCTCACATTTATATCTACTTTCACTTTCATTAAAGTGTTTTTGATAGTCTTCTAAGGAGGCTCTGAGTTGAGCCACTTCAAAAGTCTTATCTGAAAGCTAATAATCACCTGGTTACTTATTAAGTTTGATCAAATTTGACTTATAAAGTAATTGAAGAACACTACTTCTACTTTCCTGCTGATTAATGTAGTATCTTATAGTACTTACTAATATTATAAATGCAAATGTTTGGATGGATGTTTGTTGGAAGGTATCTCCAGAACACCTGTATGAATCTCGCTAAAATTTGGTATATATGTAACATAACTTGGAAGGGCACTTAGGCTTATAATAATTATTTTTTAATTCTGCAGATGGAGTCGCAGGCAATAGCTAGTAATTATCATATTTTTACAGCGGATTTATTTATTTTGTCTGTTGTCAAAATAAGTATTGTTTCTGGTCATACCTGTGATGCAAGCTGTGCATTTTCAATAATCTTCTTTTGTAGCTCCTCCTGCAGCAGACCAGAATCGAGTGGTGCAGGCACAGAGCTGGTTGATTGTTTTTCATCACTTTTACTTTTTGTTTTCTTACTTAACTTATTCTGTAAAACATTGATAGGTATGCAATGAAATGGGAACCATCTATTGATTTGTGGCTTATAGATTTTGAAAGTAACATGTTAAAAATAAAAGACATGATAAAACAACTACATAGTTAGGAAAAACTTTAACAATACTCTTACATTGTTTGCTAAAACGATGATATAAATGTAATTCAATTTCAAAAAGATAAGTGTGATTATAATCAAATGCTTTGTTGCAAGCTCACTGACCTGCAAAGCATCGAGCTCATCCTGAAGGACGGACACGCGACGCGTCAATTGCTGATTTCTAAAAGTCAATGAATCTATTTCTAATTCATCTTGCCTTATAACTTTCTCCTTAGATTTTAATACTTCCCTCAGTTCATTCGACTTAGCTTGCTCATCTAGAACTCCTTTTTTTAAAACCTTCACATGAACTCTTAACTGAAAGCGGAAACAATAAATTTATACAATTACTTGCTTCAAAAAGCCGCTTGATATTTGATCTTTATTCTGTACCTTTGAATATTCAGATGCCAACTTTTGGTACTTTGCCTGTATATCTCCTGAAGGTAAGCCCTCCATCTCTAGAGCTTCAAGAGATCATTACGGTTCTTTGTAATGAAGAATATTGTTTATTTGTTCGATTACAATGCTGAACACCCACTTTCTTGAAAATGTCAAAATGAAAATGACAATAACATGACCTGACGTTCGCCACGTTTCTTTTCATAAAGTATCTTTTTCAAGATTTATTTAAAAATATTGATTTTTGTTTGTATATTTCAATACTTAACTATTATGAATTTTATTTAACAACTTATTCGCACTGAAAGACGTATACTTAAGTCTACACTTAACATTCCATAATACTCTACATTCGTCCAGGCGTCTCACATTTAGACTTTAGACACAAATAAAGTACTGTATAAAGTGAGTAAAACTATAAAGACGTATGGGTAAATACTAGATTATGTTATAATTTGTAAGGATTGTTATTTAAATCATAAAGGGACAGTCCCGATTTTATTACAACAATGTCACCAAAGTTCGTAAAGTCCCGTTATTTTTAGTCTATGCCAAAAGTGCCGCTATTTAATATTTTTTTATGGTAACATCATCTCTGTTGATGTGTCGTGATTGTCCAATATAAAATATCAATATTTTGGAATTTATGAAAGAAAAACAATAATTTTTAACAAACTTTTCATATTTACAAAGGATAATAACTATTCCGTCTTTCAATGAAGTTTCCATGGACGATAGGTGAGCGTCTGATAAATAGTTCAAAGTTACATCGCAACAGGTAACAACCAACAGAGAACAAAGTGATTTTTCTTTAAACTATGTGTCTTATTCGCAGAATTATGGAATCAAGCAGCTCTAGTTGTTACAACCATTCATCGGTCAGCAGCGATCATCCTAAGAGTATCATACACATCGATGTAGACTGTTTTTATGCTCAAGTGGAGATGGTGCGAAAACCCGAGCTGCGCTCCCAACCTCTTGGTATTCAACAAAAAAACATCGTCGTAACCAGTAATTACGAAGCCAGAAAATTTGGTATAAAGAAGTGTATGCTTGTAACTGATGCTCTGAAAGTTTGTCCTAGTTTGAAATTACTGAATGGTGAAGACTTGCACAACTATAGGACGGCCTCTAATAATATATTCACTGCACTTCAACATTGGAAGTGTCCAGTTGAAAAACTTGGAATGGATGAGAATTTCATAGATGTCACAAATATAGTTGAGGAACGAGTTAGGAATGGTGGTGATGGGTTTGCACTTGTAGGTCGTGTGTACAGCGAGCCAATGAGTGAATGTATATGTGGATGTCACACGCGCCTCAAAGTCGCATCACAAATTGCCAGTGAGATGAGGAAGAAACTATTTGATGAGTTGGGTTTTACAACTTGTGCTGGTATTGCACACAACAAATTGTTAGCTAAGTTAATCTGTCCACTCCACAAACCGAATGACCAAACAACAATTTATCCAGAACATGGGTCCAGTTTTATGTCCACATTGCAAAGTGTCCGGGCCATTCCAAGTATTGGGTCTAAAACAACTGAGGCACTTATATCTCAAAAAATAGTTACAGTGAGTGACTTGCAGCAAGTTTCTGTTGATGTATTGAAAAAACATTTTAGTAGTGACATGGCAGTAAGACTTAAAAACCTTAGTTTAGGTGAAGATAATACTCCAGTGAAGCAAACAGGTAAACCTCAGAGTATAGGCCTAGAAGATAGTTTCAAAACTGTCAGTGTGAAGAGTGAGGTTGAAGAAAGATTTGCTACCTTGCTACAAAGGTTACTTGTGTTGGTGAGAGAAGATGGGCGGATTCCAGTTTCACTGCGAGTGACTTTAAGAAAGAAAGATGTCAAGAGATTATGTAGTCACAGAGAGTCTAGGCAGTGTCAGGTTTCTCCTTCCATCTTTACCATAAACAATGGTACACCCACTGTAACAGAAGTGGGGCAACAAAAGTTAATGACCTCAATTATGAGATTATTCAACAAACTCATTGACTTAAGCAAACCATTCCATTTGACATTAGTAGGACTGGCTTTTACAAAGTTTCAGGAACGAATGACTGGTCGAGGTTCTATTGTAAATTATTTAATGAATGATATATCAGTACAATCAGTGCTTAATATCACGAATGATTGCGATACTTCTGCTTCCTCAATGGACTACTCAGCAGCATCTCCTAGTAGCAGTACAACGACAGACCTTTCTGATGCTGAAGTGGAACCATCACCGAAAAAGCCTAAAAAAGTGAATTGGATAGCTAAAAAGAGATGTTTGTCAAAAGGGGAAGTTGCATCTCCTAGTAAGTTAAGAGTGAGTGAACTCAGATTAAATTCTAGGGAGCTGGAGAAAGTTTCCGAGTTAAGACTTAACTCCCGAGACAGATCTCTCACACCAAGAGCGAGCCCTGCTAAAGAAATTTCTGATACAGACACAATGAAAGATGTTTCCGATGCTGGTAATTGTGATGATTGTCCAAGTTATGTTGATAAAGAAGTTTTTAATGCCTTACCTGATGAGATGCAACAAGAGCTTAAGGCCATGTGGAAGAATCCATCCAATTCAGAGTTGCCTAGAAGTAGTCCTAGAACCATGAACAAAGCAAAACCCAACACTATCTTGAAATATTTTGTTCACAAATAGCATTAGTTATATATTTTGTTTATTACTTTAAGTGATAAGTGAATGAATGGTTTCTATTTTTTCAAATCATACAATTTTTATTCGGCAGATCAAATACAATGTTTATGTTATAAAATGTTCCGCTTTTCATTGGTTATCCTTAAAACCTTAATGTAATACAAACAATAACAAAATAATTATTTAACATAGAATAAAAATTATGATTACCTCTATCCAGACAGGACCGGGAAAGAAAAATAACAAATAATGTGTATAACTGGGATATCATTTAATTTCTATATTTTTTACAGCTTCAGTGATCATAGAGGAAAGTTCATTGAACTTGTGTACCTTATATACTTCAACGGATAGAGACTGGGCCAGCCTTGTGTACGACAACACATCTACATTGAGTTGCAAACGGATCTTATCACCATCCGTTGTACCGGTGCTCTCAATATTCTGCTGTGAGGCCATGTCACGTATTTGTTTCAGTCTTCTCAATGATTCTTCGGTTTTCTGCACTGAGGTTAAAACATCTTCTACATATTTATAATATCTGTAATCATAGAGAAAAAAAAGGTCACACAAAAAAATTTAAACTAAATAAATAAATTTAGTCTTGCATTATAGATCAGTCGATATTTTGTCAATTTAAGATAATAGAATTACGCCCGTAATGCAGAAGAGTAAGCAGATATTAAGAATTATCAACTGGTACTTTTCGTACAGGAAAACTTTACGTATAAAAATTACAACAAAAATAAATGGTATTGAATACTTACGAAATGGTCATAACATTAAATAAAGCTTCATAAAGTCCTATTAAAAACAAATTATCTACTTTATTCACTGCACCCTCGTTAAAATCTCTAAGTGAATTTGTAACCACATCAATATAAGCACAAGGCTTGGTAGGTATACTACGGTTAGTTTTCCTATAGAGTCTTGGTATGTCACTAACTTGTTTCAATTGGATATTGAAATTCTCATACAATTCGTTCACAATACAATCCCTTATTTTACTTTCAGTTTGTTTTAAGATTTCTATGGAAGAATTTAAGCTTTCTCTAAGCAGAGGTTTACTCTTTTCGATTGGTATTTTGCTTTCAACATGTGCTAGAAAGTTTGGTAGTTTCTGCAACAACGTTTGCGTGTCTACGTAGATGTTTAAACTGTTGTCTATCAATGTGGCGTTTATGCCAGTTGTTTCCAACTTTCGCATGGAATCCTGCTGAAACAATTTCATAATATTATCTACTGCAAATTAGTCTTCACTTAAAACAACCCGAGTTTGTAGCAATGTTTCATCAAATCATGCTACCCTGGTACTTATATATGTCTATAAATATAAAAGAAATATAATTAACAACCTGTGAACAAACACTTGTCGTCCATGATGCATATCTGGCCAGCAACTGTAATGAAAGCTTCCAGAATTTATGTGCCAATGCTTCTATGTAGATACCATCTGACCAACAATTGTGCAAACTGACCCAACATTTTAATGTTTCTTTATGAATAAACCCATCTTTGTTCTCAACTGTTGGACTCTTTTTCAATGAGGACTCAAAACCACCTACAAAGAATAACATATTAGATTATTCATAGGTATTTGTTAAACAGAAAATTATATTTTTTAAGGTTTTCACCTGCAATCTCCTGAAATCTTATTTGAAAATATACTGGCAAATTCCACCTCTTTTGAAAACGCTTGTATTCTAACGTATCATGTAATAATTGGACAGTTCCTTCAGCAATGCAATATTCTTCTAATTTCCGGACAAACTGTATACTTTCACTATATCTCTTATAAAATAATTGTGGATTACCCGGTGCAAAAATAGAGGCTAAATTCACTTCTATTCTACTCTCCACTTCGCACCAAAAACAATTTACTAAAAATCTATATTTCTTAGCAAGAAATGTTAAAGTGGAATGTTGCATTACTGTTAAAAACAGTTTCAGTTTTGTATCCAATAATGCCATTATTTTATTGTAAATGCCTTCCAAACCATCCTTGCTTCTCTGCAACGCTGGTTCATTGATGATGTCCTGTAATAAAGGAGCTATTGCTTGCTTTCGTATTAATAATTCTGTTTCTTTTATACGGTCTAATGTTGTCAAAATTAATAATGTTTTTAAAAGATTATTTTCATCATTTTCATTCCAAAAATGAAACAGCAATGTATTTAGAATTTGAATTAATTTTCCACCTATATCATTGTATAATTCCTTTTGCTCAGAACTAAGTAAGTTTTCACATGTAGAAAATGTGAATTTTAATTGATTGTATAATAAGGCAGTGCGTTCGGCTACAATTATTTGCTCCAATTTTTTCTTGTCAGAAATGTCTCTAAATATAGTCTCCAATGTTCTTAAACTATTTACTGTCTGGCTGTAGTGTTTGAGAAGTTGTTTCTTCTTCAACAGGCTGTGTCTTTGGTTAAGCCAAATTGATAACTCTTTCATTGCATCTTCTAAACATTGTTTCACATTCTAAAAGTAAATGAAAATTAAATATTATTAATGTAATACAGCGCAAATCAACAACGTCATTTCATATCATGCCTAGAAATTATTTTATTGTATAATAAAAAGTATATTGCAACTTACAACAACTTCTTCATTTAGCTGCTCTAATGGCACTTGAATTTTAACTATCGCCTTATCAAAACCAATCAACGTAGCACATAGATTAACGAAGTTAGCGTAATCTTTATTAATTAACTCTATCATAGCCAGCCTTAACACTTTGAGATACACGCCTAGGTCGTCACGCATTTTCTCCAAGGAGGCCACATTTTGATGATCCGTAAGAAAAGTATCGACGGAAAAGTTTGTCTGCAACAATTTTAAAGGCATAAATAAAATTCTTAAGTTGTAATAATACTTTTTAATCACAAATAATGAGTAATACCTTGATGAAATCATTCCGATCGAAACATAAGCCTCGTGCCGGCGGCAAGGTAAAATCGGTGTTATTCTTGTCCATTCTAACGAGGTAACGACATTGCTTTACAAAGGCACCTTTTTATAAATTCGCTAAAATTGTTTATCAGAAATTACTCTTGTACTCCGCTATCATGTTGACATTTCTTTTACTGACGTAAGCTGATTTTGACAACTTGACACATCATATTGATGTCACAGAATATACCAATACCATTAAATTGTTTTCGCTCGAACCGATAGTTGAGTCAGATTAAAGTTTTCGAACATGACAATAGTTTGCAGTTTCCACTTCTGCTTTTCCTGGCTCCTTGAATACTTACTCTACTATTTAATATCTGAACCCTAAAACTTGTAAGACACAGAACAGTTAATAATAAAGGATAAGGAAAGGAAAGTAAAGGAAACACTTTTTATTAATTAAACTATTAAATATTATTGGTCATATGAAGTATATATGTGGTATATGATCAACGTACTGCAAAAGTATTGATTAACGATTCATATATGTATACAGTTAAGTATGGTTAAGTAAAACAATTTTCTGTTTCTTTTTTAATTGCGCGTCTGATTTAATACCGCAAAAAATGAATAGGATGAACGTAAAATCTGAAAAGATGTAAATTGAATTATTTACAAGGAAGAGATCGAGAACTGAGCGTACAAGTTTGCTTTAAAATGATTAGAGCTGAAACACCAACCGATATAAATGTAGGTCTAGAGAGCGGAATGTAATGACCAGCCTTGAACACAATAGGTTTCTTCATACACTCCATTGTTATAAACAGTGACTTTTTGAATTTTCTATCTTGTTCGTACCATGGACTTTGATATAAGGAGTCTCTTAATTCTTGACTCTGAAAGTAATATAGCAATATTTCTATTCACTTAAGATTGCTTAGATTGATACGAATTAGTTACTCCAATTATTTTATCTGTGCATGTGTCATCCTGAATAATTTGCCTCTTTGACTTTTTTTATTTAAATGCAGGGACCCATATGATGTCATTATAATTACCCTTGTAGTTAGCTCGCTTCCGCACCAGCAATACAGAAGTAGCTGCGACAGCATTGTCACCATGTAGATCAGCATAGAATAGAATTGAATACTGCTCGGCTCCGACTTTTAAAATTAACAAAAAATATTAAAAACCTAATGTGCTTATATTAAATCACGTAACCTGCCACAAAAGCGGTTATATTTCCAGAAGTTTATACAAACCATAGTAATACGTAGTCCAATAATGCAGATAATAGCAACAGTACCACTTAATTGGAAAAATATATTTGCGTGGTACGTATCTTCCACTATTTCTATGAATCTGCAAAAAAGGTCGTCAATGCGATGAAGGTCTTACTCTCACACTCAGATAGGTTAAATGGTCGTTAAGGTAGTAGGTACTACTAATTGTACATTTATTGAGAGAAATCTAAGTAAGATCTAGCTTAAGTAACACTTAAAAGGATTTTGAGTGTAACGTCATCTCTGTATCTTTGTGGTAAAGTTTTCTTTTGCTGCTACTAGTATAATTACCTTGATTTTTTTATCATTTAAAAAAGGGGTTTATTATTTACCTAATAATCGTCTGATGTTGGTCAATGCACTCGACAAATAATTTGTTATTGTTCATAATTCTCATGGTTCGTTGCTCGTCCGTTACCTTTGAAGATAATGGCACTGATTGCATCTGAATTAATTTAATATTACACATTATTACTGCTATTACGGGACACATTTTGTATTAGAAATAAACGGGATTTTCTTTGTTTGTAGCTAAAGTAGTTAATTAAAATAATCGTCATAGAAATAGTGTAAAAATAATTTAGAAAACAGCCAACCTTCTGTAGTTTATCAATGATAATTTCTAGTTGTGCGCAGCCGAACATGATCATTCCGAGGGTGATGCTGTCAACCGCAAAAAACAGAAAGGCGCTGATGTAGATGCTTCCCATCTGGTAGCCATAGCCGATTTCAAATTGAGGTGACTTCTCCGGCCCAAAAGGCATCCTAAAGATAATACGTTTTTATGATCCTTTTTTTATCCACGTAATTATTTTTAAACATTTAACTTAGAATCAATATTGTGTTTTTTTATATCGCTGCGGAGTAGATCACAATCGCAATTTTTGTAACTTTTCTGGTGGACTTAAATTATAAAGACCATTTTTACTTTTCATAGACAAAGTTTTAAAGTAAAAAACTTGCCAAAGAGTTTAAGAGTTATGTGTTGCCCTCACAAAATACAATTTCAAAAGAGTATTTTTCAAGGACATTATTTTTACATTATTGTGAAAGATGATTTTTTTATTACTTACCATATTCTAAATGGAAAAAACCTTTCGCCAGTACCATCAAGTAGAGGTACTAGAGCCCATAGCGTACAAGTCGTCAGAGCGCTAGTCAGAAAAAACATGCACAGTCTCTTGATCTGTCCCGAAAGTTTTACCAGAATACTAAAATATATCGGTTCCATTAAATACAGTCCATAAAACAAACAAATATATTTTTTAAAACTCACTTCTCTTGTTCCTCCGTTTGTGGTAAGAAAATATCTATTTCCATATAGTCTATTAGGATGTTAAGATTCTTTTTACTAAGAAGAAAAACGGTTACTTTGTAACAGACGGATGCTTGCGTGAAAAGCAGATAGGACGCCTCAGACATCGCTTCTATGTCCCCCCATACACCAGCTATGTAGATAAATTCAAAAAGTATAAATGCATATTGTGTTAGCATTATAAAGGCGGTATAAAATGAGTGAAAAAACATAGGTTTTTTAGGTGTTAGCCATATCCCTAGGGCTTTTAATACTCTCTTTGGTCGACTGAAAAATAGGTTGATACCGTTTACTGCCATTGCTGTGAGATTGAGGTTTTAGTTCCAGCGAATTCCTTATTATATCTATGTGATACGTATACAGGCTGTTGTTTTTGAGTCTGTTCTACATGTCTTAAAAGCATGAGTTTTCATATTTGTATAAAATGACTCCAAAACTGTCTTTAAAACTTTAAATTGTTTATACTTTCGTGTGATTATTATAAAACGGACGTACTTATAATTTAATATTAGTATAATTTAGCTAAAAAAATCCTGTGACTTGTAAAAGATTTAAGATTTAATTACTAAGATTTAAGTTTACCTCTAGCAAATATTGCAATAAGTTTTTAAATGGATAGCGTCCCATGTATAAACTATAGGTGGACTTATTTGAGACACGCTGTATGTCAAACTTTAATAATTCGCTTAAATTACAATTTTAATTGCTTTTGTTCAGAAACTATAGGTGGGAATTAGCAAACAAAACATTTATCAAAACTTCATTATGACAAATATTTTATGAGGGGAAAATATTCCAACTGTTACAATTTGACGCAAAAGTTATTAAATTGTAGTTATGTTGTGGTCATAAATATAACGAATAAAAACTTTTCAAACAACAAATAATAATAAAAGGAAAAACCAAATAAAACGAGATTATGACAAATCAATTATTTATTAAATACATAAATCGTGTATCACATTGTGTACATTCACGACGTTTTAGGCAAAAGTGTAATTAGTCTACCAACATTATGAAAATATACACTCCCTGTGTTTCTCTCTTTCATACTGCCAACTTACACAAAACAGAGATTAGAGATTATAAATTCGTGCGCTTAAACTAAAACTATATTTAGCGTATAAGTGACCGTGTAAAAATTAATTACAACCTCAATTATTTAGAATATTATTCATATGAAAGATTTCAACATTGATATTCCATTGTACATTTAAATTGGGCGCCATTTGTCATGTAATACACACATCTTACTGTCAAACTGATGTAACCTTAATGTTAAAACATGCTGTCTCTTTTCTGTCAAAGTAAAAGACAATGATGGCTATATTTTTTAGAGTATTCTTTTTTAACAAACAGTTATCGAAGCCCGTGATTAAAAGAACATAATATATGATTAACGTACTTATTATAGTACCAAAAATAATTACCGAAGTAGATTTCATTCGGTTTGATAGTTTAATCGCAGTATTGTGTGTTTATTACATGACATAGCATTCGTTATTAATATCACAGTGCCGTATGGTACAAAATATTAATTCAAATCATAAGTAACTCGTTTAAAAGGCAATTTATGAATGATTGAATGTTCAATGACGCTGACAATATCCATGAAAGTAGAGAGCAATACTCGAAATTCGTAAAAAGTTAAATTAAAAAACGAAAATCTTCTACGAACATGAATGTTGCCACCCTAAAAATATGAATTTGATTATGGTTAATATTTTTAAGTACGAAAAACTGATCAGTTTTCGTTAAAACTTAAAACAATCGTAATGTGATGTCTTAGAATGTTATTTTTTATATATTTAAATACATATACAAAGCTCAATACAAGGAAATTGCAGTTTTTTTATGGTCATTTCGTCCACAACTTACTTATTGTTAAATTTTCAGTTGCTAACATTTTAAGGACGATATGTAAAATTATATTTTCTCACATTGCGTTTTAAACATTTATACTAGTTTCAATAAAAAAGTAGAACTTAATATATTTCCCTGGTCGCCTTACACGAAGAGATAAAACTAACGCAAAAGCGCGATTAAATTATTGTTTTTTTTTTCTTAAATTGCAACATTTATTTTTAAAATATTCGATTCGAAAAGTTATAATGTAAGACAGTCCAAAGTTTATTGAAGTTTTGTGCAAAATATGATCACTTGACGTTCTTACCAATAACAATTTACTCGAAAAATATAACTGAATTGAAAAAGTATTCGAGAAGTAGCAAACACACAGAAAATTAAGATTTAATATTAAAAGTAAGATTTATCAGAAAAAGTCATAACAATAAATTCAATGACAATTAGAAAATACGCCAAATATAACAATTTGACTTTAAAAAAGCACAGCAAAACATATGCGATAGAAAAAACCACAACCAAGTTATTCCACGAATTATAAAATAATCACGATTTTATAATAAAATGACAATTTTTGAACTGTCTTGATGATTGTCAATGTTGGCGGGAAACTTAAATATTGACTAGTTGGAAATGAAAAAAATATAGCGCATATTTTGAGTAAAGATATTGCCAATTTTGACGTACAGCATGTGAATAAAATAATTCTGACAAGATGATTTTAAAGCGGGAATGTTGACTTAACTTTTTTCTATCTACGTATTTCTGACTATAAAAGACCTTTATGATTCTGCCGTACAAGGAAACAGTTTTGATAAACGATCACATTTTTAAATCTACTTGGAAAGACTATTTGTGTGATTCAAAGATTTTTATTATAAGATAAATACTATTTCATAGACCTACATAAGAGAAAATCTAACTGTATAAAAAGCTATGGAGTATTCCGCCGCTATATTTCATACTGTAATTGTTCTATAACTACAACCGTTGTAAAATTATGCAATGTAATTGATTTATTTGTATTTCGGTTATTTTTATTTAAAATACTAAAATATATGGGCTACTGAGCAATGTTATTTATTACTATTCACTAACCTAAGGCTATGCAAAAGATATTTTATTATAAAACATTGGTTTCGATGCGTGTGCATATCAAGTTATTTGCCGCAACCGATTTTTGGCTGAGGTAGATAACGATTACTATAGCTTGCGTTCAATCGGTATCAAACTTTTAATCTGGCAACACTGTTCTTATAACGTCACAATATGTCACTTTGACAGCTAAAAAAGTCATATTGTCTCTGTACGCAAAAATTGTCTTATATTGAAAACTAAATTGCCTTACAACGATAATTGTGTTTTTATTCAATTTTTATTGAAAATCGACCATTTTTTGGTCTTATTCACATCCCTCATTTCGATGATGTTATTATTGTGACGTCATATTATACATACGCATTTGATGTTAATTTTCTTAAGACGATTTCTAACATACTTGTGATCCTGATTAGAAATAAAAACTATTTGGCTTCACTAACACTCAAAAAAAGCTGTGCAACTGGCAGTTTTTTAGTTCTAAAACTGTATAACCTCGTATCAGCTAAACCATTTAGTGCAAGTGAATGTTACATTTAAAATGAATTTAATAGTTCATTATTTTGTTATTAAAATTAACTTTTCAACGATATTACACGAAAATACATATTTTATCCAATTAATACAGAGATCGTTAATTAATTTAAAATACAAATTCTACCCAACAATTAAATTTATATAAAAAATCGACGAACATTCCAAACTAGTACAGTCAGCGTCATATAGATCGTCACAGACAAGATATGCAAATATATAGGTACACCAAAAGTATTCAATTATATCGGTACAACAAAAGTCCTCAAAATAATAGATACATTCACCCTGCTCAAATACATCGGTACATACACAGCGTCAAATATATGAGTACATGCAAGATGCTCATAAATATCGTAGCAGCCACAGCGTCATAAGTAACGAAGCAGTCAAGGTGCTCAAAAATATCGGTACATTTGACAAAATTGAACTCTATCTCTATATACTTGTGATACAATTTGGAATAAGCTACTTCTGTTACATTCATTTGACACTTTGTATTAACATTATAGGTTGTCCGGAAAGTTCGTTCTGATTTTCGATATAAAGCTTACAATAGACTGTAGCTGAAGTGGATTCATTTTCGGATTTCCACCATTATCAAACGTCACAAAAATTTCTATATTGTGAATAATTTCATTTCATTGGTTGAGATAAAAACTAATTTTTAAAATTTTATCCAATAATAAAAGACGTTTTAGGTATAGAGTCGTACCAATATAATTTAAAAACATTTCCAAAAATTTAAGAGAACAGGGTTTCAATTTTCCTTATAAAGCGGCACGAACTTACTGGGCAACCCAATATTTTTCTTCTCCTGTCATAACGCTTAAATATATTATAAAAGTTTGTCACGCCGAATATGACAGATACGTATTAACTAATATCAAATTTTGCCTTGTCACAATATATATAATACTAGATTGGCGCAGTATTCTAGTATGTTTGCCGTAATATGTAAGTTTACCGGTTCGAATCTCAGGCTACTTTTTTTTCATTTTATCAATCACGGGGTTATTTTTTCATAACCAGTAAAAAATTGGTAATGTAAAATTTTGCTCGACAATTTTTTTTTTATAATTTTCGCTGTCGGGTAGAAAGAAATTTAAATAAAGTTAACAACAATTAGGTCAGACCATCGCGGGTGAAGTGAGTGGGCGGAGCGTGGATTGTCTTTGCGGGTTTTAAGAATGGTACGCGCGGAAACTATACGTACAAGTGTTATCTACATATGTGTGCGCGCCCACGCACACTGGAATGTTTATTGCAATCGGCCAAAAATTTGATGTAGTTTGGATATTAACATTCAGTTTTTTTTCTTTGTTTCTTAAATATAATCAGTATCAGTAAAAGGTAAAAGTGTTATTTTTACCGGTACAAGTTTAACAAACATGAGTAATAAACAAATTACATGCCAATAGCATCGCTTTATCTCCTTCATTTTTGTTTGAAATAGAAAAGTACTTTAACGGTCAAACTCATTAGTCCAAGGCAATATCAAAAAGTACCTAATAACTACGGCGATAGAATTTAATTACATGTGCTTCGATATTAAAATTAAAAAGTTTAAATATAAAAAAAAAATAGTGGCTTGGGATTTGAACCGCCGACCTTACGTACAAACGGCGGCGAACGGTAAGGCCACGAGACCAAACTAGCATATATGATGACAAACTTAAATTTGATGTTGGTTTTATCTACCTAATATCTGTCATCCGCGTCGAACACTTTTAGTAAATTTTGAAATAATGGTTTGATGCAAAGTGTCAAATGAATGTAACAGAAGTAGTTTATTCCAAATTGTATCACAAGTATATAGAGATAGAGTTCAATTTTGTCAAATGTACCGATATTTTTGCGCACCTTGACTGCTTCGTTACTTATGACGCTGTGGCTGCTACGATATTTATGAGCATCTTGCATGTACTCATATATTTGACGCAGTGTATGTACCGATGTATTTGAGCAGGGTGAATGTATCTATTATTTTGAGGACTTTTGTTGTACCGATATAATTGAATACTTTTGGTGTACCTATATATTTGCATATCTTGTCTGTGACGATCTATATGACGCTGACTGTACAGTCAAAGAATTAAATTTGCCGCCCATTGAGGATCAAATGTCACATGGCAATAAGAAGTCTACATAAGAATTATAATTTAGCACGTATATACCGGACAAAGTTATGAAACCCGGTGAGCAAAAGTCAAACCAAATTATTATAGCTCACTAGCGCCCCATATCAATGTAAAAAAAGTGTCACAAAATTCTTGTCGTACTATAGCTGTCCTGTCAATTTATTTTATGTAATTTTCTGTGTTTATATAAGTTTTATATGTTTTCTGACAGAGCTAATAGCGATAACAGCACCTTTTGATAGCTCAGACTTGTCCCATATGTATAAGCTATGTGAAGTCTTCGACCAAAGTGACATTTAATCAAAATGGGTAGGAAATAATCGACCTCGACTGTAAAACAAACACTTACAAAATTTCAAATTTAACGTAACTACAATAAACATTCTTTCTTGCTTTTTCTTCCTAAAATATTCCCGCATTTTTTTAAGTTTTGTTCCAAGGTTTTTTCAACCTATTTTTTTGCAAGCGAATTATAAAAATATTAACTTTTACAAAATAATGGGAATGCGGATGATTTTATTGTATGAGCAAAATGCAGACAATGCCGCGGTTAGTCTTTGTATGGTACCCGTCCATTTTTCATAAGCGTTTTTTTTTTAAATATACAAAAATTGAGAAACATTGATATATACTTATGCTGGCAATATACAAATTAAAAACAAAATTAACGTAACTAGAATTAATAATAAAAAAGGTAACAATATAACTCATCACGATTAAACATCGAATCGAACAAACAAAAAAAAAATCGATAAAACAATAATTGGCTAATTTTTTTTTAGATAAAAAAAAACAATTAAATTTTATTTACATGGACACACACAAGCAAATACACACATTAAGAAACAATTAAAAGATAATTATAATATTATTGTTTCATATTAATTCAAAGTTTAAATGCGATTTTATTATAATAAAAAGTTTATTATTTCAAATAATTTTGTGTCATAAAAAAACCATATTAAAAAAAAGGTAAGAAATATTCCAATTTACCATAAAAAATCGTAAAATATTTTACAATGGTAAAACCACTATTAAATACTTGATAGAATTATTTAATACTGGCAACATTGTAAATTTTAATGCATAGATTAATAAACGGCAAGATTATATCGAGACATAGACTGGTCTGTATAATTTGCCTTTTTTTCAGATTTTTAAAATTTCAAAACATTTTGTATAAATTGGCATAAGCATGTCCAAAAAAAATATAAAATATTATACAAATTAAAAAAATAGCGTAATTTGAAATAGACATGTCATAGAGAATTTTTATTTCGTGTAAAAAAAGTATTTGGACCTTTTTGGTACCGGCAGGTCATTTCTACAGATTAAGCTAGCGGTTCTAAAAAACAGATTTTTTATTCTAATATTGCTAAAATTTTCGTCACTAATTTTATTCCTCACTTTTTCTATGGCCATCATGATGCAGTTTACAAAATGCTGTCAAGTTGATCATACTGACTAGATGTAATATTTTCGACAAAATGAACAAATAAAATTTCCTATTAAAACTAATGCGAATGGAGTTCGGTTTTCTTTATGAATTAGGGATTTATCGTGTTTTTATTATCTTCGTAGGGTAGGGCGTTCTGTAGGATTTTTTCGACATAGCTCTCCCATTGAAACAATTCACGGTATCCCGGAGTAAAAACACACTTACTTCCTTTATAGTAATAAATACCTGAAAGTTAAAAACTTGTATTAATCAAGTGTTAGAAAATGAAATAAAATATATAATCTATTTAAAAAAAAATTGACACCTTTAGAAAGTTCTGTAACATAAAGGTTAAATCTGAACGTCTCTATCAAGCTTTATAGTGTAGGTTCTTAATTATTTTATTCAAGTATCTGTAGACTTCAATTGACACTTGTAAGAACATATATTGAATCCATTTTGTCAAAGAGAATGTAAGGAATCGTCGAAACGGATAGTACTAGATACGTACAGTCAAAGACCTTCGCGGTGTTTCACTTACAGACAAATTGTCTTGTCTTTTTCAACGAGTCAAACTCCTCCCCTTCTCACCAATAAGGTAGCAGTGAATTGGGCAAACGATAGCAAAAATCCAGTATACAGCTTACAGTCACATTTAATGGTGCGTTCTAATGCTTACTCAACGTTCAAACGAATGTCGCTTTAAAGTGTATTACCGGCAGATGCTCTGACAGTACCTGTATTCATAGTCCGAGGTCTCCGTACTGCACGGACCACTTCTCGTAGGCGACGAGGCTGTGCGGGGACACGGAGGGTCGGATGCGTTTCAACGAGTCCATGAAGTCTTGGAATGTAATGCTGCGGACTAGAGACAAGTCCAGGCACTTCACCTCCTCGGGGTCTAACTCTGGAATACAAATGCAGTATTTTTTACTAAAACAATTTCATTTTTACTCTTAAAAATAAAAAAATCTAATTTTTTACGCTGGCCCAATGCGTATTGATTTCTCACATATTTTTGACTTTCTTCGCAGATATATGCAGGTGGTATCACGACTTTTTGCTCCCGATAAAAACGTCGAATAAATGTACATATTTAAAACGAAAAACACTGAACCACCGAGGATGTTAATGTATATTAACCTCTAATAGGTCCGAGCGCGGCGTCCCTGCAGAGCGCGGTGAGGTCGCTGCCGGAGTATCCGTCAGTGAGCGCCGCCAGCCGAGCCAGCTCCGCCTCCGCCAGCGCCGCGCCCGCCGCCCCGCGCGCCAGCACGCGCCGCACCAGCGCCGCCCGCGTGCGCGCGTCCGGCAGCGACACGTACACGCGCTTCGGGAAACGTCTGCAACACATTTATACATGATATACACATACTGCCTGAATATGTTATTCTTCCAGTTGCGACGTTAGGATATGGCTAGGTGGGGGCGAACGCCCCGGGCGCCTCAAGGGCCATATTAGGATATAAAAGGGCGCATCCGATGCCCCCTATATGGCCTATCTTTGAATGATTTTCTCCAACACCGAAATGGGCGCCACATAAATCTCGCCCAAGGCGCCTTATATAACCGGCCCTGCTCCTCTTACTGTTAGCTTCCACCTACGTAAGCTCAGTTTTTCCAAAATAATTCAATTTTTTGTAAAGATCCCCGATAACTCAATAATGTTTCATACCAATCTGTATTTATGTCTATCTAACTAATGACTGAAACTTACCTAAGCGCAGCTTCATCCAACTCCTGCGGTCGATTAGTGGCGGCCATGACTATGAGTCTGTCAGCGCCTGTAGCCGGCAGTCCGTCAAACTCTACCAGGAACTCGGTCTTGAGTCGGCGCGAGGCCTCGTGCTCGCCAGACGACCGCTCGCACAACAACGAATCCACTTCGTCCACGAATATTATGGACGGCTAGACACGAAATACAACGTGCTACTAAAATTTTCGCTAAAATATCGACAAAAAGGCTGATTGAAAGCTATAATCCTTAAAATTGATTCTAATAGTATTAAAATCTAATATCATAAATGCAAAAGTTTAGATGTATGAATGTTTGTCAGAAGATCCAGAATGACTTAACAGATGTCGATGAAATTTGCATGTATGTAAAACATAGTCTAGAAGAAGACATAGCCTACTAACTTTTTAAATTCTTTACGGAAGGAGTCACGGGCGACAGCTAGTTACATTATAAAGTTACAAACATGGAACGATTGCCTTCTATAATAACGCAGCAACATCAGACTCAAGTTAAAATATGTATGTATACTCGTCACACATTTTGCGTGTAGTAATATTTATTCGCTTATTATTTGGAGAGACATTATGAGAAAATCGGCGCCGTCCAACATATAAAAACTGCTACATCAATAATCTAATCAACAACTATTAACTCTGAGTCGTTAAGTCCCCTTAGTGTAGATTTATTACGAGAAATACACACTAAAGTTCCCCTCTAAGTTATCGATTACATACTCTTAGTGCGTGTCTCACCTGCAGTTCCCTGGCGACCTGGAAGAGAGCTCGCACCATCTTCTCTCCATCCCCCACGTATTTGCTGGTGAGAGTTGCCGCAGATATGGAGAAGAAAGTGGCTGAACACTCCGCCGCCACGCATCGAGCTAGTAATGTCTTACCTGACAATATACACAGATTTAGTTCTAATCTCTCTAATATTATGATAAAGTTTAGTATGGATAGATGGATGGATGTTTGTTAGAAGGTATCACCAGAACGGCTGCATGGATCTGTAATTTGGCAGAGATGTAGAACATAGTCTGAAAGAACACATGGTTACTAGTTAATTTTATTGTTTCCGCATAGATGGAGTCGTGGGCGACAGCTAGTGTTGAAATAAACATAATTTTCCATTAAAAATGGTAAGACTTAGTTACACTTGACAAATTGAGCTAAGCCGAGTGAACGTCGTATAGAAGAGTGTAGTTGCTACCGCTGTCTACCTCGAATAAGTTTAAATATGAGAACTCTGTAAAGATTGTTTACCACATACGTGACAAAACTAAGACAATAACTAACCATTTCCTGGAGGTCCGAATAGCAGTAATCCTTTAGCTGGCGACCGAAGACCTGTGAAGAGCTCTGGTCGGAGCGAAGGAAGCACTACCATCTCTTGCAGCGCTTGTTTAGCTGCCTGAAATAAAATCACTTTAAAATGAAACATAAAAATAAATCTATGGAGTAACCGTAGACATTTGTTGTTTTTTTTTACTAACACCTTTTTTAAAAAAAACATCCGTAATACAGTTCCAAACATAGTTTTTAACAGTTTTGGTAGGAAATAGAGATATATCTTATTACTAATATTATAAATGCGAATGTTTAGATGGATGGATGGATGTTTATTTGAAGGTATCTCCGGAACGGCTCAACGGATCCTGTTGAAATTTGGCATACATATAGAACATAGTCTGGAAGAACACATAGACCATTAATTAAGTTTATAATTTTAATTCCGCGCGGATGGATTCGCGGGCGACAACTAGTATAAAATATATGCAGCCGAGATTTTATCTTTTGTAAACAATGCGGATGTTAATTGCGTTGAAATGCGACCTTAATGTTGTCATTAACATGCTCTGTGTGTTTGTGGGAACGTAAGCCACAACAAACGAACATAAATTCAACGCAAACTGCGACAAACGTTTTTATATAGGCAAATGATTACGCTAGAACATCGTAAAATGCAATATATG
Organism: Papilio xuthus; assembly: GCF_000836235.2. Lineage (NCBI taxonomy): Eukaryota > Metazoa > Arthropoda > Insecta > Lepidoptera > Papilionidae > Papilio > Papilio xuthus. The sequence continues at coordinate 5,644,279 of NW_013531688.1, forward strand.
ATATAATGTGGGGAAAAGTCTTGTTGTTTGTATGCGAATTATTGCTTCGTAATTTTATTATACACGACTGATTGCAACTAGGTTTTTTAGGGTTCCGTACCTCATTGGAAAAAACGGAACCCCTATAGGATTACTTTGCTGTCCGTCCGTCTGTCTGACAAGACCCTTTTTCTCAAAAACGCGTGACGGTATCAAGCTGGAATTTATCAAATGTTTAGGTCTGCGGTCGCTAGGTGCTGTGAAAAAATAAAACTTCTAAGCCAGCCCAATCAAAATATACAACCGTTTACTTCTTAATTATTGGGATGTCCGTAAATTAATCTATATCTTACTATATCCCTTTCTTATTTGTCAAGTTAGTTAAAAAATGAATAAACGTCGTCATAACTTAGGGTACTGGTTGGAAAGAAAAAAAATGGCATTTTTATTCATGCATTAAAATAAAAAAAAGTAAACAATAAGATATTAATTAGTAAGGGAACATTTTTCGCTCGGACTGCGCATTAATTAACTGCAATTATAAAAGAGAAATAATACATAAAGCTGAAGTTTCCGACGATTGTATTAATTATTAGGAGAAACTTCAAAACACTACAAAGCTTTGTAAAAACCTTAAGGTAAAAATAGATGACAGGACAACATAAGCATGTATTCCATAATACCTGACAGAACTAACAAAAATAACAGCCAACCAGAAAAATTTGTCGCACTATAAGCCCAGGAATTATCTGTTCAGCTAAAGTAGTCTTGATTTCTTGCTTGTGTGAATGTGCCCTTATACTTACGAACCTATACTGCGTATAAGGAAAGAAAGGAAGCTTAGTACCGTATACAGTAAAAGACTGAGAAGAGAAGACTGATTGGGATATATGTCTAGCATTGGACTGGACCGTTACTGCCTACCTCCTGTCCAGCGATGTCATCCCAGTGTACTTTAGGTCCGCCTTCGATGATCTCGTCTAGTATGAGTTGAACAAGCTTGGGGTCGACGCCGCGCACTGCGAGGGGTTGCGGTGTACGGCTGCGGGTTGGCGTGCCCCGTTGCGACCCCGCGCGCCGTACTGGCGAACCGTTCACTGGGACTTGGTAACCACCCTGAAGAGAAAGATTTGTTAAAGAAAATACGATATGTTTTTTTGTGTTATAGCAATCTTCGTGCCTAATATTTCCTATATGTCACTGAACTATATGTAACACGTTTTGAGAGTGATGACTGATAAATTTCCAAATTTCATGATAAAAAAATTGTCTTGATTTAACATCAATGTTATCCATGCAATGTATTTAAAAAATCTATTTAGTTAGACTAAAAATTTCTTGGATGGTACGACATAATTTGAACAATCAAATTTTTATGAACTTCTAAAGTTTCTCGACATTAAAAAAACTTTTTTAATCTGCCTTCAAAGGCTAATAACCTTAATATCATCTGCGTATTTTTACTAGCTATTTTATAAAGTACAATAATACTGATTTACTTGATCCTAGCAATATGTAAACTTAAGCGGGATTAGTAGCACTACGCGGTTACTACCCGCTGCCGATCAGCGGTTAACCGCCGCGTAATCTGGCCATTTATATTGACAACTTCAACAAGCTTAGTGTCACCTCGGTGTTGAGTTCCTGGTATTAGGAAACTATATTCATTGATTATTATAATATATTTGTAATGAATAAAAAGAAACTTGTATAAAAGTTAACCTAAATGTTATCTAAACTTAATTTTAAGTAAAAAAAAACAACGAACATATGTAAATGACATACGTATATCAGTCTTTCCCAAAGTGGGCGATAACGCCCTCTTGTGGGCGCAGGTCTCAAGTTGCGGATTATAGTAAAAGTTTCGTTTAGAATTCTCCGATAATATACATATATAGGTCACAATAATTAATTAAATTTAATTTGAAGTTATAGTGATTTTTAAATATGTGAAAATATGGGGGCGCTAAAAAAATATTTATTCTCAGTGGGCAGTAGACAAAATAAGTTTGGGAACCACTGGTATATATGTTCGTTGTTTACGTGTACCGATCGATATTTTTGTCTGGGGGTTTCTTTGTCATTCACATCCCGTTTAATGCCATGCCAGTCGGATTGTCGAGAATGCACTATTTAACTCAAACAAACAATATTTCTACATTCATACCGGTGAACTGTATTGACATTTGTCACAACACTGACTAGTTATTTCAACAATCAACTATGGTATGCTTTTAATTTACAAACATCTAATGAAAACACACAACAAATGTCTTCCTAGAAATTATTATAGAATGACTCTTAAATATACAAGTAACTCTTCTATTATACAAACATAAAACCATATTGTCCCTTTCAATCTCATTGAAAAACACAAGGACGACAAGTTTTATTATAAGCCATAAAACAGTGTTTTTTTTTCATAACTCACCGAAAGTTGTCGTTTCACCGCTGGAGGTGTCGATGCAGGTTTCAAGGGGTACCGGCCGTAGCCCCCATTGGAACTGTTCGGCTGGGATGACGAACGCCCCATGGACCTGGGTAGGGTCTGGGACTTCATGAGAGGCCCACCACCATTGCCAGGCACACGTCTACTTGCGGTTGTCAGCTTGCGACCCGCAACTAGTACATTTAACGTCATTTAGTATATCGAAAAGTACTAAGACACTAAAAAGTACAAATTGATGTTATTTACCAGGAGCGTTCAAAGTACACGGCAATATTTAACTTCATGTTCATAATTTTTTTTAATAAATTTCATATGCTAGACTTTACTCCCAAGTTCCATTAAAACCCTTTTAAGATTTTAACGGTCATGCATGCATATAGGATGGAGAAGCGAAAAAAATGTACCAGGAACCCATGAATAACAACTAACTTAGAAACCCGGCTCGATTTATTCAGCGAAATCTGATTATGTACATATGTTATGTAGAGATGCAAAACTACTAAATGGTAGAAATTAATTCCCTACATAAGAGGATTGGAGCAATCTTATTATACATTGTATAGAGAAGCGAAAATTTGTAGATGCAGCATGATGGGAAGAGGGATGGGGATTAATCCATGGGATTACATACTACAACGTATTATACTATATTTCTGTACCTTTATATTTATAAGGTCTTTAGTAATTTAATTTGTGAAAAATAATTAAACTTAATTAGTAGTATAATCTTTAATTACATTAACGATTACACAAAAATCCACGCGCTAATAAAATTTTTCGTTTGGGCATAAAATTAATTAGATACTTTAAAGGCTTGGCTAAAAAATAGAGCTAAAAACTTCACGAAGTAGAAATAAGGTCATTAGTGTACTGCTCTCTGTTTTAAGATGTAAACAGTAATTAAGAACAAGATTCCCTAAGGAGTCCTAAAATAATTCTTGGTATGGAAGATTTCTTAGAATTAATATTTTCAGGAGAGTTTTAGATATGTGATTTTTAAAGTGACGTGATAAAAAGAGAACAGTTTCAAATTGAAGATATTTAAATAGCATAAATATGCAAATGTAATTAAAAGCTATAATTAAAATTGTACTGCATACGCCATTACGGATTAGCCTCACGAACATATATTTATAGTCGCATTTTATTTAATATTTTTTGTCAACTTTTTTTTTTATTAAAAATCGTATGTGAGTGTCCCTAACCTATTGTATGTATAAGTTAAAACATGTACACGTTTTGTCAAGCAAATCTTCATCAATTCAAAGTTAATGATGCTTGACTTCCGATATTTTAACAAGGGTCGAGTCTATTATACATCATTCAACTGTCACATATTACCGGCCAGTACTTTTATTCAACGGATTTTTTTTAAAAAAAAGGATGCAAAATTAGTTGTGTTCTAAATTTAAATTAAAGAGCTTTTTGCACCCATGAAAGAAACCTTTGAACGCCCCTTCAAAAATGCTCGTCTGAACTCAATATGTTAATACGGGGGTTGAAAATGGCTATTAATTTTAATTCATGTAGAATACGTACGTGCAATATTATCGTGAAAATGTTTTTATGTTACCTAATGATCATTTACAAATTGTTTTGTTGCATTTTATGGCCGATCAAGTCAAATTATTAGAATTTAATTTAAGATTATTAGAATTTATTTTTGCTTTAAGTTTAGATTAGTAGCTACTATTTTGAGAAGCAACAGGAGAAAGTGGTCCGAGAAACTTAAAAAAAAAACGATTGTACATATCTTTATTTGCCTCCATCGCTTCGTCGATAAACGATTATTTGTTTGGGGATTTTCTTTTATATTATTTTTCATTTTTTTAATTCTTATTTTCGTCTTTATCGTATATGGTTTAATTGATTAAATTGAATGTTACCAATAATCACTCTATTCTTATTTTGCGTACGTTTTTTAAATAAATCCATTTCACAATTGAAATCTAAAGTAAGCTTAAATTAAAAACCGATTAAAACCCATAATAAATTAGACATTTTAAATTGAAATTGTAGTCAATCTAAATCAAATATATCGCAAAACTTTCACAATAACATACCGTAACTTGGAGTATTGAAAACTCTGTAATACGATGATACACAAACGGAAAGCTGTATCTGAATGACCTATAGAAATCATCACAACATCATCAGAGTAATTTCATCTTTAATTCATTGTAATAAGGGCGATAATTGAAATCTAAACAAGGCGTAGTCAATATTCGAACTAAATCGTAGTCTGATGAACCATGACGGTCTCATTCCGGAAATACGATTCGAATGTGAAATTTGTGTGCGTGTCTCCACGTTTGACTGCTTTCCCGAACCCGAGATATCATTACACCGTTTCACAACGACGGGGTCGGCTGAACATGTATAATTCATATAAAAAGATTTATAACAGTATCCATGAACGACAATCTTGTTTCGCAGTTTGAAGAAAAAAAAGTAAAACGTCCGATGATGCCGTTATCGGAGTGACATGATAAAAACACGGCCTGCCGGCTCGGAGCCACTGAACCGAAAAACAATCGAACATATAGCTATGTTGTACAGTCAGCTTCATAAATATGTACACTTTATAAAGCTGCAGAAACTTGTATACGCACGTTTCAAAAATATGTAAACACATATCAGACCTTTTTTCCCCACTATGAATATTTGCTATCGCTGAAGAAGTGTTTACGTATTTCCGAAACCGAAGGCGCATAAACGTTTCTGAAGTTTAATAAATGTTTACATATTTTTGCAGTTGACTGTACATTGCTAATTTACAGTAGCATTTTATTTTAACGCGTGCGAATTTTCAATATAGAACACAGAATTTCCACTGCTAAAATTTGTAAATAAAACATTTAGTTGTCTCATTTTTTCATTGATAATGAAAAGGATGACAATATGATTTTTTTAACAAATGTTTCCGCAGTGTAAACTCACTGTACTACTGCGACAGGGGTGAGCTGCATAGTGGGGGCTATTTCTAGCTTATGGGCAATAAACTAAGCGTAAATTATCTAGGGTTAAGTCAGTCATGTAATCGAGTAGTATAATAGATTAACTCTGCGTTTGTAAGGTCGTCTAGACAGGTGAGGCGTTTATTTCTACAACCTAGCGTAGTTCCTACGTATTAATATAAACTTATTCGTTTCTTACGATACTATTAACCTTACGGAAATATCAATAATAGGTAAGCTATCAAAATAAATATAGCGAATGTTTAGATGGATGTTTGTTTGACGGTATCTCCAAAACAGCTGCATGGATCTTGCTGAAATTTGGCACAGATGTAGAACATAGTCTGGAAGTCACATAGGCTACTAATTATGTTTGTTTTTTTAAATTCCGCGCGAACGAAGTCGCGGACGACAGCTAGTTATTAAGTAATCTTATCTTGAGAGTTGAAATTTAATATGTAACTGTAAAAATATGCATTCAAGTAAGTAGGTCTATAACTGATATAATTCTAATCTTTCACTTCTGCGATAACCTAAAAAAAACTCTTTCCTTCACGACGTGTGCTAGAAACTTTCTTTTGTCGGCGGTAAGTAACGAGAAAAAAACGCAGGCGTCCTACTGCTTATTGAGACGAGTTTTAGAGTGCATTAAGTAATTGTAGCTTAAGTAAATAATGACAGGCTTTAGGATTGTACAGTCAAAGAAATAAATTCGCTTCCCACTGATGATCGAATATCACACAACAAATGTTTACTATGAGAGCTACAATTCACGTATGAACTGGGTAGGAAATTAACTTCTTCGACTACGCGTAAATAGGATTACTAAATTCAAACAGGCGTATGAATAGTTTCTTAACAGTCTTATTCCTTAGTACAGTCGTTGACCTGACGTTACAACCGGAACTTGTGGATTATACTACAATCGCATTTTAAAAGAGGACACCTCATACTTTAACTTAAGAATAGTATTGGAAGGTATAATTGCGATAGAAAATATATTCGTTATTCACTAATTTAATTGTGGAAATTGTGAGATTCGGTAAAATAAAATTAAAAACGTGTATACTTTTACAGATGAATGGAGATGTAATTTATGTTAACATAGATTAGGACTTCATTTGAACCAGTGTATAGACATAGCCACTTCCTATTATGTGTTCAATATAAAAAAATCCTACTAATATTATTAATACGAAAGTAACTCTGTCTGTCTGAAGAATATGTGAATGAGTAATTGCCGGTAACTATTTTTTTTTTCATTCTATGCGGACGAAATCGCGGGCACAGCTAGTAGTTATATAGTTAATGTATGCAATAATTTGTCAAGAGCGTGATGTTCTAATATAAAACATAATAAATGCAGTGAAACAATCAGAGTACTGTTCCGTTAGGTGCTTTACTGAGCTCATGGTCGTCCACCTCGTGCATGTACTATAAAAGGACAATATGCCGACCTCAAAAACCGTACACAACCCGACCTACATCCGTTACATACAAATCATACAATGTAATCTAGGTTATGTTTTTAATTCCGTGTTTAAAATGTAAGGTAAAACACATTTTGTAATTACTCATCACAACAGGATTCTGTTATTAAAAATATAAGTGTTTAAATTAATTTATTCCATAAAAGGACGCACTAACCGTGGGTTTCAGAACCCAAACTCTTCATTTTAATCATTGTTATCTCTATTTTGTCACAGATAATGACAGGGATGACGACGATACAAGGATTTTGATCTTGAAAACCCACGGTTATTAAATAATTTTTTGAACTAATTTATTTCTATATTAATAATTTACACTTTGGGGTGTCTTTAATATCATACGACACGAATATCCGTAATGGTAAGTAAATTTGATTCCTTGACTGCATAAATATTGGGCATATGAGTAAGCTCCAGTATATGTTGTTTCCACGCGGCTCATGAGTAATGTTTCATTTCCCAATATAAAAGGGGTAACGTAAATCTTACGTGATAGGTAATTTATAGTTTCGTTATAACGCCTTCTATTAGGATACGCAATACGTATTTTAACACTTCGCTAAATGCGATAGCGAGCTTAATAATAATAGTTATGAATCGAGTGAGTGATTTGAAATCAGGTAACACTATGAGGGCTGATTTTGTTAGAAAAGGACAAGAATCACGATAGAATAATACCATCGTTTGGCTAAAACTGTAAGCATGAAAAATTACTAGTAATAATTTGTAATTAATATCCGAGGGCCTATCACGAATAATCGCGACACGCGCCTTCGAACTGACATCTTGTGATCTCATCAACATTTGTTAGTGTTGATTTACGTCCAGTAGGGGTGTATAAATTTCAATACAATTTTTGTCGACGACGTTTCGAAAACCTTATCACAAATATTCGTATTAGGCACTCTGTTAGAAAAAAAGCCTTGCTATTTAACTACAAAACAGCCGCGAAGCTTTTAAACACATCGAACATCGAAGAGTTCTCTATAGAAGTGCGAAAGTTTCTCTCGACTCTTTTGTGTATCGAGATGTGTTACGACATAAGATCTTTGTCATGTTTGGGTGTGGGCGGTCCGGCCCATGTGACATAAATCATACAAGATTGATGATAATCAAGTTGTGTAAGAAAAGAAATATTCACAGCATTTATATGAGATATATAATGTACTAGCTGTAGCCCGCGACTCCGTCCTCGTGGAATAAATACCAATAAGAATACTATTAGGATTATGTGTTCTATATAATAAGAAGACTATGTGTTCTTCTAGGCTATGTTCTAAATCTATGCCAAATCTCAGTAGAAGCCATGTAGCCGTTCCGGAGATACCTACAAACAAACATCCATCCATCCAAACATTCGCATTTATAATATTAGTAAGATTTATTATTGTTCGCGGCTCAACCCGATTTGGGGGACGTTTACTTTTTAAACGTATTAAAACAATAGAAAATAAAGCCTATGTGAAGAAATGTTACTTAGGCATAATGTAGTATTCTAATAGAAAAATAATTTTTGAAATCGGTGAAGTAGTTTTTGAGTTAATTCGGTACCAAAAAAAATACTTTTCGTTAAAACATGTTATATTATTGTAGGCACTTTATTCACGCGCTTGCTTTTAATAATAAAAACAATTTTTTTTAAAACTCAAGCTAAATATCATATAGATTCCTACGACTATACCACACCCAGACACTTGGATTTATATCTCTGTAAATTGCCTCATTGAACCTACGCATTACCTTGGCTGAGTAGTGACCATACGACTGTTTTGAAACGCAAAAATTATCTAGACCAGATTTACTCACATCATGACATAATATAAATCAGTCGCTTGAATGCTAATACGTTTTCTATTAAATATCGATCTATAGGTATCTGTCGGATTATTATAATATGATAATATGATTAAAGCAAATAAAATAGAGATAAAATGGAATGAATAAAAACAATTAAAAAATTATAGACAAAAAGATAACCAGGTCAGGTTTAAATCCTTGTTTTTTAATAACAAGAAACACAATAAAATATCGCATTTATACAACAAAATAAGTTCAAATGTGACCTGTGAATATTACATTTGAAAACTAACCTCTTACCCACCCGTCTATTGATCTATTAATAATAGATTCGCTGCATCGTTAATGGCCAATTGCGGCGCGCAAAACAATTACAAATTAATTTGCCGACGATTAAATTTATCAAAGATAATAGGTAAATCCACTCGACTAGGTCACACAGATTTAGGTAACCCAGTTGAATCTGAAACTATGTTAAAGATTAATCTCACTTTGTTCGCATGTGACCTCGGATATAAAAGCGCATGTCGATAACAGCCTTCGGAAATAAAAATCTGTTTTATTTAATGTTTATTCTTGAAGAGATGTCTTCTTAGATACGTATATGTAATAATTGCTGTCCCCCGAGACTCCGTCCGCGCGGAATTAAAAAAAAAATAATTAGTAATCTATTTAACCTGTGTTTGTCCTGACTATGCTCTACAACTTTTTTTTATAACAGAAGGGGGCAAACGAGCAGCAGGAACACTGAGGTGTTCAACAACGCCCGTTGACATCAGCAATACCAGAGGAACCGCAGATGCGTTGCCGGCCTTTGAGATGGTGATACGCTCGCTTCTTGAAGGACCTTAAGTCGTAGCAGTTTGGAAATATAAAAAACATCTATGCCAAATTTAAGGGAATTCCATGCTTCCGTACTGCAAATACCTTCTTACAAACATCCATCCATCGAAACTTTTTATACTACATATTAGTAAGAAGTAAGATTAGTCAAACAAATATGGCTTATTTTAGTCAGAGTGCAGAATAATATTAGGTCGAAGAAGTCATTTTGCAATGACTCAATGTTACACAAAATTTTTACTTCGTTACTCAACCTTATTAAATTGTTATGATTTACGCGCACAATTAAAAACATTTGAATAAATAACTTACATTCAATTAAACTGAGGTGCGAGAGGAGTTAACATAGTACGAACGGTAAACTTAAGCATTTTGCTGTTAAAACGTGAAAAAACAATGCAAGCTTACTTCGTTCAGAGATAATGGATCGATATAGTCTGTGCTTGTTTCACACGAGGCTGACTTGCAGTGCTGCATTGGTCTACTGTATTACCTCAATGTGAAACCAGCATGACGCTATACTAGACACGCTAGTCTGCGACAGTCTAGGCTACTCATTGTTGTCACTAAAATGTTCATTGTCTACAATTTGAAGTAATTGTTATTAACAACATAGCGCGACCTGTCCTTAATATCGTCGTCACTGGAATATTTGTCACTGTTTTACGATGATTGAATTCTTTGTGAAGGCTTTAATTAACATACCGTCAGGAATTATGTAGTGGTTCTAGAGGTCCGCAAAGAAATAATAAAACTGAGATTAAAACCAGAGGAGCGTAGACAGAAGTAGAATAAAAAAAAATGTTCTTTGAAACAGCCCTTTCAAATTTCTTTGCTTTTATGCTTAAAGCAACCAGCGGTCGCTTTTGTTCGAAAGTGCATTGTGTTCTTACACAAAGATGTCTGGAAACATATTTAATTTACACTGGTTGAGAATAGCAACGATGTTTGGGAGAAATTCATACGGTTAATTGTTGAAAATTCTCCAATTTCTTGTGTTACACGCACGATAAATCTTCCGACGTTGGATGAACACCTTGGATAACTATCTCTTTCAACTGTTTAATGTTTTTTAGAATATAATAACGCGGTTTACGGCTGACTGACCACGCGCGGAACACTCCAGTGGTCATCTTCTACGCCCGAAATTAATATTCGATCCTATAGTATAGGAGCTAGCAACATTTTCAAGAAAGAATTTCAGGTCAGCTGATTTTGTGATATGTCGTCCTTTTTGCTCTTTCGGTTAGAGTCTAGAGTCTGGCTGTCGGTAGTGGTTGCGTTCATTAGTGCGCATCCTATCAGTCCACGTACTTGTCCTGGATTTTAAGACGCGTAATTTTATTTTTTTGTTTTTAAATAACTTTATCTGACTTACCTTTATTATTGCCAGACATTTTTGACGTTGCTAACTATGTACCAGACGCGATTTTCTATTGAATTAACTACACGGATAAGCTAAGATGGTTCCAGATATTGATTTCGGCCGTTATAAGGTTTTTAATTTTAAAGATACAATAAGAAACCAATGATAAATGTTCTATTGTAAATCTATTATAACCTTGAATGTACCTAATCTCGGTCAATGCATTCGGAAGTTAATAAATGTCCTTGACTTGACTTGACCCGGCAGTAGATATACCACGTGTAAAAATTTAAAATTTAATTTTTACGCCAAATTAATTTAACTGCTTGTTAAGGAGTTTTTGTTCTACCTAAAATGTACAAATATCCTTCAATATTATGTTTTTTTCAGGTTACAAAATATTAAAAAAAAATTAGCCATTTTAACGAAATGAACATTTTAACTTTGTTAAGTGTGAAGCGGAAAATTTTAAAGTATAAAAAACAACTAAAATGAACTTAATATGCAAATAATACGCAATTCAGTAAAATTACTTTTTCGCGTAATTGTTATTTTTACCCGTTCACACTGATCGAGAAATTGATAAGGATACATTTGGCGAGAAAAAATAATATATAAAAGATATTCGATAGTTAACGACCCTCAAAACTGTCCAAAGCAGTTATCGTTAAATTAACGTAAAATTTCTCACGACCATGAAAGGTTAAGTTTCATAATTCAGGCCATGTAAATGTCTTAAGTTCTTTAACACGAATACTATATATGTAAATTATTGAGACATAATATGTGACCTAAAAACAGAAAAATATGACTGATTTTATTACGGTAGCAGTTAAAGTCAAATAACAAATCGATTTCAATTTAATTGATTGGAAAATATTATTCGCTAGCAATCGCCCGCGATTCTGTCCGCGCGGAATTTAAAAAAAAACATAATTAGTAGCCAGTGTGTTATTCCAGACTATGTTCTACATATAAGCCAAATTTCAACGAGATCCATACAACAGTTATGTAGATAAATTCTAATAGACATCCATCCAAACATTCACATTTGTAATATTAGTAAAATAAGAAGTAAGATCGTTCTTCGTTCGTTGAAAAACTGTAGAACATGTTTTGTTTTGAATAATTAATGTTTTACACAAGCTATCATTATCATAAATTGATCAATTTAATAAAGGTCCAGTCTAAGTAAATTTGTTAGTAACTTAACGAAATCTTGTTTTTGTGGATAAAAAAAATGTTTTTTGAAGCATTCAGTTATTCGTTCAATATTTAACGGGTTCCGTACCTCGAAAGGAAAAAACGGAACCCATATAGGATCATTTTGTTAGTTATAAATTTACTTAAGTATTTTGTTACTTGGTCAATAAAAATTAAGATTATTTGCGTATAATGTAATCGAGTTGCGATGATTAAATGTTTCAATTTAAGCGGGAAAATTTCGTGACACGGTTACAAATGATAGGGTGCCGTGTACAACACAGAAAGCGTAAAAAAAAGTGACAAGCACAGTGAACCCACATGCAAACATCGCCGTATGAACACACATGCCAATTGTACTAAGAACATTATTATTCAACGTCCAACATTCATGGTTAACACAAAACGAGTTATGGTGATTGTCTGTGAGGTTGTTTTATTTTTGGTTTTAATTTGCTGTAGGTTACGTCAAACGAAGCTAAGCATTACAGTGATCTACCTTCGTTCGGTGGCTTCGTTTGACCACTGTTACTTTCTGTATGCGCTAGTAGTGTTGTCTTGGACTTCTCTAAGGGCCTACGCCCTTTTAGAGGCGACTCCGTGGCCTTTTTGTCGCTTCGCTCGGATTCACTCTCTACGCCCAACATACTGAGGGCGACAAGGTTGGCTACGGCGGAGACGTTATCTATTAACTTCTTATTAACTTCATAATATTGTATGGTGTAAGGAGTATTAAAAAATAATAATAAAAAAGCGATCATGCAGGACATACAGCCAATTTTAAATTAACCAAAAAGGCTTGTATAGCTGAAATAATTGTAGCGGTGAAGAAATTTCGAAACATATTGCAATTAAAAGGGGATAAAAACACCATTCATACCAAGGAAATGTAATCGATCCTTTGCCATGCCCAAGTTGGTTTTCATCTTATCGTGTAGGCGCTGTGCGCGCTGCCAGGCGTCTCCGCGGCCGCCCCAGCAGTCTACAGCTATGCCTCTCTCCAGTTCATAAATGCCTTTCTTGTATAGCTCTATAGCTAGCTCTTTCTGACCTGTGCCGATTTGTTCATATCAGTTTGCTATCTAAACTTTATATCCCTCACAAACTCAATACCAGACTTATGATCCAGTCTTTACATCTAATTGTGGGCACTGTGATATTTAGCACAACAAACATTTATTACCTGAATGCCAAATTACTAAATAAGGCTAAAGAAATAAAGCATAGTTTGGTAGAAATGAATATTTAAATAAGTCACTCATTAAATAACAAATGTATATAAAAGCTGGTGACATAGAATGAATCAAAGCAGACTTATATAAGCCTTTACACCTGTATTTTATAGTCAACCGTCTTGTACATAATAATATGAGTATATAAGATCAATAGATAATTATTTGCTTATAAACATTGACATATAGCTAAGAAGCCAACACATGTATGCTGTTGGAATATCACAGCAGAATTAAGATGATGTAATGAATTGTAAACGTACCCAATGGTTAAATAAGTTTATTTAATTCATATTTTAAAAAGGTGATTTGAAAATTTTTAAAATTAAGTTAAGACTTCAATATATTTATATTTAGGAACTTCTCTATTTAAGATGGGTGTAAAAAAAATTAATGATATTTCAATTGAAAATTTTTCTATCAATATTTTTAAACCTAAATAGCTAAATTTAAACAAATATTTGAGTAGTAAGTACATATAAACAGATTTTTTAATACTTTTAAATTCAATTATAGGAAAAAACTAGACAGTTATTGACAAACATCAATAATAAATAACAATTAACTAGGAAATAATTCTAACCTACATAACTACTGAAGTGGTTATCAAACAAGGTTTATTATTTTCAATTCATTTTTTTTACAACAGAAGAGGGCAAACAAGCAGCAGGAACACCGAGGTCCGCCCATGGACATCACCATTAATAACATAGCTGCAATAATATACTAATATGTTTAACAAAACTATCTAAACTTTACAATACTTCGGATGGAATAAAACACAGGAATAATTTATTCCAATTATGTCAATGGTAAATATATTTTTATATATAAAAGTAAACATTCATTGTATTTTGACAATAGATTTTTCATTGATAATATAGAACACTACTGTTTGTTTTTTTCAACAAAGAAAGCTCATTCAGTCGTACATTTTGAAGGATTTTGGGAAAACTTAAAGAAATATTTCAATCTCTAAGTTAATTAAGTTACCTTAACATCAATAAAAAGTTGATTAATAAGGAATTAAATAATATCTACTGTATTTTGTTTGGTTTGAATATCTTGTGTAACAATGCCAATCTTTTTTATTATTCTGCAGTTGCAAGCTTCATAATTGCTTGCTTCAATTAGCATGATTTTACATAAATTGTGAATATTTTCAAGGTCCACTTGAAACAAATGAAAATATTTAACAATTTAGAATTAAATTGACTTGAACTTATATGATATAATTTCTTATATTTAGGAAATTATAATTTTGTAAATATTTTACTTGTCAGGTTTTATAATTATTTCTCACATTGTAGTAAAAAAATTCTATAATGATTTTTATAAACTGTATGATCATTTTTTTTAAATTGAATAAAAACTACATTCCATAATATAAAATAAGTGCACATTATTTTAAAACTTAAATAAAACCATATATCTATTTTTAATATCTCCTTATAAGAGTATTTACTCAAAAATATTATGTTAAAAATGTCAATTTCATTTACTTATATTTTAATAATTAAATGTTATTCAATATAGCATGTATTTAAATCGATTTTGCTTTTTGAAACACCTTTCATAAGTATGAAAAATGCAGTATTCTTTGTTATATGACATCATCCATTTAAAAGACAAAAGAACAGAGAGCATGTCTAAAACATGTGTGAGTAAACAATGGGATATATGAATAGACTAATAATAAACACTTACCCTCGTTTTCCTCATCAATCTTCAAGGCTTTTGATATGTATTCAAAAGCCTTGCGATGGTGATGCTTCTGCTTGGCCAGCAGAGGGTCCCCTGGTCCCACATTGTGTGTATGAGACATATCTTCTGCAGCTAACTCAGTCGATATCACGCCGTCTTTTACCACCACTTCCAAATTACACTCCCCGTTCTTACGAGGCTTATGCATAAACCGGTGTGACGCCGAATACAAATATTTAAAAATTATAAACAACTGGTACAAAATAGATCTAAGGACGTTGAACAAAATAATGATAGGGTAAGAGACGACGTAAAGATTTCTTTTATGAACTGAAGGTTGCGATTCATGTCGCAACGCTGAACCCTTTGCTAGGTTCGCATCTGCCTTTTTCGATTTTCGGTTCGGAGACCTCGTAGTTTTCCGTGATAAACGACCACCATTGGAATCGTCACCCGAAACCATCAAGAACACTGACGCTCCCAGGAGCTTAACACGAAAATGCCATACAAGACAAAGACGCACACGTTTGTTATTCTACTTAATAATTCTAAAATAAAATATATCGCGCTAGCTGTGTGTGATGGTTATTGACAATTTCTGAGCTTCTGACGTTTGTCATCCTACTCAGGCAACCGAAGCTTTTATAATCTGTGCTACAAATTGAACGCAAACGGAGATCCTCCATCTTGAAAAATGTGTATCTATCTCACTCATAACTTTCTCTATAATTTTTGGGCTGTTTTAAAAAAAAACCATAGTGTATATGAATAAATTGTGATTTAAAAATTTATTATTTCTTTACATTTAAAGTTTGGATTATAAATACACAACAATTTAATCTAGTTAATTTAAGTATGTAATTTAAAATTTACAATTTATTTGTATTCATCATGAAAACACCCCCCCCCCCCCCCCCC
>NW_013531688.1:5660233-5671037 GCF_000836235.2 Papilio xuthus
CCGCCATTAAACCAAAGAGTCTATAATATAAGAGACGAGACCCTTGACTAATTAGATACACAAACGGAGAATAAAAATTGACATTTTCAATGCTAGCAATATTATGAACAAGTCTACGTTGCTACCAAACCTAAAAAAATCTATCTGTCAGTTTCCTTTTTGACGTTTGAAAGTATTATTTGAAGGAAAACAATTTGGAAAAATAAAACAAGTTCGTTAATTGCAACTTTAATTTAATCTTCTGACTAAAGCGAACATATTATTGTTTAGTTCACCAACAAAATACCCAACTATAATAAATGCTTATTTGTTCCAGTTTGTTTATTTGATAGCTCATATTTTCTGATAGAACTGGAGTAGTAGTGCCACTCTCGTCGGGAGAAATAGAATAGCACTGGAAAGAGATTAGCTCCTATCTGTTGGTAAAATATTTAGAAAATTGCTAACAAGACAATATGCATTGAAGCAAAACAAGTCGTCATCATCAAGCTCACTACGGACACAATATATTCTACTGAGAAGCTCGGAGCCTACCCTCAAGAATGCGACTAGGTTTTATTCAACAACGCAGAGCCAGTGAGGGTTGGTTGACTTCACACATATCTTTGAATTTCTATGCAGTTGTATGCGATTTGTAATTACAGTAAGAATGGATGTTATCATGAAATTCTAAGAACGTATTACTATATAGCGGAGATCGTACTTGGATATGTAAAATATGATCCGGTCAAGAGCCAACTGCACTGCCGACGCTCCAAATAGTCCCCTAATCCAAACTTTTCCTATCAAAACATTGCAAATGTACAAGTCATGTTAAATATTATGTAATGTAAAAATAGAATACAATATTTAAGTTTTACTTCTCAAATAAATTCATAAAATTATCATGAACCTTATAGATTCCTTAACAAGAAAAATAATGAGCTTAGGAGGCATCATTTTGGGGTAAAGTACCTGTGTTGAAATTTAAATTACTTGTAAGAAAATTGTATACAATCTCTGTTTATTTTTTATTACTTAGTTCCAAAAAAGTTTAAGATATAATTATAAGTTGTGATATTTGTAAAATCCAAATTTAATAAATTAATTTTGTTTCATATTTTTCACTAAATGGTATTTTTTTTATCTTTTGTACTTGATACTTAATTCCCTATATTTTATTATATTTTTATTTTCTATACACTGCATGTTTAGGCCAAACACAATTATTTGGTTGTAATGGTTTAATAAGCGGTAAATACAGAGTTGCAAATAGACAAATTGATCGTTGCGCGTATGCATCGGCGGTCGAAAGCGGAAGTTCAAGTTGACGTTTCGTGCCACCGCACGTCGGTTCGCACCGGTAGTGGTGTTGCCCGCACCTCAGGCGCGAACATCCTCCCCGGGTTGAACACCTTTGTTCAAAGAAGCAGAGTGATGGGCCCATGGCTGTGGATAAACAGACGAAAGTGGTTGTAAGGCAAGAGTCATGATGTAAGAGTGGTAAGTAGATTCTAGTCCAAGGGAAGCGGACAGATGTTTTTGTAGCTTCGCAGAACAGTTATCCCTTTCATCTTCAGTTCTGCCAATCTTGAACCGCCATCGACGCCAGGGTAAATTTTGGTGACTCGTCTCAATGGCCACAGTAGGGGAGGTTGACCTGCTTCCTTCAATAGTACAAGAGTCCCCACAGATAGATTTCCTGTTGAATGGAACCATTTAGTCTTAGCTTGAAGTAAAGAGACGTATTCTTTAGAAAATCGCTTCCAAAAATGTTGCTTCATATAATTGATTCTTTCGTAATGTTGCAATTGCTCGACCTTCATGTTTGTCACCTGTGGATAAGGTACAGATAAAAGAGATCGTCCGATTAAGAAATGGAAAGGAGTAAGAGCAGATAGGTCAGTGGGATCAGATGAGAGAGGGGTGAGTGGACGGGAATTCAAAACGGCTTCAATTTGAGTTAGACAAGTGGTAAGTTCCTCATATGTAAAGTGAGTCATTTGCATCAAGCGCCTAAGATGATATTTTGTCGAACGAACCGCTGCTTCAGCAATGCCGTTGAAATGTGGAGAATATGGAGGGGCAAAGGAAAATTTAATACCCTGCTGAGCGACCTCCGAAGGGAGGTTTGAAGTCTGTAAAAATTGTTCCAACTCGTTGGAAACTCCGACAAAGTTCGTTGCATTGTCTGACAGGATGGACTGAGGTTTGCCCCGACGAGCCACGAAACAGTTCAAAGCAAAGTAGCCTTCCTTAGACAGATCTGTAACAAGCTCAATATGCACAGCCTTGACTGCAAGGCAAACAAAAATACACACATACGATTTTATAAGCTTATACCCTCATCCTTTCCGGTCAGCTATCAGTATAGGTCCGGCATAGTCGACACTGCAATGTAAAAATGGAAATTCTAAGTTGGTACGAGAAATTGGTAATTGTCCCATGACAGGCAGTATAGTTGTATTATTATACC
Source organism: Papilio xuthus (assembly GCF_000836235.2). Classification (NCBI taxonomy): domain Eukaryota; kingdom Metazoa; phylum Arthropoda; class Insecta; order Lepidoptera; family Papilionidae; genus Papilio; species Papilio xuthus. The sequence goes on from NW_013531688.1 coordinate 5,662,689, forward strand.
TGAAACATCTTAAGCAATTTCTTACGATTATTCTAGAAAGATTTCTGCCCCCTAACGGCCAATATAATTGACGTATATTTGCTAAGAGCAGTTGAGGTCCTGCGTGCAATAAATCTATGCGATATTTCTGAAATAATATTTTAGTAACGTGATGTTTACTACACAGCAAAATAGGATGTTTTATTCGTAAGATGAGTTTTCAAGCCTTCCGCCTACACGTATGACACCGTCACCGTCTATGAACGGACTCAAAGACGAAAGTCTATTCTTACGAGGTAACGATTTACCTTTTTTAACAAAACGTATTCGTCGGGAAACATATCAATTTGAACGTTCTGCATTACGCTTTTTAAGGCTTGATCTAATTCATCCATAGTAGGTAAACCGGTTCGTTTGTTACTTTTTGTTTTTAAGATTATATACAAAACGTTGCACATATGACATTACTCTTATAAGACGATTAAAGTTAGAAAATTTATTTGTTAAAGATCGAAAACCTGACTCGCGATTCAATCCAGCTAGATTTAATAGTTGTGATGCGTTGTAATGGCAAGTAGATTTGGAAGATGGCAAACCCTTTTCAAATTGTTGTCCAGATCTCTTATACACAAGTTACAAGACTGCGTAAAATTTGATGTTGACTGTCTCGGTAGTTGGCCTGTAACAATCCAACCTAATTTTGATTTCACTAAGTTAGGCTTGTTTTTCCCTAGGTTAATTGATTTATTGCATATAACATCCCAGAAAACTTCAGCCCCAACGAGAATATCGACTACTGACGGTATGTTAAACGTAGGGTCAGCTAGATGTAGATCTGCGGGCATCGAAAGTTGACTGACGTCTATTAAAGTAGAAGGAAGTATTTTAGTTATCTCCGGTAATATATAACAATCTATATTCGTTCTATACCTACAACACTGGGACTGGATTGTTAGGTTGCAAGCTTGGGTACTAGTTAACGATTGATTATTAATGCCATTAATTTCAGAACTTACGGAACGTGTAGGTAATTTTAGCTTACTGCAAAGCGACTGCGTTATAAAGTTAGCCGTACTGCCGTTATCAAGTAGAAGCCGTGCGTCCATGCTGTCGCCGTTGTCGTCAATCACTTTCACCATAGCTGTGGACAGTAAAACATGCGAATAAGTAGTAGGTTGTATGGAAGTATTACTCGACAAAGCAATATTATTTTGATTAGCGCAAGCAATGGATGATGAAGAATGGTGAATAGGCAATGCGACACTAGAACTACTAGGCATCGGGTCTTGAAATGAAGTAGGCTTAGACTCTTCGGTGTGCAAAAGAGTATTATGTTTACTATTGCAATACTTACAATGCGTTAATCGACATCGTTTAGTACCGTGCCCGGGGCGTAAACAATTAAAACATATTTTTAATTCCTTTGCCTTTTTTAATCGTTCCTCAACGGTTAAACTACGAAAATGTACGCATGTAAATAAAAGATGATTTTTTGAACATAAAGGACATGACAAATTATAAGATTTCATGTTGTTATTTTTTGACTGTGCAAAGGAACGACTATTATTTATGTTTGATGCGACTATATAACTGTTATTTTTAGAAATTGTTTTATTTACATTTGTACTTTGTTTATTTTCTATAGTTTCCAATAAATCAGCTTTGTTACTAATAAATTCGCAAAATTGTTGCAAAGATGGTGGTTTCGATAAGACATTACGATATTCTTCCCCATGTCTACCGGTTACGTCGTCTAATTTGTTTGACATAATGTAAACTACAAGCGTATCTCAATGTTGCGTCGGCTCGTTCAATGTTTTTAAGGCTCGAATATTTTTGTTAATAATAATCAAGCAAACGACGTAAACAAAGACTCGATTCTTTAAAAACCTGTTCAACATTGAACAATGCCTGTACGTGATTATGCACTAATTGACGACTAATTAATTGTCATATCGATCACATAGCAACTGCCACGCCATTAAATAATTGTCGCCTTTAAAATCTATATTTTAAATAATGTCGAGCGCCGCACCCGAGAGCGAGGCGCGCAGATAGTGGAACTTGCTTATATTATCGATAGAAGCACTACTATGAATTAATGATAAAAATGTGTCCCTATACTCAAGCCAGCACTGATAACTACCATGAAAGCGAGGTAAATCAATTTTGGGTAAGCGAATAAAGTTGCGTTGTAATGAGTCACCTGCTTGTTTGCATATCGAGCCTGCAACAGAGCGGCCATCATCCGTTGCACCTTCACGGCACAACAGACTGCGCGCTTGCGCCATCAGCGCGTAATAACGCTCTTCGAAATTTGAACGTTCCTCATATTCGTCCTCTGGCTTGTCGGAACACACCTCAATCTCCACCTGTAATTCATCGAATTGATCGTATAAGGCCTCGTATTTATTTAGTCGACATTGCAATTCATGTTGAAGTTCGGAAATTATGCCAGAAGCGCTAATTGAGCTAATATAATTAGAAAAATTTGTAAGCTTGGCTTTCATGCCACTACGTTTTCGAATTAAAACATCTAGTTGGGCCATTATTAAATTAAAAGGAAAAAATTATCGATAAGTTATACGACGAAGAAAAAAATATATAATGTGGGTACTTCACTATTTGGTAATTAGTCGCTCGTAAATGCGTAAGCGTGAAATTGAACAATTATATTAACACAATAGGAAGCCAATTGAAGAGGATTTAGAAGGGAAAATATGGAACGAACTCACTTTATCTTCCCTTGTCCACACAGTACTTCCTTTGTCTTGATGTTCGATTCCGACGACCGTTGAGCCGATTGAACTTGAAGAGGTGCATTCATTCATCTGCAACAGAATGAAATGGTAGTTAATTGATTCAAGTGTACAACATAATCAATTTAATTATTGCTTTTCACCTAATTACATACCTTATTAAAAAAAAGTGGTTTCTTTGATTTTATGGATCTCTTCCCCTTTACTTACAAAACTTCTTTGCAATTCTCTACAATGATGGAACTCACAAACCATGTAAAAAAATTATGATTAGTTTTTACAGGTACAGATAGGAACTTTTATTGCCTGCCCATTTTTGTGAAATGTCTGATAGAATCATAAATCAAATTAGTTTGAAAAACTTGTCATGTCATGACCAATTTACAGTTTGATCTACAATATTTGAAACAATAATAGAGAGATATTCTACACACAACCTAAATAATGTTTAAGTTAATCTTTATTATTGAATCTTTTTCATGTTTCGAGCAAACCATTTTATACTAAATATCAAGCCAATTTAAAAAGTTAAAATTGTTCAAGTAATTGCTGGAAATATAATATGTGCTTACTTACTTAATATTTACCACTTACCATGTAGAATTTGGCATATGTCTTGTACTTACTTTTATGTTATTTTCATCAGCAAAAGGTCATAAGTTCTAGTTCAACATTTAGTTCTTTTAAATATGAATATACTGTAAAATTTTATCTTTATTAAAATTATATTTCTGTGAATCCATAGATTATGTTTTCTACTACTTTTTACTTGTTTCACACCTAAAAACAGAAAGTATTAAAACTTGATAAGTTGTTCATACAATGTTCTTCCTTTGTAATTAATTATAACTGTAAAGCTTATTCTTATTAATTAATAAGTTACAGAAACTTCAGAGGTTGGATGTAACTGCTGGTAACTTTAGTTTATTTAGAAAAATAAACAATTACAGATATCTTTATTTTTATAAGATCATATATTGTTGATGTTATTCATAATTTTATTATAAACAAACCTAAAGATTTGTACTTTTTAATAATAAATTTCGGTCAATTTGTCATTGGTAAGTGAGTCACAGTCCCATTTTAAAGTCCGACCAACACAACCATAAACAGTCTTTTAACATTTGAATACTAATTTTATTTGGTACAACTTTACAATAGCGAATCAAACCAAGTTTTCGTAAAATCAATTTTAAACTTTAGGAAATGATCACCATGAGTATTATTGCTATGAAGATTGCTGAAGATGAATATATGAATTACTATGAAGATTTTTTTTCTGGGTCTTAATTTATTTCAGTGAGATAATAAAATTGTTTCATATGTTTTCAGTTTTGTCACATGATGATGATCGATGTTTTTTTATGGTATTAAAAATGTTCCAAATCTAACCTTTCCAGTTTGCTTTTGGTATTTTATTACATGTTATAAACCTAGCTTTACTTATCCTGCGCTTTTCTATTGTTCCTTTTTTTATTGTTCCAAACTTAACTTACCCTATGTAGTTTTCTTCCTTTTTTTTCAACTTAAGTTACGACCCCAAAAAAACTTCCAAACCAGTGTAAGAATAATCCCTATCGTTTAAGACATATGTAATGTAAATTTGGCTTGATTCGGTTTTGTGAAGCATTACCTGTTATTTTATTAAGAACTTCTATACAATTTCAAAGCGAACTTTCATTTCATTGACTTTTACTAAGTAATTACGAATATAAAAACATTTAGCAACATTTTAACGTAAATATGGAATAAGATTTATTTACGTACAGTCAGCGTCATATAGATCGTCACAGACAAGATATGCAAATATATAGGTACACCAAAAGTATTCAATTATATCGGTACAACAAAAGTCCTCAAAATAATAGAAACATTCACCCTGCTCAAATACATCGGTACATACACAGCGTCAAATATATGAGTACATGCAAGATGCTCATAAATATCGTAGCAGCCACAGCGTCATAAGTAACGAAGCAGTCAAGGTGCGCAAAAATATCGGTACATTTGACAAAATTGAACTCTATCCCTATATACTTGTGATACAATTTGGAATAAACTACTTCTGTTACATTCATTTGACACTTGCATCAAACCATTTTTCAAAATTTACTAAAAGTGTTCGACGCGGATGACAGATATTAGGAAGATAAAACCAACATCAAATTTAAGTTTGTCATCATATATGCTAGTTTGGTCTCGTGGCCTTACCGTTCGCCGCCGTTGGTACGAAAGGTCGGCGGTTCAAATCCCAAGCCACTATTTTTTTTTTTGATATTTAAACTTTTTAATTTTAATATCGAAGCACATGTAATTAAATTCTATCGCCGTAGTTATTAGGTACTTTTTGATATTGCCTTGGACTAATGAGTTTGACCGTTAAAGTATTTTTCTATTTCAAACAAAAATGAAGGAGATAAAGCGATGCTATTGGCATGTAATTTGTTTATTACTCAAGTTTGTTAAACTTGTACCGGTAAAAATAACACTTTTACTTTTACCTTTTACTGATACTGATTATATTTAAGAAACAAAGAAAAAAACTGAATGTCAATATCCAAACAACATCAAATTTTTGGTCGATTGCAATAAACATTCCAGGTTGCATGGGTACACATATGTAGATAACACTTGTACGTATAGTTTCCGCGCGTACCATTCTTAAAACCCGCAAAGACAATCCACGCTCCGCCCACTCACTTCACCCGCGATGGTCTGAAATAATTGTTGTTAACTTTATTTAAATTTCTTTCTACCCGACAGCGAAAATTATAAAAAAAAATTGTCGAGCAAAATTTTACATTACCAAATTTTTACTAGTTATGAAAAAATAACCCCGTGATTGATAAAATGAAAAAAAAGTAGCCTGAGATTCGAACCGGTAAACTTACATATTACGGCAAACATACTAGAATACTGCGCCAATCTAGTATTATATATATTGTGACAAGGCAAAATTTGATATTAGTTAATACGTATCTGTCATATTCGGCATGACAAACTTTTATATTTAAGCGTTATGACAGGAGAAGAAAAATATTGGGTTGCCCAGTAAGTTCGTGACTGTTTATAAGGAAAATTGAAACCCTGTTCTCTTAAATTTTTGGAAATGTTTTTAAATTATATTGGTACCACTCTATACCTAAAACGTCTTTTATTATTGGATAAAATTTTAAAAATTAGTTTTTATCTCAACCAATGAAATGAAATTATTCACAATATAGAAATTTTTGTGACGTTTGATAATGGTGGAAATCCGAAAATGAATCCACTTCAGCTACAGTCTATTGTAAGCTTTATATCGAAAATCAGAACGAACTTTCCGGACAACCTATAATGTTAATACAAAGTGTCAAATGAATGTAACAGAAGTAGTTTATTCCAAATTGTATCACAAGTATATAGAGATAGAGTTCAATTTTGTCAAATGTACCGATATTTTTGCGCACCTTGACTGCTTCGTTACTTTGACGCTGTGGCTGCTACGATATTTATGAGCATCTTGCATGTACTCATATATTTGACGCTGTGTATGTACCGATGTATTTGAGCAGGGTGAATGTATCTATTATTTTGAGGACTTTTGTTGTACCGATATAATTGAATACTTTTGGTGTACCTATATATTTGCATATCCTGTCTGTGACGATCTATATGACGCTGACTGTACATAAAATATCAAGTGTAGTCATTGATACTTTATTGGATATGTATCGAGATAGAATAATAGTCAAAACAACAAAAAATACAAAATATAGTACTATTGTATTAAAAAACACAATTTAATTACCACATGGTTCTTGGAAATCTTCTCAGAAGAAAACATCAGCTTTCTAACTCTCAAAATTTGTTGCATTGTTTCGGTTAAAATATTGCTAGAAGGGCTACGTCGTCTAGCGTGAATCATGTTGGCTAGAATGCGATCTGCGATTTCGCGATCGACTCCTATTCTGCCGCCTTTTATTAGGCACGTTTTCTTTTTTTTAGCAAGTATTTAAAATTAGACGTAATTTATAGCAGGGCATTCAAGTTACGGTAAATAATTGATCAATAGGGTAGACACGACAAAATATTAAAATTGAGCCATTCTAAAATTTACACAAAAAGCTAACAAATACAACTTCTATTTGTTATTTTAAAGCGGAGAAGAAAACAATTGGAACGTACTCACCAAAGTTGACATTATAAAACTTGATCACACCTTCACATCACGTCTTACTTACGTATATTATACGAAACACCGAAAACAAAGTGCTAATTTGTCCTTTTAAACAAGGGAAGTTACAATTTCCAAAAATATATTTCTGATCGTATGACTAGCCAATTAAAGAAATAACAATGGAAACACATCGTATCAGGATGTACAAACAAGGACGTGGGAGTTTCACTATCCCACTTCTGATCTTAAGGATCAGAAGCAGGGAAAATTAAGAAAACAATCTTATACACTACTACAGTACTTTTTGAATTAATAAGAAAACTAACAGAATTGAATAAATGTAATTAACACTAAAATGATTTAAAAATACAACATTAACTTAATCAACTATCAGTTAATATGATTAATTATTTTGGCTAGTCAAACGGGCAGAGCTTCCGCTGGCTTCAGTGTTCGGTGGCGAGTGTGTCCCGAAAATGAGGGTGCGGTCTCTTATATTGGCATCACTCCACCATTATTTTTAAGTTCCACCCTCAGCTAACAATATATTTAAAGTAGGAAGTTATTAAGTAGCCGTTGTCAACTGAATTACTGTTTAACGCATAGTGTGCAATTTTTAATGTTTATTGATATTGTAAAAGCTTCTAATAACTTTTAATTTGATCTTACTTTATAAGTTACGTTTTTCCTAGACTAAATAACATTATTACCGTTATTTAAGTAACGACCAATCAGAGCAGAGCCAGGTGGGCTTGAGAGGGGTCGAGGCACCATCTTTAAATAAGGCGTTTTGACAGTTGTTACGAATACAGTCGTGAAGTGGAAACGGATCGAGTTGGGTCATCGTGTTTTGTGCTTGCACTTTAACCTAAATGACGCCCAGCAAGTTCTCAACCACTATAGATGTCGTTGAGAAAAGTCTTTCTCCGATAATCAACGCAACACTTGCGCCAGCGCCGTGTGTCAGCGTTCGATGGGTCAACACCTTACCAGCCGAGGCACGGCAGCAGAACACTTCTCCTGTGGCTGCCGACTGGAACGGACATTGAACCATCGTGAAAAGTGCACCATGAACCCTTCTGCACGGAGGGAGGCCGCCCTCGGCGGGCAATGGAGTTCCCCGCATCCATTACCGCCGCCGCCGCCGCCGCCGCCGCCGCCGCCGCCGCCGCCGCCTCCGCCGCCGCCTCCGCCGCCGCCTCCGCCGCCGCCTCCGCCGCCGCCTCCGCCGCCGCCTCCGCCGCTGCCGCCTTTCACTTTTTAATGTTACAATTTTTAATTGTTTTAATGTTTTTTTACCTAGATGTAAGAAAAGAATGTGATATAATTGTAAGACTATGTAATTAATTTTTAAACACTTAAAATAAAGATATTCCCGCACCCCAAGTCCCGACATAGCATAAGTTAGGGGAACGAACGTCGTCCGCGGCCCTGTCTGCGCCAGGGGGTCAG
>NW_013531688.1:5674555-5770428 GCF_000836235.2 Papilio xuthus
TATCTGAACCTGTTGCACTAGTTGATTTTAAACTCAGCAGAGTATTGCGCACCTCCTGATCATCAGTATTAAGAAGCACGAACGATGCAACGGGTCGGGTTGAATTTTGATTTATTTCCCTAGCTTGTAGTGATGTACGTCGTAATAAGATAGTATTAGCTAGATGTTCACCAACTGTGACAAAATGTTTGTTTACTGTATTTACTGCCTCAAAGGGGTCGCGTGCCGTCTCCAGTAAGTCAGTATTTTGTGTCTTAACTAGTTTCCGAAGAAGAAGAAGAAGAAGAAGAAGAAGAAGAAGAAGAAGAAGAAGAAGAAGAAGAAGAAGAAGAAGAAGAAGAAGAAGAAGAAGAAGAAGAAGAAGAAGAAGAAGAAGAAGAAGAAGAAGAAGAAGTGCGAGGCCCGTATAGAGTTACAAAAGTGCTTGCAAGCGATCGGTACGAACTAAAGTTACTCAGTGGAGCACGTGGTAAGAGTTGTGCAGCATTCTTTGAGAGTGAGTTGGAATGTAATGTTTTTTTTTGTGTTTGTTCAGGGATGGTCGATCCGGCCGATCCGATGGTAGAGATTAAAGGCTCTGACGTGGTCAAGCTTTAGTCGGGTCCTCTCAGACACGTTTAGAGACATGGGCTTTATCGTGATTTGGGTGGGCTTTGACTGTTCGGATGCACCGTAAAGACAGGGACTTTACTGTGCATGTGACGAACACGCAGGGGTCGTGTTAAGTGATGGTTGACTGTCGCGGAGTCACCCGCCATATAGATAGTTTAGTATGACTGAGATTATGAATGTTGATGTGTGAATTATAAGTGTATGAGTTAAATAGTAAATTAGCTGGTTATGTTAGACAGTATTAAGGGGCTTTGATTGTGAGAAGGATGAAAGATAGGCACACTTATTATTGTTTATCGATTTTTAATAAAATTATGAATTTGACAGATACTGACTCTGAGTCTGAAACGGTAGAGGCAACGGAAGGTGGCTCTTCTAGAAACATATTAAGTGACAATACGGAAGCTGGACCATCGTCTGCTGTTCAGGCGAACGTGCCTCATGATGACCCCTAGAGACGAAGATGAAGCGGCTCCCCGGGACGGTGCACGGTCAGGAGAGGCCGTATAAGGATAAAATAAATTAAAACAAAAAAATAAAAATAATAAAATATGGAGTTGCCTTGACACCCACACATTTAAAAGCCAACTTCAGAGAACGATCATTTGCCACCATATTCCCCAGATATTGCGCCGTCCGATTTTTACTTGTTCCGTTCGATGGCCCATGGCCTGGCTGATCAACAGTTCCACTCATATGAAGACATCAAAAAATGTCTTGATTCGTGGATAGCCTCAAAAGACGAACACTTCTGGCGTCAAGGTATTCGAGCTCTACCAGAAAGATGGGAAAAACTTGTGTCTAGCGATGGGCAATACTTTGAATGATTCATTTGTAACCATTTTTTAATAATAAAGTTATATTTTTATCGAAAAAAAGCGAGACCTTAGTTGCGCACCTAATATATTAATGTCAATATTGATATATAGATGTGTAACCTATGGATTTAGTGTTTTATATTAGTTTGATGTTAATAATATGACAATTTTTAGTAATATGTATTAGACTTTAATATAAAATATACACTAGCATAATAAGATTTTCTCGAAATTGGGAAATGTAGTGTATAGAAAATAAAAATATAATAAAATATAGGGAATTAAGTATCAAGTACAAAAGATAATAAAAATACCTTTAGTGAAAAATATGAAACAAAATTAATTTATTAAATTTGGATGTTACGAATATCACAACTTATAATATATCTTTAACTTTTTTTGAACTAAGTAATAAAAAATAAACAGAGATTGTATACAATTTTCTTACAAGTAATTTAAATTTCAACACAGGTACTTTACCTCCTTGCCTCAGCCAGTATCAGTATTCTCGGCGTCGACATATCGAATGACGTTCAGTTTCGCGGTCATTTGGAAGACAAGGCCAAGCTGGCCTCCAAAAAACTGGAAGTGCTCAGCAGAGCGAAGCAGTATTTCCAACCGGGCCACCGCCTCCAGCTGTTCGGCGCAAGTTCGGCCCCACATGGAATACTGCTCGCATCTCTGGGCGGGAGCACCCCAGTACCAGCTTCTTCCATTTGACCGCATACAACGGAGAGCGATTCGAATCGTCAACGACCGAGCTCTTAGTGATCGGCTCGACACTCTGGCACTGCGGAGGGACGTTAGTTCCCTCTGCATTTTCTACCGCATATACCACGAGGAGTGCTCTGAAGAATTGTTTGGAACGATTCCTGCTGCCGAGTTCCGTCATTGGACGACACGACAGACCGCCAGGTTCCATCCACACCATCTCGATGGCTGGCAATCCACAACCATGCGGTTTGCGCGAAACTTCCTGCCTCGCACAGCAGCGTTGTGGAATGGTCTGTCCTCGGCGGTATTTCCAAACCGCTACGACTTAGGGTCCTTCAAGAAGCGAGCTTATCACCACCTCAAAGGCCGGCAACGCATCTGCGGTTCCTCTGGTATTGCTGATGTCCATCGGCGTCGTTGAACACCTCGGTGTTCCCGCTGCTTGTTTGCCCCCTTCTGTTATAAAAAAAAATATCCAGGTACGATCTCCGCTATATAGCAATGCGTTCTTCGAATTTCTTGATAACATCCATCCGACATTTTTACTGTAATTACAAATTGCATACAACTGCATAGATATTCAAAGATATGTGTGAAGTCAACCAACCCTCACTGGCTCTGCGTTGTTGAATAAGACCTAGTCGCATTCCTGAGGGTAGGCTCCGAGCTCCTCAGTGGAGTATAGTGTGTCCGTATAGTGAGTTTGATGATGACGATTTGTTTTGCTTCAATGCATATTGTCTTGTTAGCAATTTTCTAAATATTTTACCAACAGATAGGAGCTAATCTCTTTCCAGTATTATTCTATTTCTCCCGACGAGAGTGACACTACTACTCCAGTTCTATCAGAAAATATGACCCAAAGAGTATAGTAAGTAGGGTGCCTTGTTGAACAGTGAACCAGCCTTTTTTCTAAGTCATGTAACTTGTTAGAAATTAAAGTTAAGAATTTCGTTTTGGTGTCATGGTTTAGGCAATTTAATAGTGTTTCTTATATTCAGTTTACAGAAAGCCAGAGAAACGAATAAAGACCGTAAATCAAGTTTAAAAAAAAAAGAAAATTGGCTCACTGTGTACTATAGGTAGTGTACACTGAACCACCTGTATTTCAACAGTGAACCACTATTTCGTTACCAGTAAAAATCCTGTTTTGTGAAATGACCCCATCAACTTTTTTGATAATAGTCTTTTACTATAAAAAAGTATTAGTTCTTATAACAAAAAAAAATATTTTCAGTGCTTTCTTTATTGTCATAATAATATCATCCTTCATTTAATTACCAACCAGTTGAAACAAGAACAGTTGAAATTTTCAAAATAAAAAGGTTTCGTATAGTTTTCTTCAGCAGTTAACTTCTTAATTACGCTAAGTTATCATATAAACCTCTGGATAAAATAAACAATCAGCCTTCCTCAAATAGTATAATTAACGGTCATCATTTTAATGTCACTGAGTTTTACATTAGCCATATCGGGTTCTAGAGGAAACATAAAGGTTTCATTAAGAGGATCTTTAAATTTTTGGTACAAAACACAATATTCATCGCCAGTTTCTATTTTTAGAAGCTTCACAACGTAATAAACAGCCCGTTTTTAAGATTGCAGTAAGACTAGGATATATTCGGTAAATGTTGGGTTACGCTGGTAATCAGGAGAATAATAATTACATCTTCCTCATCCGACTCTAGGACCGGTTCACTGTGTACTGTGCGAACCTGGTTCACTGTTCAATACACACACTATTTAACTTATAATATTAAAAAAAATAGGTTGTAGGTTGTATTGTCACAAAGCAATATGCTCATGAAGCGCCTAAAACTACAACGATATCGACACCATAAAGCTTTTGTTAATAGAATTAATAAAAAAATATATAAAAATCGAGACACTTAAGTGAGAATTCTATGTTTTTTGGCGATAATCAAACAAATCGCTGTCACACTTGACGCTCAAGCCGAAGCCACCAGGTAACTACGGGAGATGGTAAGGGTGCCTACGATAGAAGTTTTAACATGATCGGTTGAATTGGCAACCTCGTAGTTTTTTCAATATAGTGGTGGTCCAATGTTCCTGGTTGGTTCACTGTTCAACAACCGACCCTATACTATAGAAAGAGGGGCAACTCGCAAGAAGTCGTGAATCCACGGCGATTGTGGCGCTCCATGCGTATAATGGGTGAACTAATTTTTTTTTGGTACCTATATACGTAGGCACGCATATTTAGCTCACTATAATAATAAATAATAAGTGGAAATCTAATTAATAAAGTTAAAATTGACATTAAATCAATGTTAAAAAATAATATACCCACTTATGTAGTTATTAATATAGTGAACCGATATCAAGTAGCCTCCTATGAAATACCTCTATTAAAATGATCCTATTATTGGGGAAATAAAAACAAAATATTGTTATATTTTTATAGATTTTTTATTATATTTCTACATAACTTAATTTTAAATTTATGCAAGTACATATACATCAATGACTTTCAAGATATCAGCTCAATATTGTAATTTTTAATGTATATTTTTGAAAATTACATTTACGATAATAAATAGTATCGCACGGTCACAAAAGAATGCATACCCTGTAATTAAAAACAAACCTTAAAGTTTTTTCAGTCACATGCAAGGTGGCAACTCGCAATTTGTAGTTATTTGCAAGTTTAAACACTCTGAACATATTAGTTACAACATAGGCAAGCACATTATTCTTTACAAAAAAAAATTACAAATAAAAAAAAATTTATTTTTTACATATACACTTATGGACCCACCTAATAATTTCAGACACATCAGTTTAGTATTCTAGTGATTGACACACATTTTCTAAACATCACTGACCGTCTCTCTGGATGGGGAAAGCCTTGTACATTTGCACCTACAACAAACATACAGAATGTGATTTCCTGTCAAGTATAGAAACTGAAATGTAAAATGTATTAGAATTAGGGCACCATTCAATATGATTTTACCGGAAAGTATAAATCACAATGGTGCTAAATAAAAACTACACCAAAATACGAAAATATTTAAATGTTTAAATGAGTCTGACGTATGGGAATAATATGAGAATTTTTATTGAATTGTAACTTACCATAAGCAGTCCATCTAAAACACAGCGTCCTTTTTCATGAAAACACATTTTAATTAAAAACAAAATGAATTGAACAACATTTAACTAAGAATACAAGAACAGAAATAGAAATACGAAAAAACGTAGCAGTTTGACAAACACATGAATGTTTCGATGACACAAATGCTGTTTCTTCTTAGCCATGAGATGAAATGATGTTTACCAAGATTCAAAAGGTGGCGCCACTTTCCATACAAATCGTCTTTCTAAGTTTCCACTCCCTGATATGACCTATCAAATAAACAAACTGGAACAAATAAGCATTTATCAAAGTTGGGGTATTTTGTTGGTGAACTAAACAATAATGGTATTATTACGAAAGCAGTGAACATTATGTTGCGTTCTTAAAATATGTTCGCTTTAGTCAGAAGATTAAATTAAAGTTGCAATTAACGAAATGGTTTTATTTTTCCTAAATTGTTTTCCCTCGAATAATACTTTTAAACGTCAAAAAGGAAACTGACAGATTGATTTTTTTAGGTTGGTAGCAACGTAGACTTGTTCATAATATTGCTAGCATTGAAAATGACAATTTTTATTCTCCGTTTGTGTATCTAATTAGTCAAAAGTCCAGTCTCTTATTTTATATACTCTTTGTCCTACTCGTAAATGTGACCATTGACAAAAAAGCAATGAGGAGGGGAGGGAGAATAAAGAGGTCAAAGATTAGTGTTCCCACATTAAAAATGTGATATTTCATAATTAAGCATAATTCAATCACTTGTAAAAAAGACTGATTCATTTTGATAAGTTATTTAAGTAAAACATTTAAGTAAAACCACATTACTACAAAATTTCTAAAGTCTGTATTTGGTAATAATGTTATCTTCATTGAATAAGATATGACCTAAAGGTCTATGTTACCAGGTCATAAAATTAAAAAAAAAATTGTCTTTATTGTTATTTGTCAATGTCACATTTCGTGCGGATTGTCGGTATTTCATCAACGTTGCAATTTGTGTGAAGTACTATTAAATTTAGCTTAAGTTAAATGAAAATTGTGTCAATTAATTTTAATAAGTAATTGTACGTTTTAATAATCGAAATAGTCAGTCTTTTATATACTAGGTTAGATTTATGTTATTATTTTATGTGGACATGTTGCAATATTTTCTTCTTTTGCTAATTCAATGATGATCATAAAATAATGTTTTTCAGTTGCAAAAATGGTAGATAATCAACTCAATAATATCTCGTTAAAAGATGAAGAAGACGATGTTGTAGACCCATGGAACGTATCAACCAAATCGGAAACCGGACTTGATTATGACAAATTAATAAGTAAGCACACCAAAATTTATGAAACGAATAACGAATTTGTAAAAAATGATTTTTGCTGAGTTCTTACACTAAATTATATTTATTTTAATTACAGAAAGGTTCGGAAGTCAAAAAATAGATGAAGAACTTATAGAAAAGTTTGAAAAAGTAACTGGAAAGAGAGGTATAGTACATTGCAAAACTGTGCTTAATAGTTATTGTAAAACTTGCAAACCAATCTTTTACAACTTTTGCTGACTATAAACATCAATATTGTTGGATCAAAACCTTTAAGAATTAAATTAAAAAATAGCAAAGCAATTTTTTGTTAATTAAATTGCTATCACATTATAAATATTAAAGATATAACTTTTTATTCCACAGCACATCAGTTTCTCAGACGAGGAATATTCTTCTCTCATAGGGACTTGAACACTATATTGTCGCTTCATGAGTCCAGAAGGAAGTTCTACCTGTATACTGGCAGAGGTCCATCATCAGAAAGCATGCACATTGGTCACATGATACCATTTATGTTCACCAAGTGAGTTATTATGAAAAAGCTACTCTTTATTTGCTAAGAACTCTACTACTACTTACATTGTTTTTTAATATTGACCTTAAACTTTGAGTTTACAAGTTTATAGTACAAATCGTTTGTTTATTACAGTATATGATATATTCTGAATATGTAATATTGTTATGTAGTATTAACAAGAGTTTTTGACTATATTTTCTAGAATCTAGACTGAACAAATAGACATTTGAGCAATTCAAACTTAATTTTTATTAATAAAATCTTGATTAAAGTTTATAAAAATAGGTAAAACACTCACATATGTTCATCGAGTGGCAGCACCATATTATATAAGTTGTTTTATTAGTTTATGATTATGGTAATGTCTCATGAAAGTTTGAACAATCTTGATTGTTGCCTCTTGCTACGGGCAATATAAAAATTCTTTCCATTTTTCAATAAAGTCATACCAAAAGTTATGTTATTCCAGATGGCTACAGGATGTTTTCAATGTACCGCTGATTATTCAGTTGACTGATGATGAGAAGGCGATGTGGAGAGACATCAAAGTTGAGGATGCCCGTAAAATGGCACACAGCAATGCCAAGGATATTATTGCGGTCGGCTTTGACCCATCAAATACTTTTATATTTAATGATTTGGATTTTATTGGGTATGTTAAGTGTAAACATTCATTTGATTTGTACAGTCAGGGCGCTTTGCAGTGTTTTACTTACAGAAAAAATCTTGTTTCCCTTCCAAAAATTTTGAAAAAAAAAATATTACCATGTCTTTCTTTTCCTTTTGAATAAACAACACAAACAAGTACAAATACAAGTTTTTACAAAACTTTACTAGTGAAGAGTCTTGGATAATAAATTCATATGTAATTTTATGTTAATCCTATTTCATTTGTGCATTTTTTTATTCCAGGCAGTGCCCAGCTTTCTACCAGAACATGGTTCGGATACAGAAGTGTGTGACCTTCAATCAAGTCAAGGGTATATTTGGTTTTGGGGACTCTGACGTCATTGGCAAGATAACATTCCCCTCAATAGAAGCTGCACCTGCGTTCTCAACCACATTCCCATTTATATTCGGCGACAAAGTTGTAAGTCTTATGCTTTTATTTTAGAAATTTAAATCATTCATTTAATGATTGTTGGATGACAATTTCATTTTAATATGTTGACACAAAATACATACATACACATGCAATTTTGCTCCATTTTCATGGAGGGAGCCAGTGTTACCTGGAACTAAATCTGCTTCAACTCTATTATATAAGTCAATGGTACATCGTTCAATTTATGTTAAACTAGCTATTGCCCGCTCGATTTAAATAAAAACACAATTTGTAGCCTATGTGTTCTTGCAGACTATGTTCTATATGTATGCCAAATTTCATAGAGATCCGTTCAGTTGTTCTAGAGATACCTTCAAACAAATATCCATCCATCAATGTATACATTCGCATTTATAATATTAGTAATATATAATTATGTATTTTTTTTTCACAAAATTTATATTCTTTTGTTTCTCGTATTATTAAAAACTTATCATTGTTGAATACATAACTACACAATGTTACATGTAGCAGGGTGTAGCGGGTACATGACCTTGGGCAACCAAGATATTTAAGAAGAATTTATAATACATCATTTCTATCCTCATTTAATACAGGTGCCGTGCTTGGTGCCGTGTGCGATTGACCAAGATCCATATTTCCGCATGAGTCGCGATGTAGCCGCACGGCTCAAGCTGCCGAAGCCTGCGCTCATCCACAGCACCTTCCTGCCCGCGCTGCAGGGCGCCCAGCACAAGATGTCTGCCAGTGATCCCAACGCATCTATATTCCTTAACGACACCCCTAAACAAATCAAGAATAAGGTAATTCGACATCTTTATCCGGCTCACAAGGTTTTATTAACCATGAAGTTTTGTTTTAATTTTTTTTTGGACAAAATAAGAATGTGCCTAATAAATCAATATATGTGAAAAATAATTAAAAATGCCGAATTCTAGCAAAAATAGGTAAGCGTTATTAATTTTTAAGTTTTAAACATCAAATTCAAAATATGTTCACCGAGCAATTTCCGATTTGATTTTCCTTAATTCTCATGAGGGTAATTATCTGGGATTATCCTCAAATTCTTTCTTATATTATAATTTCAGATAAACAAGTACGCGTTCTCTGGTGGACAGGCGACAGTGGAGGAGCACAGGGAGAAAGGTGGCAACACAGATGTTGATATATCCTTCAAGTATCTCACCTTCTTCCTTGAAGATGACGACCATTTGGCATCGGTACGTTAAATTGAACCTACTAGCTCTTGCCCGCGATTTCGTCCGCGCCGAAATATAAAAAAAAACTTATTTTGTAGTTTATGAGTTCAATGGGTATGTTCTATATCTATGCCAAATTTTAGTGAGATGCCATGCAGCCGTTTTGGACATACTTTCTAACAAACATTCATCCATCCATACATTCGCATTTATTTATTAAGAAGTAAGATTTGAAATTAATTAAAGATATTGCTTGAGTTTTATAACATACTAGCAGTTGCCCGTAATTGTGTTCGCGCGGAATTAATAAAATGTAATCATTTCAAAATGAAGTATTTTAATAGATAGAGAAGAAAAATATTGTACAAAGTTATGGAAATATTCATTTGAATTTCGAACGCTAAGTAACTGGCATTTGATTTTTTTTTAAGTTTTCTTTTGTGTTTTCACAGATTAAAAAATCTTACGAATCCGGTGAAATGTTGACTGGAGAATTGAAGAAAATCGCGATAGATACAATAACGCCTATCATACAGGAGTACCAGGCGCGCAGAGCTCAAGTCACCGATGACGTCATGCAGGAGTTCTTCAAAATCAGACAAATTAAAGTTTAATTAAAAAATATATGCTATTATTTATTGTTGTAAATATAAGCTTATATGTAAACATGTTTTTTATGCTATGACTATGCGATTCCTATTTAATACTATGTTTAACATAATAGAATTATTTATTTTTATCTGTGGCAAATTTTAATCTCTCAACGGATTCAGTACTAGGAGAGCATGAGTGTGTGATCGAAAGAAAAAGAAGCAGAAAACTGTAAAAGCTTCGTTTAATTCAACATATCGTGTTTTGTTAATCATAATTGCTGTAGTAATAATTTGCTATTGTGTAGTAAAAGGCGCTTAAATTTTGATAAACTAAGTGTGAATGTATTTATATCAGTGGTTTCAATACTTTGTAAAGGAAAATATAAATAGCTTGTCACAAAAATTTGTTTTTTTAATTATCCTATCCCGTTTTTGAGGAGGTATCCAATGGCTTGAGGCGAGAATATCTTATTAATAGGAAAAATAGAGCAAATACTTATAAAGTTTATTACATACCCGTGACGATCATTACATGGACAATTTTATTTTGTCAGCTGCATCCTGCCAAATGTGGCCTAGTTCCTGTAAGCGAGTGCATGACAAATGGCACGATATTGTCTACAGATGACGCGAGTACATGTGCGAATCGTGCCACCATATCACACCATGTATGATCTATGAACACTACTTATTCCAATTAATTACAGAACGCTTACAACCCAATCTAATAATAAGATAACGGTCTCAGTCAAGTAATACTCAATAAATACACATTCCTTTTTTAATTTAAAAAAAACAATTAGTAGTCTATGTGTTACTTCAAACTATGTTCTACGTCTATGGCAAGTTTTAGCGATATTCGTGCAGCCGTTCTGGAGATACCTTTTAAGAAACATCCATCCAAACATTCTTATGTATAATATTAATAAGATATGTAGGGTTGTAAATAAGGTACCTTGACACATATAGACCATGACATATAAATTGCGGTCACATCCGAGTGACTCAATGTTTTCATATTCCTCTGCTATCAGTTACTGATTGTATGAACAAGGACCATTTTTAAATTGTTGTCATCATACATACATACATACAAGATTTTAGAATATGTCGAGTGAAAAGTAATTATTAAATATGTCATAATTAACTTTTTGTTAGTTAGTATTTACGGTATTAATTCTATAAAAGTGAATAATGTAAAAAGGGGAGTACAGGGATGACAAATACCTCTTAAGACATTATTTAGAATATGTATAGTCATGTACTTATTTCAGTTTTAATTACGTACATTAATGCCAGGTTTCTGAGACAAAAAACCTTGCATTAAATATATTGTCATCTTTGATTATAAGTTTTATATAGATATTTTGGTTTTAGAAACCAACGATAACTGAAATATTTTTAGAGATTTTAGGCATAATTATTAAAATTAGCATAATACAGTGAGATGTAGAAAAACAAGAACTTTGTAGCAACGCGATTGTAAGATCCAGATGTCTAATTGAAAATTCCAATAGACAAGGTAAATTTAGGACGGTATATCCGTTTGTTCGAAAATACACCGCTGTACTATAAATAAGCAAGAAAAGTGTATACAGGTTTATTAGTGGAAAAACGAGAGTTTTAGAGTTTGTATACATTGAGCTAGATTAGTTATTTTTTTTTGTATCAAAAGAATAATTGCTATTTCTCCGTTTTTTCCATAGTAGAAAATAAAATAAATAATTGCGTTGCGCCTAGTTGTCGCCTGGTGAACGTTTTGCTATTCTTTTTTCTATTTGCTACCAGGATAGCATAGAGATGCTGGGTTTTGTCACATGATGTTTTTAAAAATTATTTTTAAATTGAAGCGTAACTATTGTACCAGGATTGTATAAACGTAAACGGCATTAAAAGTTTCAGATAATGTTTGGAAAGCAACTTAAATTTTGTTAATATTTAAAACGGCAATAAAACAAATTGAGTTCTACGTATAAAGTAATAAGTATATTGTGAGTAATATTGTGTTTATTTGTAACAGAATAATTTCATTTTTACTCGCAATTAAACTACCTACGATTTATGAAAAAATATATATATATAGTATGACACAAACACCGCTTTTGAGACAAAAAGGAGAACCTTATTCAAAATGAAACCTATACAGTAACACTTGTGTACACAACTTTGATCCAATATGCATGACAATAGCAGTGAAATGTGGATGACACAGTCCTTACCAGCTACCGGCAGTGTAGACACGAAATAGGACATAAATATTACTGTGAAAAATAAAAATATCCATTTTAAAAGTGCTTCAGAAGTTAAAATGTATAATCAAACATACGAAGAAGCACCAATACCTTTAGTAGCAAATTATACGATAGATAAAGGCGATGATGAAGGAAAGCGGGAAGAGGATCGGGTTATTCTGGAAATAGGACGCCCAGATGACAGGCCACGTGAAGAATTCACTTTCTCACATAAGAAATACGACAAGACGATATCACATCACCGATCTTACGTATTAGATGAATATACGGAGCCGAGAAGAGTTACTTATTTTAGGCCACATGAGTTGGAATCGTTACCACAAGAAGGTATGTTAATTTAAAGTAAGAAAGAAGAAAAAATATAATTAATTCTTAGACGATATTCGATATCAAAGTTAGTATCTTATAATGAATTCTACAAGCCATTAAATGTCAAGAGAAAAAACGAAAACTAATAAAATCATTAATTCCTAAAACAATGGTGTACATAATTGTACATAATTTGTGTAAAAATTATTTTATACTTTACATAGGTTTCCAATACAATGAGTACGAGGGCTACAGAGATGCGATAGTAGCGCAGGATGCGGCCAACTCTGAGTCGTCGCTGGATTTCTCGCACGAGTCACAGGACATCAGCAAATACGACGACCACCAGTCTGACGTCACCAATTGGAAAGAGAGAGCATTACAAATGGAAAAAGGTATTTCCATCGAACAATGAACTCATAGCTTAATTTTACAGTATCTGTTTTCAAGTAGTTTTTGATCCATCAAGTTTTTTTTAATAAATATTTACCGGATAATCAGCAATGTTATTTTAATAATATTTCAGAATATAAGAAAACGGCATGCGACAGAGAACGAACTCGCATGCGCGATATGAACCGCGCTTTTGACCTGTTGCGCTCCAAGCTGCCAGTCACCAAGCCGTCTAAAAAGAAATATTCAAAAATCGAATGCCTCAGGTAAGATGCATCATGTCCTAAAAATGTATGGAAGTTATACTTAGTTCTATAATTTTTTTATCCGAAACCTATTCAGTTTTCTAAATTATTTTAAATAATTGGTACGAATAAATGTTTTTTTTTACAGGATAGCTATCTGTTACATCAGACATTTAGAATACATGTTATCAGGAGGCGCACCGGAAGATAACCCAGCATTTTTCGAACTGCATGCCGTGGAAAGGCAAAGGCAGCAAAGGTACTAAAATTCAACGTGAATAAATGAGTCATCATAAAAGAGAGAAATAAGGTCAGAAAGATCGGTGAAATTGGATAGGATTAGATTTAGGTAATTTCTTTTTTAAATTATTATTACAGTAAAATGATTACATATTTTTTTACCCAATGTGTAGATTAGTTGTATAAAATTTATTAAATTATCATTTAAAACGCTGTTTCTATCCCCTCTTTTTTAATTACCAACTACCAGGCGCGCATGGGCTATTAGCAATCATTGTATATGTGCCTAATTTAACTACTAAACTAATAAAAAAAATCAAAGACAAAACTTTATTATCAAAACAGTGTTGCAAAGTACAAAATAGGCATAAAAATTCCAAACAATGTTGCAATAAGAAAAATATAAAATATCACATTAGATTTAACCTCTTTCTTTCCGTAATTTTCTCTCCTTTGCCTCTTCGGCTTCCTTCCTTTCTAGTGCCTTTAGGTAATCGATATATGCACATTTTATATGTACTGGAATTTTAACGATGCCTTTAAAAAAAACAAAAAGATTAAAATTGATACATTTCTTACAAAAATTGTTGTAAAAAATGTAAAAAACGGATTTCAATAGTGTAATTTTACTTTTTTTAATTACATTAAAAACTTATGTTAAACGTTACGTATGAATATAAATCTAAAGTAGTATATATATGATAAAATTTCAACATAATATAGAAATTATGTTGATGATTAAAAATAGTTTACATAATGCATACCTGAAAAGCATGTGGTTACAATGTTCTTGTAAATTGAGTATAAAGGTGCCAACAAGCTTTCATTATTTTCTTTTTTCTGTAAAAAAGCATCACTAATTTATTATTCAATAGTTACGACTTTTTTCTTGCGTAGTTTTTCAAATAAAAAAGAAAAAATATTAGAAGAACATTAATTTACAAGTATCAATACACTGGCAACATTTCGTTATAGAGGGAATTCGTACGGGTTGTAGTTATCCGTAGCATGTACTAGGAATTCATAGCATATCTATTAATCGAATTGGCACCGAAAGTCCGCTTTGCTGCTCGACAGTCGGCAGAATTCAGTGGCGTGTTGCCTATCGTAGGAAGCGGACAGATCTTACAAAATGAGAGAGCTGTCGGGCTTGCGATGTCGCATGCTTCCAATGAGAGACCTCACCAACCAGGATAGCATAAGTCTGTAGATGTTACTTCTCTTCTAAATGCCTTTTAGATTTGTAATAAATTATTTCGAATATATAACGATTTATTTATTTATGATTTAATAATATAATTAGGATAAAACTACTTTAATCAATTGGAATGATACAAGAAAAAGTAGCCATAAAAGTAGTATACTTAACTTGAAAATAAATTTGAAATTCATCTTAACTTGAATACTTATTTGAAAATGTAATACATACTACATACACCTAATAGAAAATATGGTTCAAATATTTTTCACAATAGACTTATAATTCTTTTCTTCTTGTTAAAAAAATATAATGCTGTGTCATAAATGTGTAAATTAGAATTGAAATTGCTATCTATCTATGCCTGTGCTTATAATATTGTCCGTAGAGCTTGTGAATAAATTCGCCGATGACGTAAACATTGTTACCAGGAGTGGATAAAGTGGAGGTATCGGGCGGTAACACGTTCGTGCACACTTACAACAACACGACCACACTTGTCGAATAAGGGCGGTTTCCTCGTATTTATGCTGCGCATGTATTCTTGCCAGCGACGTATACATTCCGTGGAGTCATTTTGGTCGCCCCACACTCCCTGCGAGTAAGTGAAATAGGCAGTGCCTACCAGGATACCAGCCTGTAAAGAGAACAAAATAATGAGTTTACCGCCCCTCCTTATTGCCTAGACAAGGTACCAAAAAATTATAAGTTAAGAGGAGGTTAATTGCTATTGAAATAGTCGACAAAACCTGAATAACGTCGTAACTTACTTTGACTAAATACATAAACTTGCCGTGAGCATAGGGTACAGTTACTTTAGGTGGTTTCTTGGCACTTTTTAACTGCAATTCCTTGGTGCATATGTTTATACACGTTGGCTGAATGGGAACCTCTGAAAAAGTGTAAAAAATTCAAAAGACATTAATAGGATATGACACTTATATTATACATATTGTCATCCTTTTCTTCTCTTTGACAAAATAGAGACAACAATATGAATTTTTATACAATTCAAAATCCACAGCAATATTAATGATAATTGTTAGCTCAGCATTTAAAACCACGACAGCAAACGATTTTATCTTGTCCTACATACTCAATGTAAATTACATTATAATAAAAAAAAATTGGGCAAGCAGCATTACATTATTTGTAATAAGTACCAGGATAACATTGCCTTCAAGAAGCACTGTTGTAATATTCTAATAACGGCTTTACGTAAGTGACAAGGATAGACTTATTGCTGTAGCATAAGTAAGTAAGCGAAGAATTGATCCTGTGAAAAGGCAGTGACGCTGAGCGGTATAGAAACTATGACGTAAGTACTACTTATTTCGAAACAGTTTCAACGGTAGCACTATGTATGAAAATACACTTCCAATCCATACCGTAACGGAAGATGGGTTAGCTGATTCATTGTCCGATTAAAATAGACACCTTTTGTACCAGGATAGCAGACATCGACCGTGGTATCTTTGAGACACACACAGTCCGTAGGCAGCAACAAAATTGCTACCGTGACTTTTGGTACAAAGAGGGTAAATATTGTTCTGTACGGACTATGGAGGAACTCAGGTCTGATGTGGTTAACTTCAAGTTATAACTTTGAAGTCTGCGGTAATTTACTTATAAGTATTTTACCTCGGCCAAAATTTTTTGTTAGTTTTGCGACGATCCCTTATTATAAACATGAAATATAATTAGTAGAAAAATTTATTAATTCTGAATATGATGGTTATTATTTTTATATACGGCAAGTATAGTTTTTCTAGAATTTTGGTATAACAGCTACTTTAGGAAAGTCTAGTAAATTAAGAATAGTTTGTGTAAGTGGTCTTTTTTAATTGATTAACAACGGGTGACGTAAGGTATATTGTTATTTTTATACCAAGGCACCATATTAGGAGAGGAGATACCTGTAACGCGACCGCATTCTATCTTCTTTGGCGGAGTGCATTTGTCGTACATTTGCATGTCGGGCTTTGGTTGGTTTATGTGCTTCGCCAAATTGATCGTGCGACATGGCTCGCATCTTTCTTTATTGTCGCACATTTTATTTATTTTACATTTGTATCTTTTAACAACATAAATTTAGAGAAAGTCATGAAACGAGTGAAATATTTATGACAGGTATTGATGGAAAATTGGCATGAAAAAACAAATGACAGTTTCTTGCCAGAATAACGTTGGTAAATAAATCCTCTTATGTGATAGAGATTTTCCATGACTCGGAAATGTATTGTTTGGTTTTTCAAAATCATTTTATTAATTCTTCTACATTTTTATAAATTTAATCGAACGATTGTAAGAATACTAAATTTCAACTTTTACTATATCAGTATTTCTCTTTTTAACACAAAGGGTGATTTAAAACGTTGAGAATTTAAATTCGTTCGCACCTTCGTGCCTAATTAAAGCTAAACGTGTGTAGCTAACTGACATTTTAATGAGGGTAATTATTTAAGAATTAACATTTAATAGGAAACTAAGCTTCGAGAAATAAAGGAATACATTCTTGTAAAAACTTCTATATAACAACTATCCGATTTCAACAAGAATATAAACACAATCGATAAAACTTTTAGGACTTAGTTCATCATCATCATCAGCTCACTATACGTCCCCACCGAGGGGCTCGGAGCCTACCCTAAGTTAATGGTGATTAGGCCATAGGCAACCACGCTGGCCAAGTGAGGGGTTGGTTAGGATTTAGTTAATAAGTACTAAATAGAAACCGAACCTTTTATTTCCAATAAGAAATGAAACAGCTAAATCTTTATACAAAAGAGACGTGGGACCTTTGACTAACGTGTCGGAGAGTTGGCGCAAAATGCTGACAATACCTTGGAATGCAAAACAAACGTCTCCATACTAGAATAGCTCAGTCACTAAAAGCCTTTCCACGTTTTAACTCAGTTGCACATTGTAGCATTTCGGACGCGTCATGAAGCGATCCTCCAAAAACCTTGAAAACTCACAAGTAAAAATTAAAACAAGAGGCCATACTTGGCTGATAGTAAGAACCACACAGAGTAGAGAAACAATGTACAAGAGATGGTCAAAAAGAGATGTGACTGTCAGGCCTAAATTAATGCTCAGGTCAAAATTAAACCTACATGTTTGTTTATATTGCTTACCTTTTTAAAATATAACCGTCTTGTAATCGTATATTTCTCGATTAATCCGTAAATTAATATTTTTTTTTTTGGACATAACATTTTTATTGTTCATTGATAGATTACAAAGGCGTGACCTATTCGATTATTCACGTATACGAAACAAAAAAAAAAACAAAAAATCTTATCTATGGAAATTAGACAAATAGATTATTTATCTATCATCGTAGTATTATTTGTTTTGTAGGGTAGTTTGCAAATAGTATTTTTTTACGGATAATAAAGATAAGAAACATGGTAATACGTCAATTTTTCCAAAAATAACCTATCTTTTTTGGATCTAATTATTCAAAATTGTATTTAAAATAATATAGAAACTATTTATAACCTGTGAAATATAATTGTTAATCATAAAAATACGTGTAACTAACAATTTATTGGTGTAAGTGTGGGGCCGGCGGATGTGGTGATACGCTGTTTCCTGCAAGTTGCGCAAAGCATAGAATACTTCCGTGACCATCATTGCTGATAAAGTGCGTATTGTTGCGAAATATTGCCAAAATTGGCTCCTCTGTATACAAATTATTATATACTTAAATTATATTTTATAGTTTGTCAGGTCAGTACAGCGGCCACGAGGTAATCGGACGAATGGACCAGTTAACCAAGTACCAGGACAACATAACAGATAAGATACTTATCAGAGCTTTGATATTGTTACACGAATAAAACGCGATGGATGTTCGCGATTTAATAATGTAGGAAATGCAGCAATATCTAAAATCCTGGCGTTTTTTCCTCATGTTTTTTCCCATGACTAAAATTAATAATCGTTTCCTCGTTAGTAATTTTTTTTAATATTTATCAAAGAGGTTACAATGCCACGATAGTCAAAATCCCTATATTGACATTGTGTTAGCGATTTGATAACAAAGTTAAATCTTTGTAAACTTTCTTCCACTTCAATATCAATAGAGTCAAAGTTTTGAAGTAAATGAAGAAGAAGCGCTAGAGTAGATATGAAAGTTGACCTAGGACCTAGAAAAGAATGACCTAGGTTATGGAGGATTGTAATTATTTATTTTTAATGTAGTGAATACGGTTTGTAGGTTTCTGCCCTTTTATTTGTTCTGTTTTTGTCTTACAATCTTACTAATATTATAAATGCGAATGTTTGTATATGTGTTTGTTTGAAGGTATGTCTAGAATAGGTGAACGGTTCTCCATGAAATTTTGCGTACATATAGAACATAGTCTGGAAGAACACATAGGCTACTACTTAATTTTTTTTTAAAATTCCGCGTGGACGGAGTCGAGGGCGACAGCTAGTTGTATATAGCATTAAAATTGAGTCTGTCTTTATTTGCATTATTGACAGCTGTTGCGTTCTTGTTAAATGTCAGAGCGAGTCGAAAAAAAGTCCTATGAAATGCGTACGCGCATTCGAAACGATCGCGTATTTATTCTTAATCAGTATCTAGTATGAATTTATTACTATTTACTACATCAATTTTTTTTATCAATTTATTTTATATTTTGATTTCAATTTTTTCTCGAGACTGGATTCAGTGGAAGTTTCTAGGCTGTTATTTTGAAAGGAAAGTGTGTTAGTGACCGTCCCGAGATTAAGATAAACGGATAATAAAAAAGACACAATTATTTTAGTATGTATCAGTCATTTTTATTACGATGTTGAGCCCCTTAGCCTCCCTCTCGATGGATTCTCGCTATCCAACTGTGAAGGAGAAATATCTCTAATTAATCTTAGTTAAAAAAAACCATTGTCTTATTGGAAATAAAATAATTTTGAGTTTTTCGCAAACTTCAATAGAAAGAAACAAATATAAAAAGTCATTGATTAGTATTGACCTTTACTTAAACAATTCTGATTTGATTTCGAGTGTTTTATTTATATGAAACATATCTTTTATTATACGTCAGATAAAATACATGAAAAGGTGTTTGAAATTACAATAATTTAAAATATTTTGTCCTTAACAAATTCACGAATATAAATGAAACTGGGGATAAATATATTCCTAGACGTTACGTAACTTTTCGCGAAAGCGAGTGTCGGTAACTTACATTTTTTTAAATTATAACCTCGAAAACGCCAAATGAAACTTTGTTTTATATTTTATGTACTCTTATCTTCATTATTAAAGACCTAATGATTAGTAGATTAGCAGTTAAACTCTCTACAATATTCCAAACTCTTAAAACTTATGTATTTTTTTAATTACAAAATGCCCATTGCATTAACTTCCAATTTTCAAATATAAACTGAATCCAATGAAAATTACATGTAAAGCTCCGTTTCGTGAAAAAGCTCTAAAAGCAATATAACTTAAGTCCATTGATAGATTTTATGAATGAGTAAAGAGGTGGGGATGAGACGACGCGCGCGCCACACGGCGCCACTCGTCGGCGTCGCAAACGCTTCGTGCGCGGCCAGCCGATACAGCGCTTCCTTGCGCACGCGCATCCCATCTCCTACGGGAACCGAACTTGTGTATCTTCTCTTGTGTTCAGTGCTACGGACTTTTTCTGGTATGCAGCAATAGTGATGGCACCGTTTAGCTTAAGGTTTGTAATTTTTTATTTTTTTACTTGCGTATTTTTTAATAGTTGACATGTAGTTATTTTTTTTTCTATGCGTATATAGCATTGTTTAATTTAATTTATTTGTTTTTTTATTTGGCTTTTAAATTATTCCCAGGACAAGGAAAATTGTATTAAGCTTTCACAGTTTGTTTATTTATAATATTATTAAAACTGTATAGATTCTATTAAGCATAAAATTGTATCATTACACTATTTTAATTGACCTAAATAAAGCTGAATTATATAAAATAAATTTCCGTATGATCAATACACAAATCTACATAAATATTTTATTTAAGGCAACGTAATTTTTGTAAATTTTTGAATTATAATCACGTAACGAAATAATTTATCTTTTTTACAATTAATAAAGTACTTTGCGGATTTAACGTAATTGCGTTGTTTATAACGGAAATCCAAGTTTTTTTTTAATTTTGCCTGTCCGTCCGCAAGTTTGCGTTTGTTCCTGGTAATATTCGAAACGGCTGGAAGGATTTTAGCGTGACTTTTAGCTGATGTTTGCGGGAGGAAATTAGACAATTGAAAAAATCGAGAGCAATAGCAAGTAGTAATAAAATTGATTATTTTCAAACACATAAATCTTACAGTTACTTAAAGTTAACTTGTTACTTTCGTTTTCAACGAGCTTAAAAGCTCGGAGTAATATCTTACAATACTAAAGAATGAAATTAAGCTGTATCTGCTTTAGCTTAATTATACATAGAGAAAATAAAACAAATGACTTAAGCAACTAAGTTATTTTAGATTGTATGTAATTTTAACCTGAAAGTTAAATCTATACTCTTCTCATGAACTCTTTCGAAGTTGAGATTCTTTGATGATTCTGCGTAATAAATTTTTAAATAATATTTTAAAATCAGTCTTTGATTAATCTTTCAATTTATAAAGACTATAATTTGGTAAATTTTGTTATGAAATTAGTCAACAATTCTGTCTGGAATAATATTGTAAATTTAGGGAAAGGAACGAGGTAATTTTAGTTTTCTAGTTGGAGATTTGTCTTTACGATACAGTGTCGGAGTTTCATCATCTACCTACAGGCTTACAATGATTTGTAAACATAACCGTGTGTTTCCATTGCTATTTGTATAGATCTTTCCATAGCAGTGGAAACTTATATTAAGATCTAACTTACGTATGTTCACAGCTGCAGTTCTCAAACTTTTAATATTTGTAATTATTTTTTCGCGTCGCACATTAAATTCGAGTCCTAACTTTTTGTAGGTACATAATATTAAATTTTCGACGGATTTTTCCTCTGGAAACCTATAGTGCCACTTTAGTATTTCATTTATTATGATTAGTTCCTATTTTAGTGGACCTCCTAGAAAGACTGCGAAACACACTTTGAGTAACAGCCTCATAGTAAGTACTTCACAAGACACGATGCATAGACACTTGCTTTTGTTCTGCCAGTCAAGTAACTGGAAGTTTTATGCTTAAGCTTTTATATATTACTAGCTGTCGCCTGCGACTCCGTCTGCAATGAGTTAAAATTTTATCTAGATCCGTTCAGCCGTTCTGACGATACCTTCATACATCCATCCATCTGAACATTCGCATTTATAATATTAGTAAGATATTGGTTTTATTTAATAGTAATAAGATGTACATTTGACGTACATTCCATAAATAAAACACTAGTAGCGAATGTCCGGTGGACAATTTATCTCGCCGCCCTTATCTCTTTGTAACACAACGGGAGTTACAATATTTAATATAATTTATAAAAACTAAAATCACATTTAATGCCTACAATTATTTAGATAAATAGTTTACCTATAATAAGTATAGTAAGAACTTAGTTTTCCGTAACTAAAAATTAAGCAAAATCAATAAATACTACGAGGCAGATATGTTTCATCATCAGCTCATACGTCCCCACCGAGGGGCTCGGAGTTTACCCTACGTTAAGGGTGATATGTTTGCGTGGTTTGAACTAAATTGGTCTTAATAAAATTGTAAGATTAGATGTTGGATTAAGAAAATAAATAATAAAACAGCAAATAATTTACTTACTTAATATTCATCACAAATAAAATAAAAATATAGTTCGGTAATCGAGATTTCTTAATTGATATTAATTATATGAGATAAAACCTTCGATTTGTTTCATAAAGTTATAATTTTATTGAAGTTATTTTTGTAGTTTTTTAGTTCCACTTGTATCATTAATGTGAATATTTAATGATATTGGAAGGATTCTTCTTCTTCTTCTTTTAATTACTAGTGGACGCCATCGTTTAATTTCGATGATCAACCAACGTCAAGGTTGAAGGTAATTGAAAACGTAAAAAGAAACATTAAATAGCAAAGAACAGAGAGGTAGACGGAATACAGTTCTGTTTGACAAATGGTCGGTTGATGATGACGGTTGCGACTCTGAAAAAGGATAATACAAGGATTCTATTTAAGACTGTTGCTAATCGTTGTCGTAAGTTGACATTCGGAGTTTAAATACATTTTTATTATTTTCGCACTAAATTGTAACGATATTTTATCAATATACAAGCTAAATATAGACATTAAAATATCTAAGTTTTATAACAGTTGTTTATTTCAAGGCAATATTTCTATTTATTTAATTCCAAGGTCACAAACTTGTCTTATTCTAAACAAATGTCAAATTTTACGCTGTTCAGTTCAATTGCCGCCGTATGCAAGTTGCATTAATCGAATCAAAGCAGGAAATAATAATATTAAATAACATGTTTTTAGTTCTCACGATATTACAAGACGATTAAAAAACAATAAACCGCAAATCATCCTCATTTTAATACAAAACGGGTGATATTTTTTTGTAAAATTGGTTTAAGAAATATGAGTAACAAAAGTTCTCAAAAAAGTAAATGGTCATAGCTGCAATTTACTTAGAACCGATCGATCGAGAATCGAATTTTCTTAGCGATTAAACACTTCAAACAAACGTGTATAGATAAGGCAATAATTGTGCATATTTACGGGTAATTATGCTTTCTCGTATACATGGCATATATTTAATGAAGCACATTAAATTCTAATTTATTGTTTTATAAACACATCGCAAAAACATACTTTTAATTTATCATAGCAAAAGTTACGTTGTCAACATTTTTTGCGGATGTTTTGTGGCAGGCGCTACTAAACGCGCGGATTATCTCAAGTCTATCTTATCACAATTTTGATAAAGGAAGCCTGACAGCGATTAATTTTGTTATTAAATCCAACAAAATTCGTAAATCTTGCAACATCCAGCTCGAACCACAATCTAGCACCTTGTTACTAACATATAATAATGGCGACTGACTTACTCCCAGTAATTTAACCATCTCCCAGGTTAGCCAGCGAATGCGCGGCCCCACCTGCACTTAAATCATTAACGGGCCACTATTTTCTAAAATTACCTGTCGACGTACGATTTGCCACGCCTTAAACGTACTTGGAAAACTAAAGTACGTTAAGTATGACCGTGTTTTACAATTAATTTTAAAATAATTGACATTCGTAAAACCTACTATTTATAATTGGTATATCATGTAACTTGTATATTTTTAAGAATAAGAATAACAAATAATGATATAAATTATACGTTCGAAAGAATCTTATATACGTTTGTATATATTTCCTAATTTGGGTGGTCTTAACGGGAGGGAATTTAAGCTCCACAAAGCCACATATAAAAGCTTATTAAGGGATCAACTCAATCGCTGGTGAATTTATTACCGCTTCAGTGATTTTTCAACAATGATTTATCGTTCATTGTAAAGATACCGGAACAGGCACAAAATAAAAGAAAGGAATAATTCAAGAAAGTTGAAGTAAAGAGAGACAGATGCATCTCCATATTTATATTTTGTTATAATGTAAGAAATAGTTAATTCAAGATGCAATTTAATCGATACTATTGTTTAAAATGTGTTATGTGTCATTAATATTATCATACTAGCTTTTGCCCGCGACTCCGTCCACGCAGAATAATAAAAATCTTAATAAGAAGCCAATGAGCGCTTCCAGACTATGTACTCGTATGTTTTACATCTGTGCCAAATTTCGTTGAGACGTTTTCGAGATACCTTCTAATACATCCATCCATTTAAAGTTTCACGTTTATATTAGCAAGATAGTGGCATACATGTACAAAACTATGTATGAATTACAGACCAGTTTAAGAAATAAATGCACGTAATCGAAAACTCGCAAATTGGCGCTCGTGTCACGTTAACGTCTGGAGTAGCGCGGGGGTGCGGGGTTGCGGGATGCACTCCCGCACACGAACTGGATCCCGAGAGGACAGGAAAAAAATAAGGATAAAACAGGCGAGATTAAAACTAAAACTATTGTTCCTTTAACCGGAGCCTCGCCGCTACTGAGCCGGGAATTTCTCTCGCTCATGCATAAATTCATCTCCGGTTTTGTCACAACAGATTCGTATAATTGAACGTTTAGGAGATTTAGATACGAGAACAAGTATCATAGGAAAATAGCATTTATCTTAATAGTGTTAAAGTACTGTTTACTGTGTACTGTAATTTTTTTAATCTTTTTACAAACGGTAGCGTCAAATGGACAGTTCTTTTGGAATATAGTCTTTCGTTTTTAAGTCTTATTGTAATTTTCCGTTTTGTGATTGTTTTGATGCTCTTTTGTCGGTACTTGAAATTGGAATGAAAAACTTTTACGGCTGAAATAGATTGAAAGCTGTTTTGGGAGCGAAAAAAATTAGGCCGTTTATCTCCCAACTATATCCGGGTTCATACTAGAAATAGGAAAACACTTTATCGAGATTAATAACTTGAAACCATTCTAGAATATCAAAAACTTAGTTTCTACTACTACGACTGATGAGATTCGTTCATTTAGCTACTTAAATATAATAACAAAAAGCTGTATATTGGATTTTAGGTACAGAATGGTAAAAGTTTTTATTTATACTTTTTCTCTGTCCAATGATCCTCGAAAAAGGGTTGCATGTTTTTTTTTTTCATTGCCTCTATTGATCATGCGACCTAAACTTGTCAGATTTTTTTTTTAATGCCAGTCATACTACGCAATTTATATCGTATCATTTCTTACGTTTGGGTCAGAATAGTTTATAGCTAAATGTAATCTAAAATACTAGCTGTCGCCCGCGACTCCGTCCGCGCGAAATTAAAAAAAAATTGTAGCCAACGTGTTCTTCCAGACTGCTCTACATCTATTCCAAATTTCAGCGAGATCTATGCAGCCGTTCTTGATATAACCTTCAAACAAACATCCCATCCATCCATTTAAACATTCGCATTTATAATATTATTATAGTAAGAAGTAAGATTTATTGATTATCGTCTTAGATGAATGAAGAACTAATTTTTATTTTTACAGGACAATTTTTTACTTAATTTTCACACTTTTAACAGCACATTTCGGTTTACACAACTAGAGCACATAAACATTCGTCTCCGTTCAACAAACGAAAGCCATAGAGTGATAGCCATCAAAGCCGAGATATTCTGGTGCCCGTTAAAATTTAAACTGGGGCACGACCCTTACACGACTTGTGCAAGCATTGTGTACCGGACGAAATTGGCCCATTTTAAACACATTATAGGACCTATTCAGAGTATTTCATATTCGATACTCGCACAGAAATTAGGTCGCATCGCGCAAAGCTTAAGTGTTACAATTTCGTAATGTCGCATAATGAATTGCGTACTAACAAATACGAATGGGCCACACACAACGCTAAATGAAATAATACCCAAGTAATTGGTTAACATCTCAACAGATGACTCGCGATTCTAACACAATGCTTTAATGAATGGGCATTTGTCGAAAATTTGTTTAACTAATGCTCGCGTCGAGTAGGTTTGTACATAGTTCTAGCAAGTCCAGTGCTTATAGCTCTCATGTAGTTATGCTCGCCTAGTACATGTAGTTGTGGACACCAGACTTAAACTTTCAGTTTAGTTTTTTTGTTTTTCAATGATTTTTTTGCGTGCAGTTTTAAATAAAAGGTAACTACTTTTCGGTGAACGTGATAATTTAACCAGACGTTTAAGATATTTTAGTAACTTCTTAAGTTATTAGGGAAGATTTAATTTTTTTATAGTGATTAATTATAGACAAATGTTGTTTGAGCAGAAAGAACAAGTGTGAAAAAGATGAAAAAAGCTGTTTACAACATCTAGTGTTTATAGACCTCTGTTAAGTTATGGTTTCCTAGTACTTTTAGGTATTAATACTAGAATGCTTAGGTCTCACTCAACATTCCAAGACTTTCTTAGGATGTTTTTATATTTTGTTTAAAAAAAGTAGTCGACTTAACACTTTTACACATCTTTATAAAAAAATATGTAATTTTATTAATGTTAATTGATTTATTTCCATTTTTATTAAACTTCAACAGAATCAAGCTAATAACCGGAAATTCTTAGTCAAATTTCTGGTTAACCATATCAAAAGATTTTCCTGCCACGTTCCCGGTACAGCGCTGTGGCTATTCAGGGATAACGACGGGATGGAATACATACTACACACAATCCGTCTTCAATTACTGTTCCACTATTTTAGATAAAAGATTAGTTTTATTTAGGCGCCGCGTTTATATTGAAAAGAGAGAAATTTAGGATTTTTCCACGTGTTATATAGGTGTTTTTGACCCGCCAATTTAACAATATTAAAAATGCGAAAGTCAGGGTGTATGAATGGATATTTGTTATAAGGTATGTCAGGGATGGTTCAACGGATCTTGCGGAAATTTGGCATAGATGTATAACATAGTCTAGAACTAGAAGAACACAGGTTACTGAACTAATATTTTTTTTATTCAGCACGGACGGAGCTGAGGTAAAGTTCCGTAGAATACGGATTAAGGTTCATCGTTTCTATAAAAGATATTTGCCTAAATTCAAATTTTTGTTTCTTTTCCTTTGACCGCGAATAAATTTATACTATGATAAACAAAATGATTTCATTACAAAGAGAACGTGTATATAATCAGTGTGTCATAGTGACGTCATTTCCTGGAGCTACAATAAAATAAACTGGTCCATCATACTCTGTTTCGATCTTATAGTAGGCTTCCATTGTTGAAACTCGTGTTTAAAAAGTCTCCTTTTAATCAAAATGCAAATATATTATATCATAAACCTTTATTTAAGGCTAATAAAATTAATTAAAATATTCAGGGGAAAGTTAACAAGTCGGTATTTCAAAATATGTAAGCATTTATCGATGCGCACAAAAATCTCACGCGAAGTTCCGTTTTTTTTTCTTTTTGCCTCGTTACGCACAAAACACGAGTCTCGCATTCCCGGGTAACCGACCCATTCCCGGATACATCGCTGGAACTAAATTAAGGAAAGTTCTGGAATTACCATACTTCGTTTAAATTTCACCAGGATTCCATAAGTTACTTAAAGTTTACGTGGGTGCTGTAATTATATGGTACCCTAGTAACATTTCTAACACCTTGTGTGAGCAAAACACATTTTTTTTGTTTTGAGTGTTTGAAGTTTTGAATTGAAGATCACGGTAAGTTCAACCAGAAAACTATGATATAAAACGAAAAAAAAAATACATTAGAAGCTGATTAGACTTCCCACTGGTTCAGATAACTTTGTTGGTTTATAACCAGTAAACTTTGAGTGTGACAGTAAGTTTTTAAACTAAGTTGTTTATTATTATAATAATATCAGTGAAATTGACGTAAAGTCAAGTCATAAGTATGTCCGTTTGTTAAATATACGTAAGGAAACATATCTTAGAAACAGTTATAGTTTTGTGTAAACATAAATGTTTACTGAAGACTTGTAGAGTCCAAGAAGTATTAGTTTCTATGTAGAACATTGATACAATGGTATTATTTTATGTTAACGTATTTCGAATCTATACAATTCAAATTTCGAATTTTGCAAATCAAATTCGAACCGTTGTAAATCATATTCCAAAGTTTCTAGACCAAATTGTAATGAAAATATTTGAATTTTATTTATAAAAACGCATTTGCAGGTTAGTTTTATATTAGTCGTTTTATATCACTGATTTTGTGTGTATTTTACTTCGAATGGTAGCCTTTTTTGTATCGACATTTATAAAAATTGATTTACCGTGGGTTTTGCGACAAAAAACTCCGTTTAAAACATATTGTTATTTCATATACAGATTTTGGTTTTAGAAACCAACGTATATTTTTTAGTTGTAAACGTAATTACAAAAGTGGTAAATAGTTTTCATGAATGAATATAATCTCTATTATTAGCGTAAGACTTAATACGAACACCCCACAAGGTTTAAAGCTCTAAATATTCTAAAACATTCGTAACCTAGTTAAGACTACTTGCAGACAGCACATGTCATAATTTCCATCGAAATTAAATAATTTGACATCGAAAGTAAGGAATGACTGACGTGGGAACTGTCGTAGGGGGGAGGGGGGAGTCACAGCCGGGTGCCATGTGTGTCACCCACGGGGGTTGACATATGCACTTGTTTTAGGGTTGCTAGTGTAAAAAATGTTTAAAGTTTTTTGTGACATCGGCAAAGCTTTGATTGTGTTACCTAATTGCATTTTAATGATTTTAAAGAGATAATTGTATACTGTTTAGGATGTTAATAAATAGTTCTAGAGATTACCAGTCATGGAAACATTTGGTATTGGGTTTTAGCAGCTGATCTCCTGGTGCTAAGATTTTTAATTGATGCTAAAACTCGTGTACAAAATCTGACCATTGAATACTTCCATAGTTATTAAAGGTCATGTTTATATAAAAAATAGATACGTATTATTTAATTAAAAAGAAAATGTAATATTTATTGGTGTAAGCCCCTAGTGTTGACAAACAATGAACTGTAAATCACCCGCAGAGCTGCGCCGGCGCATGCTCTGACGGTCCCTTGTGTAAGTTTTATTGCGAG
The DNA here is from genome assembly GCF_000836235.2 of Papilio xuthus. Classification (NCBI taxonomy): domain Eukaryota; kingdom Metazoa; phylum Arthropoda; class Insecta; order Lepidoptera; family Papilionidae; genus Papilio; species Papilio xuthus. The sequence goes on from NW_013531688.1 coordinate 5,703,746, forward strand.
CCATTCATGTTCTCCTGCCCCCTTGCGAAACATTCCCATGCATAAATATTTACAACTTTCTACTTTCATGTTTGCCTAGTATAGTATTGTTGTAAGTTATAATGGCGGAGGTTCGCATAAACATAGTTTTAAGATCTCTCTCCTTCAAATTAATTTCGGAATAATATGTAGTTAGTAAATTCAAATAAGATCTAGCTGAAATACGCTAAAATTTCATTTATTTAACAATAAAACGTCTAAAAGTGGTCTTAAAACTCTTGAGTTATAAAAATCAAAGAGTAATTACAAAATACAAAGAAACCTTTGAGGGCGCAGTTATAAAGATTTAATGCATACAAGACTAAAACATAGGAAAGCACTTTATATTGTCCAGTAATAAAATGTGCTGCAATGCAAAAATCCAAAGAGTTTTGATACGGAACTAAGCCGTCCATGGAGACTTCCTTCCAATTTCACATATTTTACAACTTTGCCTTTATGAGTAATTGATTCCTGTAAGCCTTGCGTATATTAAACTACATTTAGCCATTGTTATTGTGTTATAAAATATAACAATAAGTAGTCATGTAATAACAAAACGATTTTGTTCTAATAATTTGGCCATACAAAGTGAGAAAATTAATTACATCGAATAGAGGAATAATTCGCGGTTTACCAACAACTACACTCAGCGGCAATGGTTTAAGATAAACTTTATTATCTCATTTTATTAAGGGCTTTGGAGAACTTAATCTCGCCATGTGCTCTCTATAAATAAAAACAAATAACAGCCAACGTAAAGGGCACGGCTGCCGGCCAATTATTTTTATCGCTCTCACCGCCTTCAGACTGTATCGGGCGAACGATCTCGTTCACAAAACGTTAATATCCTTTAAAGTATAATATCCTGGTACCACTTACAAGACAACTTACAAGAATCCCAATTTTATTACAACGCTACCAAACCATTATTTATAAGTTTTTTTTTACAAATGTTTCGCCAGTGGAAATGAAAAGTACGACTTACTAAACTTTTTACTAAGCATTTATTTTTACTATCCTCTCAAACCACCATGGATTGAGTTAAGGATGTGGTTTTCATTTTTATTACAATAGGGAAACCTTATAATACTGGATAATATGAAGGAAACCATAAGCATAAAGGTACAAAAAAGTAAAGCAATGGTTATGTGGCTCTATGACCATAAACTATCCTGTACCTTTTCATTTAAACGTAGAAAAATTCCGGAAAAATAATTGAAATATTCAACAAAAAAAATTAAATGTAAACTGACATTGACAGTTATTTCTCCCGTTCTGAAGTACAAATTATGCAATAAAATATTCGCTTTTCTTCTCAATGTAAAGCGAGACTGTGCCAATGTTTGCCTTTCGCCCACAAGAATACTTCGCAAACACTCGACTATGCTATTTGTTCACTACACTGTTTTCATGCGCGACGCAACGCAATGGAGTTTGAATGTCTAAGGAAGATACCTTATAATCTTATAATTTAATTAATTTGTATGTAATGATGATTTAATAAAAATAAATAATTAAACTAATTAGTTTACTAAAATTATGAAGAGTCTCGTGAATGACAGAATGGTTGAATCGCCATAGCTTCGTATCTTTAATATTCATGTTTCCCTGGTACTTGCGTGCGGGAGTGGTGACGTAACTTCGCCAATAACGACCGACCGGTCCAATAACGTTTTTTCCCTACCTGATGGCAATTGTCCCGTGTTCAATTACAAAATCAAAGTAGTAGAAAGTCGATTTTTCACATTTGGAACTTATTATTTTTTTATCAAAGTGTGACAGTTATTTTAGTGAATCTTTTGTAAATGTTGAAATTATTTGTTAGCTCCCGGGTTGTGAGTGATAAATAAATATTGTTTGAGTGATGACCCGTACGCAACGGAATAGCTGCTGCGTCCTTAGGTAACGGAATCGTAAAGTTTGTTTGAGCTGCAACCATTGCTTCTTCCGTTTCGTAATGTTCAAGAACAGTTTCGCATACGCTATTTCAGTGTAAGTTTAGCTTACTACTTAGTAGAACACGATTATTCAATGCGAAAACCTGTACAATGTTTATTTTGAAGATTTTTAAGTGATAACACATCACATTTTCTAATAAATATCGGCAAAGAATAATAATGGCATACTCCGATACGGAAAAAAGTTGAAATTGCGTCATCAACGCGAATGTCACTTCATTCATTCATTCGTTTTCAATAAAAATCAATAATTTCATTCATACCTCAATGGTTGGGGAAATTTTGCATAGTACACACCCCTCAGCTATATCTACCTCTCTTTCTCGACTATTTCTGCCTCTCTCTATCAGACAGGTGACGAGTTACCTCCGCATGCTCCTGTGCGCCTGGTACTCGCCGGTCATTTGCGACCGACGCACTCCCATACTGCGCACACATGCGTAGTAGAGGTGCTATGAAGGACAGATTATAAATACTGTTAGTTACCTCGTATTCAGTACTTTTATTCGAGTGTATCCATTACTTCTACTTTTTAAAAGTTTTTTTTTTATTATTTCAAAATAAAGAATTAAAAAATTTTCCACACTTACTAAAAATATTTCCGCCATACTTCCTTAGCTTATTAATTAGTAAATATTTCTTTCATGTAATTTGCTAAACATTTATCACCAGGTACCTGTACAAAACTCAGAAATTTATTAATACTATTTGATTGTCAAACATGAAAAAGACCCGACCCTATTATAAATAACAGTTTTTTCCTTCAAAAAACCCGTTATCTGAAGGCCAGTTTTTGTGGTTTCATAGGCGAATATCCCGCGTTAACCACATCAAAGTTAATTATGCCACGTAACAGTACTTAGACCACAAGATTACAACGGGAGTGATCCCGCGGGATTGAGTTACCCTTTCTAAGGTTATTTGATGAACACTGAACACTTTCCGCATTGCATCACAGAGTTGGGTAACTACTCATTACAGCGAATTCCAATTAAACCGATTGGCAAACTACAATTTACGCTAAAGGTCATAAATCTACACGTATTAATAAAATTGGACATTATAAAAAATGGTATATTACTTATGATGTTGGTAATAACGAAAGACCAATTTTTGTCTATACGTCTAACCGAGGCACGTGTTTGTTCCGGATAATCTCCGGAAGGGCTGGACCGATCACGACAAGAAGGTAGCTGCTGTACGCTGGCATATTATACGCAACTTTATTTTAGTTGCGTTGGACAAGTCGAAGGCGATCAATCGTTCTAAGATATTTCTCGTGGAACACTTTTTTCATATAAACTTAATTTGGGCTTTCAATCTAAAAGAAAGATATATTTATCAGCTTTACGTAAAATTTTGTAGGAATAAGTTCTTTAACAGCACTGACTCATATATTCATATTAACTTCAATTACAAGGTTGATATTAATTACATAATATAATGTGTTGACCGTTTCGGTTGTTCATATCAACGACTCCATTGTCCTAAACCTTTTATGCATTTCCGTTGTCGCAACTATAAAAAAACATCACAGCTACGTCGCCGAATGTATAAAATTATTGACGTCTTGAACGTAATGCTAATTTAGTGTTTTTTTTTAATATCAAGTTACGTATTTAATTACAAATCAAATTTGTCATCGTAATTGATTCGGACATTAAGCTCGGTAAGAGATTAACGCGCAAAACTAATTAAAAGCCGTATAAATATTATCAAGTAACTATCGCCCGCGACTCCGTCCGCGCGGAATTAAAAAAAACACGGACGGACGGACGCACAACAAAGTGATCCTATAAGGGTTCCGTTTTTTTCCTATGAGGTACGGAACCCTAAAAAACTGGAGTGATTTCTTACTATATAATATTGTTAAATATTTGCACAGGTTAGCTAGTTTTCATAGTAGCAAGATCATAACGAATCGGTAGCCGAGCTCGTTTTAACGTCAAATAATTTTATGACACCGTAACGCAAACATGACCGAATATTTTCAAAGTTTTATGTGCATCTGTCAAAACATTCTGCTTTGCAGGTCTATTACGTAACAGATAAACAGTGCAACGGGAACATATCGTGTTCGTATTGTGCTTGACCATTAAGAGGCAGGACCTGTCAAATAAAAATGAACAATAAAATAAACTTGCTTGTTTGATCGCACGTTTTGTGCGTGTAAATTTTTCGGCCATTATACGTGTATAAATAATATGCAAATGTGTGTGGTTGTATTTAGCACACCCTCAGCGACATCTGTCAGAATGTTCTCCGTACAACCGCGGCTGTACCTAGTCCGTGTGTGTCTACATAGTCAAAGGTGTGTTTACCTACAATTGCTCTAAATGGTGTAATTGTTACCGAAAACAGTAGAATGCCGCTGCGCTATGAATTAGCGATGTTAGTGAGAGTCTGGTATGCATTCGGTCATAATTGAAGAAGAAAATAGAATATCGTTCGGTCAACTTTTATAACATCTGGCAGTTCGGCGACCGCGGATAAGGTCAATAGTTCGCGTGGGATGGTACAAAAAACGTATACATTGTCGAACAATCGATTTAAAGTAACTTTCTTCGTTTTACACCAAAAGTTCCCAAACTTCTTCTCGAAAACCACTTTCGAAATTTGACTTCAAAAATCGACTTAAAATTTTTGTTCAACTTGCAAACCCAATTTTTATTTCTTTTTAACCTACACCCCCACCGGGTTTTCACAGTACCGGCGCTAGATAAGGCGCGGTTGGGCGACCGCCTAGGGTGTTGAACAAAAAGAGGCGCCAAAAGTCTATAAATTACACTGCTAAATCCACTCCTCTAACAAAGACGTGGTAAAGAGAGGATATACCGTAGTAATCTAGCCTAGGGCGCAGGTGTGTGTCCACCTAGAACACTTTGAGAATCACAGTTTTACGCTCTTCATGCATGAATCATTGACCGATATTAGTATTACTTTACCCATGTACACGTCAAATATCACTTCTAAAGACTTGATTCTTTAACATTTCTCTAACGAACCTCAATTGAATAAATACGTTTTGAATTAGAATTATAAAATAAAACATAGTTTAAAAATACGAACCATATTCGATGTAAATTTCAAATATATTGATTAATGTTTAATTTAAAAACGATTTATTGTAGAAGGCCTAGGCGATAAATTGTAGCCAATTAGTTTGATCGCTCGGTATGAATTTAGATACGTATTTGATTAAATAGCTTCAAGCCGATGACCTGGACAAACTGACATCTTATATATAAAATTCTTGTGTCACAATTTTCGTTCCCATACTCCTCCGAAACGGCTGGACCGATTCTTATGAAATTTTGTGAGCATATTGAGTAAGTAGGTCTGAGAATCGGCTAACATTTATTTTTCATCCCCATAAATGTTAAGGGATGGACTACCCTTAACATTTAGGGGGATAAACTTTTTTATTTTTTTATTTCTTAGACAAATACGCGGGCGACAGCTAGTATTATATAAATCATAGTTATGAGATTCTACACTCAATTTTCGTATAACACTAGCGAATATTAGTAAAACATAATACGAGTATATAGGATGGTGCAAGAATATTAACGCAAATTAAATTTCAAATAATGAAAAGAATTAGATGTAATCATTTTGGTATAGTTAGAAATTGGAACATGATGTATAAGAAACAATATTTATCACTAAGTTAACAATATGTTAGATTTTATCTAACGTGACATTTTATATGGACACCATTTATATTAAAATTCGTAGGTGTGTTTATCCGTAGACAATGGTGTTGTGATGAAACTTTAAATTTCACATCATAATGAAATATTTCCTGCCAGCTGTAAGTATTAAAATAATTTATTAGTCTGTGGTTTTGACAGATTTTTGAATATCGTGATTCAATAAATACTTTTCGCTTCAGCTTAGAAAAACCACGACAGGCTTTGTTTAGCCTTTGCGTAGAGTTTTGTATATAAAATTCGGCTGAGGAAATCCACGTTAACAAGTTCAAGCGCGTACATGACGCTTAAAGATGGCAGAGGCATTCCGGCCAACGAAATTTTATGCGTGAAACATACCAGCTTGCTCGCGTTCTCGCGTATTTGTGTACCGCCGCTTCCTGAAAGCTATTCATAATTCTTCTACATGAACTACCAGAGTTAGGGCTGTCAGTTATAAGAATAAAAAAAGGAATATGAATTTTAAAAGTGTGCTCAAAATAATTAATTATAGTTTGCGAATTAAACTAATCAGTCACAAGGTTTATCGCAAATACAGTGAAAGATTTAAACATATTCAAACTAAGATCAAAGACGCAGTAGTGGCGTTAGGGTAGTGCGAGGTGGGGCGAACGCCCTGGGCGCTGGGCAAAACTGGGCGCCGAAAAAAACTCGCTCAGGGCGCTAATACTAACCAACGCTGCCAGGACGAAAACATAACCCGTATAGTAAGTAATTATTTAATGATAGAGTAATCCACTAATAAGGAATCCGATGAAGGCTGTATTATTGTATGTAAAAAAAATATTTTTTTTGCTAATGTTGACAACCCTATTGATATAGAATGATTCAACATTGGGTTGTCGGTTGTTCGGACGCTGACAGCAGTATTTCTCAATACAATTAACGTAAGAAATATAAACAGCGTGCTCGTACGCACTACGTGAATGATTTAGAAGAATCTGACGAGCAAACCCAATAGCTATATGTTATTTTAGTTTTAAAAATATACTTATTTTTAATTATTCATAAGGATAATATTAAGATTTATGTTTGAAGATAAATAATTTAGAAGATTTTAACTTTTAAAATTATTTAATTACAGTCTACAGTATATTTTTAAATCAAGTTTTATTCCTTTTAATATAACGAAATCATATTATTTAAATATAGAATGTGGTAAATAAAAATATTATTTAAAGTATGTACATTTCCTACTTACAAATATATATAAAACAGTTATTTTTAATTATAATAGCTGGTTTAGCAAGACACTGTAGCAAATAGTAATTGTGCCTCTATTCAAGTCGTTTTCTCCATACAAAGTGTACAGGTTAATTGATAATATATAATTCAAATTAAATACGTATTCTAGCAAAGATAATTGAAACTGGCCACTTTCACAACGCCTTGATGATGAATTTACCTTAACTTGATATTAAATTGTATGCCAGTGTAAAATCTTTACGAAAGTTTGATAGATTATATGTCAAAATTCATTTCTGAGTAAATTAATAGTAAGAAAATTAAATAATTTTAGTGTATTTTGTCAAAGTTGTATGAAAAAAATACTTAACAAACATATGAAAATAAATACGTCGGTTAAAATCGTCATAAATCGTTGGTTTCTAGGACCAATATCATCCCTCTTATTTTTCAACTTTGAAAAAGCATAGATAGCATTTTAAATGGAGATATTGGTCTCGGAAATCAGTGAACAGTGCCGTAAACTATTGAATAATTTAACAAACACTTATTTGATTATCTGGCGCTTAAAAAGATGTCGTTAAAATAGTTGGCACATGTCGGAGGAAATCGCAATAGTTAATATGAATGCACATGCGTGCAAATGACATAACTTTGTATTGCGTCATTCGAGTACAAGTGCGTGCATATTCCCATGATAATATTAAAGACCGTTAGTTTCATTTTATGATGCCCTGGTAGAGTATAAATGAATAATTTAGTATTCAATTTTAAAGCTAAAAATAATTGAATAAAACAACACATTCTAAATGTACAGTTAGCTGCAATAAATATTCAAAACTTCTAAACTATGCGGCTTTGGGTTTAAACATATCCTTATGCTTACACCTATGAATACTTGCTATTAGCGAAGACGTATACAAATTTTTAAAGTTCTATAAACGTCTATGTTTATTCAGCTGACTGTACTTTTAAATTTGAGTTAACAAGTAAAATCCTAAAGTTTAAAAAGACTAGTATATATATTTAAAAGCTTGATTCAAACGTCAAAATCATCCCTGTCGTAATACCCATTTGCTAGAACAGATCATGACACCATATTAAAAATCTCGCAAACTTACGTCATAGTAACATCTTAACTACATTATTTATATTAATCGTAATTTTCAGAACCGGTCTAGACTCAGTTAAACAATCTGCTAAACTATATTAATTGGGCGATGATAGCAACAACACGTGTTTGATTACTTCATAACTATGTTCAAGTGTTTATATTAACAGTTGTTGCGCGCTCAATCGACCTTGATTATGTTTTTATATTTGCCAAATTTTTAAACAATTTTGTTATCGAAATATTATGTAAATATTAAAATTTAACGTAGATTTTTATTCTGCGTTAATTAATAATATTATTTTTACTCGAATATCTATTCTTATCCCTTAATTTATCAAAACAATATGTAGTAAAATAAATTAAATATTTAATTTTTGGATTTGATCTATATTTTTGTATAATATTATTAAAAACTACGATTCTCAAGTAATGCGCAATAGATAAAGGTTAATATATCAATATTTTAACCCTGAATTTATTAAAATATAATAATTATTAGGCGTTTTTTTGCTTTGAATTCTACATTCAGGATTCATAGCCGCGGGCATGTGGCCGCACATGTAAACCCTTTGCCTAAAGAATTTATTTGTTTTAATTAAATTTAATTAAAACATGCCATTTTGATGTATGGCGACTGAACTTAAAAAAAAGTTGCTCCAATTTTATAGGTTATGGGCGTCTGTTGGCGCCATTTTTATGATCGCCTCGAATGTTTTTTACTTTTTTTTAATACATTTTTGGGTTCTTTCACGTCAAAAATTACAAAGCAATTAATATTTTATCGTAGTTTATTTTTTTAACTAAAGAAATGTTTGAGATTTATTAAACATTGCAAGATTGATTGTTGCAAATTGGTTCCTAAAGCAGCAATACTACACTTTGAGACTCTTAAGAACAAAATATGACAGCAGAAGTAAATGAATCGTAATTAAAGAAAGATTATTTCTTTTAGTTTGGCTATATAATATTAAATCCTTACATTTATCACACGTGTAAGCAATCTCAAATCGATTACGAAGAGCATTACAAAATCAAAACACTTTAAATCGCCTTGAATTTGTAAACAGGAATAAAATATGTAAATACTTATAACGAGGAAAGGTATAATGAAAACATTTTAAATTGTTCGTCTGTAAGTCATTCACAATGTAAACACATTTACAATATTTATTTAAAAACACGTTTGCAATATATTATACTAAAATATAATAGTAGAAAATATTTTATTATTTCAAGTTAATATGGGTAACCTATAAGTACTTTCCGCAGAATTACTTTTATTTCACTAGGGTTGTCAACATTGAAATTTTATCGTATGCAAAAATTAAATTGTGTTTTTTCGATTTCCGATTTACATATGAACATTTATCCGACGTTCTTATGATGAAGGAAAACATCGTGATGCTGCACATATCTGAGAAGAAATTCAAAGATATGTGTGAAGTCAACCAACTCGGCCTAATCACCCTTAACTTAGGGGGATGAGCTAATGATGATGATGATGAAAAATTACAAATAATTTTTTAATTATAATTTCTTATGACATAGAAATAATTAAAATACATGTAAATAACGTAAGGGCCAAAATACACGGACAATTTCAAGCAGCCTTCTTTCAGTTAACGTTTGCCATGCACAGATCCCAGTTTGCTATCAGCACGAGCAGCCTTTACACTAAAAAAGAAAGTAAAAAGTTCACTAAGGCCTTTAATCTTTCCGTAGATGATCGATTATTACGCACACTAAGTGCATGAATCAAAAATAACTCGGTGTAAAAACTAAATTATAATACACGGCGTCGCGTCGGGATTACTTTGTTGTTAGCGGCGTAATTACGCGAACATGTTTACTACGAGTTTTCACTGACGAGACAGAGATTTAAAAACATATGGATATCCCAGTTTTTTGTAAGAGATATGACATGTTTTTATACAATTGTATCGACAGTGGAAACGGTAAAATTGACTGTTTTAATGATAATATCATTTAATTAACTTAAACATTTATAAAGTTAAATATGTTCGATAATTACCTTTTACTGTGTCGAATGTAATATCAGTTAATGTCTGGATAAATATCATATCGAGAACCGTAGCGAAGTTGTTTCGTCACGTCCATTCAGTCCGGTGAAGTTTAAGGTAATGCGCCGTCGCATAGCAACCGACTGCAAATGCAATCGATGCTCGATACCGGCTTCGTCAATCTTACTAATATTATAAATACAAAAGTTTAGATGGATGGATGTTTGCTAGAAGTTATCTTCAGAACAGCTGCATGGATCTCGATGAAATTCGGCATAGATGTAGAACATAGCCTGGAAGAACACATAGGCTATTAAGTTTTTTTTAGTTTCTTTATAAATTAATCATAAGTATTCAGTAGTATGCATTAAGATTCGTAAAATACTTACTTCTAATACGTAACATAATTATCTGAATGTTGAAAAGCTTTCTCAGTATAGTTCATTTCGACTTACATATTTGAAGATTATTTCCTTTTTAACACAAAAACATCGAGCACTTATCCATCGCTTAGTGTGTGAACGTGACAAGTCGATTTAAAGTTTTATTTATTTTATTTACAAAGTAGTTCCTGTCAAAGTATTCGTATGCAGAGTTTAAAATTATCTTTACTTATAAATAGGATCCCTCTTCCTAAGTTCATCAATGCTTTTTCTATCTTAATGAACTGCGTTGGCTGTAGTTGATGTGCTTTTAAATGCGCCCCGGGACTAATGGCCGCTCCCACGGTGTCGTCGCCACGTGAAACTTAAAAACATGTAATGAATCATATTTCCCGTACTTTAACGGCATTCCTAGTGCTTTATGATTGAACACATTTAATGAAATGAAAGAGTAACTTCAAAATGTAATAGAATAATTGTACCATTTTTACTTATATAGCGTAAGCAATTATAGCAATTTAAAACTTGATTTATTATTTCTAGGGCGATCGAATGATTTCGCCATTCAAAACAATTAAAATAATTATTGACTTTGAGTAGTTATTGCTTTATGATCGAATTTTTACTTCAGTGAAGTAAGTTTTAATAATAATAATAATAATTCTACATGTATGCCAAATTTAAATAAAATTTGGCATACATGTAGAACATAATCTGGAAGACCACATATGCTACTTATTATGTTGTTTTTTCAATTCGTGCGGACGACGTCGCGGGCGACAGCTAGTTACTTTATAAACTACGACTGCTAAAGATTGAATAAACGTACACAACGTATACTTATGTATAATAATAAATCTTTTTATTTAGACACATGGTCCATACAAAGTAAAAAATACAAATAAATTATAAGTTATCGCTCTGCGATGTGTTAAATACGGTTACAATAAGTGATATCTTTAATAAAGCACTCGTGTATTTCCATTGAATGTAATTTTTATATAATATTATAATAACATGTAAACTATCACATTAACTTAAATGCAACTTAACGCTAACTTAACATTAACTTAATGTCAGACACGAGCACGCGCCATCTCCTCGCCGCTTTTATTAAAGTGTAAAATCTCATTTTATTTTCAGATACAAAATAAGTATGAAACATTTTCTCGTTAAATGGTTCAAGTGGTTTAAGTTACGGGTTATCGAGTTTTAAGTAAAAATAACTTTTACAGTGTCAAGCAATAGCTTGAAGAAACTACATCTATTAAATCCAAGTAAGATATGCATACATCCCTTACAATTTATGAGGTCCTGGTACCTATCAAGACTGTTCATTCTTAGAATAAGCCTTTTGTATGTTTTGTAAAAAGATTTACAAAATAAAAGAAGCAAAATAGACTATAAAATATATACTTAAAATATTTTTCTTAAATGTATATTGCCATCTTTACCATTATTTTTGAAAAGATAGAGACAGAGATACTTTCGTATCTTGCGTCTTTTAAATTTCACGGTAAAATTTCTCTTTCCTGTCAAACTTTCGTATTTTGCACCATCGCCGTCCGTTTAGTGCCGCCGCCAATCGCCTTTACAACCTAGACCTTTGATGGTCCAACTCTCCTCCGCTTGAAACGCTGTTTATGGCTATCGTTAATTTTATTATCGTAACATGCGTAGATTTTTAACAACATTTTACTTTGTAATTTCGCACTTTGATGTATAATGTGTTAATATCTTATATCTTTAAATGAGCAATTCTTGTATATATATATATAATTGGAATCTCGGAATTTCATAAAATTTACGGCTCCAACGATTTTCATAAAATTTAGTATTTAGGGGGTTTCGGGGGCGATAAATCGATCTAGCTAGGAATCATTTTTAGAAAATGTCATTTTATTCGTGTTTTATCGATAATCAACTTAAACATAAACTTAACTTTTTCTATCGGTAAGATCGAAAAATATTATTCATATTTCATCATTTTATTAGTAATTCGTACTTAAATATAATTTCCAAAAAACACAATTTAAAAAAAAAATACCGAGCAAAACTCGGTCATCCAGATTTTTTATATTAAACGAATAATTTAGGGATAAAGGACAAGAAGAAAAGAAAAGTAATTTCCATTACTACTTGGATAAGGCGCTTGTTAATCTTACTTCTTACTAATATGCGAATTGATGGATGATCCATCCATCTATCAGATGTTTGTTTGAAGGATTCTTCGTAATAGCTCAACGGATTTTGATAAAATTTGGCATACATGTAGAACATAGTCTGGAAGAACACATATGTTACTTATTAAGTTGTTTTTTCAATTCGTGCGGACGAAGTCGCGGGTGACAACTAGTTACTTTATAAACTACGACTGCCAAAGATTGAATAAAGGTGCAAAACGTATTCTTATGATTATACTTAGTACAAGAGCTTGAACTAACGGTTAATGTTCTTTTACAATTTTGCACTTTAGCAAACATTTAAAGCTATAAGATTAACATTAAGTGGGTTTCTGGGGCCAAATTCCCTTTAAAACATATATCTCTGTTTTGTTAAAGATGAAAGACAGGGATAATGATATGTTTTATACAGAGAGTCTCAGAAACCAACGGTAAGTGATTTCCGTCCATTCCATAAGGTACTATATAACAAAACTATACCGTAATGATTCAAAGAACTTCGTATGCTCGTTAGCCAAATACATGTCAAAAGTCTCAAAGAAACTCAAAGAATAGTTTGATAGGCATATTTATCTATTTACACCTTTACCTTTTATAACTGAAAGTTGATGTTGACGGCCAGACATAATTCTTGAAACGTTTCCCCTAATTAAATTAGTAAGTTAAATATCTTTGAGATAACGAGCCGGGTTCTTTTAGGGATACGCCTCTCTATGTTAATGTTGTGTTAACAAACTAGTTATCGATAAACATTTTTTTACTCATAAAACATTCTTTTTTTTGCTGCTTTATAAGTTATAATTTAATTAATTTGTTTTATTTACATTTTTAATTTTTGTTTCTAATGGTTACTACTGGGGAGATTAATTTAATATTATTCCTCCTTGCTTGTGTAATAAATGAAAAAAATAAGAATAAAAGTTGCCTTCTTTAGCGCTTGATAGCGCGAATTTTACTTTGTTATTTATTAGTTTCAAAATTTATCGATAAGTTTATCGATATACGTACATCACTATCGTTCATTTGATCGGTTTAGAGCATTTTTTGCACATCGTCTCATCAAAAGAAATGTCCCGCTTGATTTTATTTTACTTAAATATGCACTTTATGCTACTAGACCTAAGTTATAATTTCGCTTTACTAGATAGTATTGCAAAGGGAATATTATTAAAAAATCATCAGACCGAAGAACTTTTTGCTCGTGCTAAATGAGATTTTAATTTTCAACAAAACGTAAACCAAATACGAGCTTTATATTCTATAGTGAGCTTAAATTGTAGAGAAACTGGATTATTTGTTTGACGTCTTTTGATGTTTGAAGATTTTATTTGTGCCTGTATTATATATGATTTAATATTTATTTAATGACTAGCTGTCGCTCGCTACTCTGTCCGCGCGGAATTAAAAACAACTTAATTAGAAGCCTATGTGTTATTCCAGACTATGTTCCACATCTATGCCAAATTACAGCGGGATCCGTTCAGCCGTTCTGGAGATACCTTCAAACAAGCATCCATCCATCTAAATTTGCATTTATAATATTAATAAGATAAATTAAATACCAGTTATGTGTTACTGGTAATTTGAATCTCAAGTTTGAATCTAAAAAAGTAAAATTATGTTAAAAAAAAACTTCTGGACTACTTTTTAGGCAAGAGCCTTATTTTGCCAATTTTAACAAGGGTTTCAAAAAGCAATTTACTAAATTAATATTTACATTTCAATAGAAGAAAGTTTTTCATCGAAAACAAAAGTGTATCGATATGTCAATCCAATATTACTTTAGATATAGATAAAATTATAAACAAACCGACTAGCCGGTATTGCATAACATAAACGAAGGATCGGCACGGCAATGCAGCGTCATTTGATACATAAGATTCATCATTCCGATAAATAAAAGAAAAGGGAATACAAATACCGTTTTATTAAGACGAAAACAACCGGTTTTTATTATTATTTACTAATCTATTATGTACCTTAATGCATTGTAATAAGAACTTGCGATCGAATAGATTTGAGAAACAAAATACATTCTTCTTATTAGATTTGTTACCGGCCGGAGATAAATTTCAAAATGTTTCCGATATGGATGCATTGCTTTGTTTTTAGCGTCAGTAAAATCGAGTGGACTATATACGCGCTATTAAAAAAAATATGCATTAGAATATTTTTGTTGCATATATTTTATGCATTTAATCAAAAAAACTTTTTGCGTATTCCTTTATTCGAATTGATGTATGGATTGCATGACGCGTGAATCCTGTTGCGCTGACTTGAGTAGAGTACTTGAGTAGGATAAGGACAGGGAGATTAAAATGATATTCCTCGATTTTATTAGAAGGCATTAAAAAACATGACTGGAATCCTAAAAAACATGTTAAACAAATAAAAAAGAAATTAAATTAGCAAATTGACTTTAAAATTTATAAATAACTCGTGTGAATGAATGAACCACAGAATTAGTTCCCGGCATCCTGTAAGAGGCTCGTCGAATTCCTACCGTTGCTAAGAGCAGTTTATAGAGATAGAACAAATAAACACACCTCTACCGTGTTAGTCTGTCCAGTCTACAAGTATGTAGGTCACTGGGCGCGCACTTTAAAGTACTTTGTATATTTTATGATATCATACCTAATTTAAATATTATGGGGTCGTATCAAAACGTTTTAAAATCACTAATCTCTTAAACAAAGTTCTCGATTTTGAAAAAAAAAATTCCAGCCTGATTACAAAATTGATCGCATTTCGGATAACTTTAAAAATAAAAAAGTATAGGCCTAACTTAAGTTTTATTTAGCAACAGATTCTTGAGTTACGTAACTTTTACTTTCAAATTACTAGGAGACCATAAAACAGAACATTGCTGAAACAAAAAGTAATCACTCTATTAATCTTTTAATAGGTCCAGTAACCTAGAACCGTCTAACGTAAGGTGTTCCAGGCGTAACTCCCACGTAATCAATGAATTACGGCGCCAACACCGACCTGTTCCACATTCATGAACCAATTGTTTTCAACACGTGCAATGAGCGGACGTTATTATATCTTGCGTCTAGAAATAATTCTTCATATTTAAATTGCGAAACTAGTCTTCAGTCGAACGCAGAGTCATTGAGTCTTTGAAGTCCCATATGGTAGATTTATAATGAGAGAGCCTCGCGTGTCTTCTTAGTGACCACTAGAACGACTCTGCATGGAGTCAGGTGTTATATTATCAAAGAGCAACAAATTAAATTTCCTACACACGCACACACTACACTAAACAAACACACGGGAGTGACGTAACATATTCGAGCCGAGTACCAGGCAAACATAAATCTCGAAGAGGTCACGGCCTTAGCGACTGGTGGTATAAAATGATTGCCAACAAACTTTGAACTCGATCGTGCATGAGAGTCGTATCAATAGATAATTATTATTTAAGACTTAAATATATAATAGAAAAAAATTGTAATTAATCAAATCGTAACCAGTTTGTGATCCACGTGCGAGAAAGGGACCGTAAATAAAAAAGAGAAAGGAATATAGGCTCAGGTTCCACCGTCCGTGCATTCCTGATGAAAGGGAAATTTTCGTTTTTTTTTGTACGGAATCTTATTAAAATATCAGAATGAGGTGTAACTTTTTTGTGTTCTTTTTTCCATTGTTATAAATTGGATCAGCGTTATCGAAAGTGAGAATAAGATCAATAAACCAAAAAGTCTCGTTGATGTTTATTTATTGGTTTACAATCAAAGGGATGCTATTTAATTGGAAATATTTAAATTAGTTTTGTGTGTAAAGATCTATATTTATGTACTCCTAGTAGAAGTAAATGCTGATGAACGATGCTTTAAAATCTTTTTAATTAAAAGAAAACACTAAATTCTTCTTCAATTATTTATCGACAACTTTTTATGTAAATCTTTTTACGATTTTGTTTACACTGCAATTGGTAACGTTTAAATGATAGATTCAACATATCACAATCGTGTTAAATTGGATGATCGATTGACTCGCCAGTCCCGAGATGATTCGTGATTAGCCTAAATTGTTATAAAATGCTCGTAACCTAATAGAACACGTAATTACTTATTGCAACATTATACGTAGGGTTGACACAAGCTCTTATTACGAAGACATTGTTTTTAAAGGGCTGTGCATGTTTTAAAAGTTTAAGAAAATCTTTTACCGTGGATCAATTACTTTTGTAGTAGTCCCACGGTATTAACACCCACGTGGACAGAGGAAAGCCATACTTTCGGATAGTTGCATTTACCCACTAAGAACCTCACCATTAGGACAAATCCGTGAATATAAGCCTGTCTTTTAGTTATAAAAATGATTTTTGTATGATTTATCTTGATGCAACTACGTATTTTGAGATGTCTTAGACATTATCAGTTGTCAATGTTGACAGTTAAACAAACATGGCGGCCGCGTTTCGTTACACGCAGCAGGTTAACGAGCAAACAATGCACCTTCAAATTTACATGCCGCATAATAATGGGCAGCGGAAGTTAGAGAGAGAAGTGATAATTTCGCTTGAATCACGAAACATGTTCGAATAGTCGCGAGTGACAATTAATATGATGTAATTTTAGATTGTATTGTTATTATAATTAATTTTTTAGATACATGTATAAGATTTTTTCTCATAACTCATCAACTTTGAATACTCACGGCATGAGTTTCCTATGATGTTCTTGTACAATTTTGTAATTATTAATGGTAAAACGAAAATCACTTTGGTAAACATTAAAGATTGCAACATTAATGAAGAACATTAACAAGGATTAATCTGGTACAGTATGAATGTGTTTTTATTCAATTAACAAGCTATTATTACTATCTAGTCTAGCATGATAATTAGAGTTTTAGATGTAATAATGACGTTGGGCGCGACGGGCAGCGATTGTTCAGCAATGAGGACGATTTGGGTAACCGAGCGCGAAATGTGTCCATTATACCGGCCGTCCGAATCGAACGCACGCCAACTTTCAATACAGCTATTTGAATTTAAACATGGCAACACGCTAAAATGGCCAACATATATGATTGAATGATGATTAAATCTAAATAATAAAACTGATTTTAAATGAGTCAAGATGTCGCTATAAAGTTTTGCCTAACATTTACAGAAGTTAAAATTAATATATACTTTATAATTCAAACAACTTGATGTCAGCCGTAGAATATTTTGGACAGAAATTCTTCTCTCTTTCTTGTTTCTTTTTTATGGCGTAAAATGTAGATATTAATTGTCCTGACTTTAGGCCACGACCACATAACGTTCGTCTAACATCTAGGACTGCTACTGCGTAATACGTACGCTTTTCCACAGTTATGATGCGTCGATGCTTTCATTGCACAACAATTATTCAGAATAGCAAAGCTTTTTAATACATTCGAGAAGATTTGTTTGTAATTTGCATAATACAAAGTTACCATTTATTTATTTTCTACGCTCTTACAAAACAAAACCACAACGAATGTACAATAATAATGACTTTAAAAACCAAATAAAAGGTAAAATAAAAAATAAAGGAAAATTTATCTTCGTAAATCCCACGTTACAAACATGTTGATGTCAATAGTATCCGTGCGTTGCATTCGTATCTTTACGCCTACGCACCCTTCGACCCCCCAGACGCAGATAGCTGACTCCCTCCCCCTCTGTGGAGTTCCCCAAACTCGGGGCGCCCTTTTTTACCGAGTTTTGTCCTAAAATGGAAAACATGTACCAGGTACCCAGCTCTTGCGAGCAGTAAAATCACTTCTACCCTTAGAATAACCTTAAGACGCGATGCGCAGACTCGGACTTGTCTTAGTGCGCAATCCGCGCCAGATATCTAACTCTTTCTAACGCCTCACAAGTCAACCAGTATGACGTCTCTTTTCCGCATGCTTAGATAGGGTTGCGTACCGTGTGTGGATGTGTGAATTTAGGTTAGAGAGCACCCATGTACGACACCCCCTTGGCATTAAATCTTGCGTGCAGCGGAGTGTGTGACGCCCCACACGAAGGCATACGTTAGGATACTTCCTGATAACTTCTGAATACCTGGTACATGAGTATGTGTAGAGATTAGAATTTGCTAAGCAAACGGTCTTTTTTCTAACACACATTCTTTTTCACACGTGTGACTAACAAAGTATCTGATAACAAAACGTTAGAATCGAACCGCGTGTCAAGGTTCTAAACACAGTAAGCTACGAGTGCTTTTCAATGTGACCGATTAGACGAAAGAGATAAACAATAATTTTGTCTCCTTCATACACTTGTGGGGACACAACACACGTAGGTCAGTCTGTCAATAATTGCCAATGTGTGAGTTAGAGTTCAAAAAACTCAAAATCCAATGAGAATACAATGTTAACATTTATTATTTACGATTCAATAACATTAAAAAGCAGGTAATCACTTTTAAATCTATTTAAAAACAGTAAACATATTAAAAACGGCAACACAGATAAATCATTTTACAAGTTTTTAATCGACGAAAAATGCAAAAAGTAAAAAACAAAAAACATCTATGTTAGTAAAAACATTATGACGTCGTCACTAAGTCAACAAGGATTTATAAAATGACTTCTTTGCATAGTTGGCGCTCTAATACTCTTGTTTAGAAATCCAACATTCGCCACTTCTCTGTTGTCCTAGTACGCGCGTAGCGTTGAGCGAAATAAATGAGGCGATTCGCATTAGAAACTAGCTAGCAAATTTGCTTTTGTCAGCGAATTTTGTCCGCGCGGAATAACAAAAAAACAGAAATAGAAATAAATATTGAAAACCGAAATAAAAGTATCCCACGGGAACCGTCCATCATTCAGAATAGGTAACCTATGTGTTTTTTGAGAGAATGTTCTTCATATCAAATTTCATCTCAACCCAAGAAGCCGTTCTGAAGATACTGCTGAATGATGAAAATCTATCCATATCATATTTATTCTATCATATTATTCTATCATAGGAATTATCCATCTGAACTTTAACATAATATGTTTTCTTTCTTTTCCAGGTAAAATAATACATTTCTAAACGCATCGGATGAATATTTCTATAATAAGTATTGCATCTGAATATAAAACCAACCACAGAAAAATGAGACGTAAAAACAGCTTGTAGCTGATTTCGTAGCGGTAAGTACCCAGATATTAGAAATTTACAAAGTTAATTGTTTTGATTAACGAATATTCTACACATTTACTATGGACGACGGTAGAGTTATGAAATCCAATGCAATAGCAATAAGTAATTTCCCCGCCTTAATAAATAAATAACGATAGAACAAAATGCGCGTAATTGGCAAATAGCGTGTAAATGCGACGGCGATATGGAGCGGACTTCCAGCCGCGAACTGATAGCCGCCCTTCCGCCGCCCACCAAACGCCCACGCCCAGGGACACCCCCCCCCACACCTCCCAGCACTAACATCACCCCCTCAATCGACAACAGTCACTTATCGCCACGTGTCTTGACCATTTAATACCAACGTTTATCATATAAACCAGACCAGATTTGTCATGACCTAAAAACCCGCAATGCGAGGCATTTTTATTTTTAGGTTGTTATTATCGAAAAGCAACATATATTGTATATTTTTAGCAGAATTAAAATCACTCATTTGTTGTTTTGAATTATGAAAACGTATTATTAGTTGTTGGCTGTTGATAAATCGTTAACCCGACCGCGACCCACGTTCCACAAGTAACCTATCTAATAAGTTATGTTATCTTGGTACATTGTCTACCCATCTGATGCGAGAAAGTGACGTCATTGTGACGTCATAGCCCGCTATACACATGTTTATCTGCTTATATTTATTTAATAAACGTTATTTTGTAAAGATAACCACCATCAAGTGCGTCGTTCAGGAGGAGTGTCAATTCCCCTTCTAGAAAATAGAAATCTGTCAAATATAGATACTATACTAGTTGTTTTCCGCGACTCTATCTATACAAACTTTGGACGCCCACATTGGACCTTTAGTTTAAACATCAATCCATTGTAACTTAAAACAACAATTGCCAAAAAAACTTAAAAGAACTTTGTTGTACATAAAAAAAAAACAAATACACGATCACTTTTGTGTAGGTGTGGCTTGGGGATGTTATCCCTTGAATGTGACACCTACCAGCGTAACGGTGACTACCAGGATAACATGAACGCACAGGAGGCAACACACATATAATTCTAATAAGACGCGTACTTTTTCTCTTTGAAACACTTGAAACGTTAGTAGGAAAAATAATAAATTATTTAAATGAAACGCAACACATTTTAATTAATTATCATTATCTAATTTCTCAACTCTCATAATACATTTGTTAAAACCAAAACTAGATTGATGACAACAAAATTGACAACTACAAAACATATTTGACGGCAACATCTATTTTCTTCTTTTTAAAATACAGCCTTTCTTTTACCAAAAATATTTAAAAACAGTGTTGTTTTATTTGACTACGGTATATTATTTTTGTTAAAAAACATAAGTAAACCAAAAGTCACACCTTTACTAACGCACGCAACAGAATTATTTCGTACACTTTTGTATAAATAAAGAACACGATATATGCATTAACTCACAACTCTATTTTGGTGACTTTGAAAAAAGCGTTATTGTATGTCACGCTCGATTTCGAAATCTTTGTGGTGTAAGTAACATTTCCTTCTTAGAAGCCCCTCGAGATCACAAGAGGTTAGGTTTTTTTATACTTCACGCTGCATGTCATGTGTGATTAAAAACATTCTTACTAAGGTTATTCTTATAAGAAATTTAATTTCGTTGAAACATGTACGAAAGATATTTTCTACGAAAATGTTTTCTTAATTTAAAAAAATTGCTTTTTTATTACTACTATTTGATTGGTGGATTGGTAAAATGGGTTAGTAGAAAGGAGTCGCCTGAACCAATTTTACACCAGGACCCCATAACAATCGAGAGGTACGCTTCGTTATTTTAATTGGCCAACTGTAACAACTTTAAACAAAGCATTTTTAGATTACTATTAATTAACTTATTCTCTTTTTATTTTTAAAACATTTCATTGAAATTAGTCTTCTTAGAAAATGTAAAAAGAGACTAAAGTAAATATCATAATTCAAACAAGCAAAAACGACTTGTCCTCATCAAATAGGACGCGAATGTTTATCCATACGAGCAGTTAATTGCTTTATTCTGTTCTTAACTGCTTAAGGCTGTACTTTAGGCTTTGTCTAATGACTAATCGATGGTATTTTCCTGTTATTATATTGCGCAATTTTTTTTTTGAAATATTTTACACTGTTGCAAATATGCGATATTTGCCGGTTCATATTTTTGTGGCGCACCATTCGAACCATTTAGAAACTTCGTTCTAGTAAAGTATTAGTAGGCAGAGATCTAAAATTATATGAATGTGTTTCAGTATATTTCACTGTCGGCATTTCGGGTCAGAGGCCGTACGCTCGCGCCGCCTCCACTCGGATTAAAATAACTTAATCTCGTTTTTCAATGTTTAACTTATTGCAGCCATTCCCGAAATGAAATATCTATATTTTTATTAAGATCACGTAAATTAAAGTGCGTTTTCACTACTCTGCAGTACCTATTAAACATAATATTCTATATTGAAAACTTTTCCGCTAAATTTTAAAGGTTGTAATAATTCTTCACCATGTAAAACGTCACGTAATTGTATTGGGAGTTGCTGTATTTTTTTATTATTCTGGGGATTATAATTAGTCATACGGCCATAATATGAATTAACAAAGTCTATTAGAAAAAAACACGACGCGTTTGCTATCAAACAGCATTCACGTGCGTCTGAATGAAACAATCGTATAATGGAAAACTAAATTGAACACTAGAACGCATGCGTGTTGTGTGACCTACCCTGCCCCTCTTGTATCATACAATTTAATACATATTCGGGGATGAGACTGCAATTTACGGAGGTCTATATAAACTGGTTAGTAGCAGGTAGTCGTCAGGTGAGTTACAGGACGCATGCGTCAGGTGACTCAACAAACTCCTATTAGATTCTGCACTCCTGGTACTAGCCTGGCATCTTGCCACAGGTACGCTCCCAAAAGGTGGCCAGGGTGAGGATACCTGGTGACCCAGACCTTGGAAGAGGTTATACAGTGATAGCGCAAATAGGACATTATCGATTTAATATACTCGTCGCTAAGTTGCTTTATATTAAACCTTATTTCAAATACGTCAAGATTTAAAACTGAATGAAAATTGTAAAGCGGGCTTTTAACTCTTGTATAGTTTAATCAAGTTATTTGCTGTACGATTTGAAAATGTCCTGCAATATCTTATTTTCACTATTGTCTTATTTATATGCATTTAAAACTAATTTAATTTCAAGTGTGGTGAAAATTTAAGTCTTAAAAAATAGCAAACCTTTTTCTTAAATTTTACAATATATTTTTAATCTACGAAAGAGTTATAAAGACTCAAACATTGTGGTAGGTTTTTTCTTAGCGTATTAATAAAAGATCCAGTTTCTATCGGACTGGATTCGCTATAACCTGTTTTATTCGACCAGAAACCTGTCAAATCACTGTTAGTTTCGTTTGATCTTTGTTTACGTATATTTTGGACCGCACACAGCAGAACCTCGGGGTTTATGTAAATTAGTTAATATTATGGTTACCTAATAATGCTGTCCACTTTTATACGATTACGTGAATAACAAATTAAAAAAAGAGGCGTTCTAAATTTAAAATTTCAGTTCATTCTGAAAAAAAAAATGAATAAAAAGTCAAATTAGGCATGAATTCGTTTAAGTCTTTTCCACGACCAGGCCTATTTGTTACTGTAGTTTATTTCAAATTATATGACGAGTATCATATAGATTGTAGCCGAAACGATGACAAAGACATCGATTTGCATATAAATTTTATATTATTGTCTCGTTTGCCGTCGACGAGTGCCTAACTTAGGAAAGGAAATGATGTGATTTAAAACGATCTTTTTAACTTATATAGTTTTCTGTGTATTTCAATACATTACGAGATTTTATTAAAATCGAAACTATGTTTTTTATAAAAAAAAATACTTTAATTATATTAAATTCAAACAAATAAAAAAAGGTTACATAAAACGCATAATTAATGTCCATAAAATCGACAATAATTTGATAATAACTTGATGGTTTTAATATTTGTTAATCTAGAACCTTAAAAATAAAACTCCGCCCTGAGGTCGTAAAAATGAGGCGATTGGACCCCTGAGACCTCCACGGCGAGGGCTATTCTTGTGCCCCTATGAAAAACCAGTCTTTTTTTACGTTTTTTCGTAGACAAAGAATGGTTTAAGTTCCTGTTTAATTCTAACTAAGTATACAATAACTCATTTTGGAATTATTAAAATTTATAGTCATTTTTACTGTTGAAAATATTTTAAGTTTTAAGTCGTAAGTGGTAGTTAGTAGCTAGTAAAATAAATATGAAAAAACTGTAATGAAGGATGGAGGACTTACTTCCAAAGGATTACTTCCACTATTAAAAAAATTAAAAATTAAAAACGTATTAAAAAGCGAAATTTTAACAAACGCTAAGGATTCAAGATTCATGTGTTTAGCGTAAATATCGCTTCGAATATAAATTAAATTGGAAAATTAAGGCAATGTCGTTAGGAATCATGTTGTAGGCAGTCGCCATAAACTCAATAGAGCTATAAATCTTTTTTATAGCACAGCCGTCACAATTCACAAATAGCGGTTTCGTGGTCACACGATACGTTTAATTTTGGTTAATTTTTATAGCGCTATTGATATTTTTTAATCTGTCAATTAAGGACACAACTTCAAATTTATGATAGCCTAGTACCCAGTACACGTTCCTAAAGGATGACACGTGTTAGTTTCCACTGACGAAACATAAAATATATAGTTTCTGTTTCGTCAAATTGTATAAGTTTGTGCGGTTGTTTCGGCAATGAAAACACCAAGTTACATAACCTCTAAATTATCCCACTGAAACGCGTTAAATAACCAACCGAATCTTTTCCCAGTCGTTGAACTCGTGATTACAAAGATGGGAATCTCTATGTACAATATTGGGTTCGATGCCCGAATCAGTCATCTAAGACGGCGCGATACAAATTGATTCATGCGATCCATTTTGTCTAGATCGTACCACCCGTGACCTATCTAGATTCAAACCAATTAGACATGACGCTTTTTATAGAAACAATAAATTGAAAAATGTATGTCGCCAAGAAATACCGAGTCATAAATCGTTTAATATTATTTTAAGTAAGACGAATAGTTTTAGGATGTTGTACCCAAACTCTTACAATTTAAGGATTGACTCAGTCTTAGTTAATTCTTAGTGTCATCTCATCAATTGTCTATAATTTGTTTATAACTATGATATCGTATTAATTTTTAAACAGATTGATCGGAATAATTAGGCTTAGATATATCTGGTTACTGGTTAAACTGGGTCAACAATTAACAATAACAACGTACGAGCCGTCGATCAAGTGAGCAAGCAGTTCCGCGAACCACAAATAAACTAATTTGTTTAAACTGCTTTTACTTGTAGCTCATCCTTAGGATGACTGCTCACTGAAAACTCTTATAATATAATACATACATATTTTAGTTTTTAAGTCTTATCTTAAGAAATAGTTTCGGTATTCTATATCAGAATTTCATTAGTGCTTGATTGGTCCTAACTATCGTTGTTAAGTTGGATATTGCATATTTTCATCGAAATGCATAAACCCATAGTAAAGTGAGTTAAGTTTAAAAAGTATGTTTTGGTTACGTCATAGTCTAAAGCACCTTTTTATCTTACAAATATTATAAATGCGAATGTTTAGATGTATAGATTAATGGATCGACGTATGTTAGTTAGAAGGTATCTCCAGAACGGCTGTATGAATCACCCTGAAATTTGGCATAGATGTAGAACATCGCCTGGAAGAACACATAGGCTACTTAAGTTTCTTTAATTCCGGGCGCACGGAGTTGCGACAGTTAGTTTTTTATAAAGACTAACAAACATAAACCCTAAAATAGTGCGTTCAGCCTTAACAAACCCAGTTCTCATGCACTAATTAGGTCTTATGAGCTGAGACAATAATGTGTATACAGTTCCGCATACTACAAAATGGATCAGGGACACGTTAACTCCCATTTGGGCGAAGTGGCACCAATTCGGACAATATGACGAAAACGGACCCTGACATAAGATCCTTTTAGGGCAGATTTAGAACCAATTAAAGCTTTAACTGTTTAATTTACTGTATTAATTTGCATGAGTCTTTTCTTACATATGTACATGTATGGTTAAGTTTGATGTGTGTTTTATTTTTTCTATGAAAACAATTATTTTAATAGGTAATGCGTTATATATAAGTAATACAAAGAGATTTGTTGTGCCTCATTGGTCTGCAAAAATTACTTTTTAATCATTTTTGCCAATAAAACTTATTAACTTCATTGAAATTCTGACGACGTTGTAAAATAATAACAAATTGCACCACATTGGAGACTTACAGATACAATTACTTTTCTCAAAAAAACAATGTTACGTTTACGTGTAATATATTAGTTCATTCCTCCCGGTCTATGAACTGTGTGACGTCATACATGACACATCGTGTTATTTTGGTTGGCTGTAACTATGGCCGTCGTAATTTCGCCGTTAAAAAGTCATTGCGACTCGAGTCGAAATGTTTCGCGCTTCACAACGACTTTCTGTTTATTGCCTTTCCTTAATTCGATAACAGCTTAGTTCGTTCCTCAGAAACAATATTAGTTTTTAATATTCACCTTTAGACTATAATTATTCTAGTATATTTATAATAACAAGCTGTCTTTATTTAATAACTAGTTGTCGCCCGTGACTCCGACTGCGCGGAATTAAAAAAAATCAATGAATACCTTATGCGTGTTTCCAGGAAATGTTCTACATCTATGCGGAATTTCAGTTAGTTCTATGCAGCCGTTTTGGAGATACCTTCAAACAAACATCCATCCAAATCCAATTTATCCATCCAAACTTTGGCATTTCTAATATAAGCAAGTATTAACATGGTTTTATATTTTATTGGTGTTTAGTTTAACAAGATTTTGAAGTTCCAACAATTTATATTTATTATATAAAAACGATTAAATACCAAAATAAATTCAATAATTCAGAGCTATATAGACGTAACATTGCGTCGTGTGCGATCCTATTAAATAAAATTTAATATCCTTGCCGTGTCTAGATTTAGACAAAGACGTGTGACAATGCACGATCTCTCCAATGATAACTATTTTGGCATATCTGGACTTTTGTAGCTCTGCGGCGCTTTTACTGAATCCGTTAAGTTTCTTTTATATTAAGATACTATCAGATTTTTTTTTATATTTATCTAAAAATCTGCTCTAAAATGATGCTGGTTTCTGTATATTTTATATTACGTTCTTTTAAATCATTATTTAAACGCTTTAGTTCTCTGGAAATGTGATAAAAGCAACTTTATAGTGAATTTATTTTGCCGTTCAAAAAGTTACGCGCAATAAAACAATGAGTAATGCTATAAAACTGAACGGATACAGTTTATCTGTGATAAAGTTGGGAGAATCGTTTTATTTCATTGGTACATCCCTATTTTTCGCGTAATCTTATGCACACGAAAACGATTTATCGTTGACATTTGAGTTCGTGGCTTGTTCGGACATCGCTATTGCTAATTTTTTTTCATAAAACCCTTGCAAAATTTTAATGGTGGCGAGAAACCCACTGCTACTATATTGTTTCTTCAAATTTGAACAACTAACTTTATTTCCAGCCAGCATACTTCGTATGGTTCTCCGCAGACCCCAGAGGCATTCCACTTTGATCTAAACTTAAAGCAAAAAAATCGGCAATCAACATATGTCGATATTCGATTCACTAAGTGTGTACATCACTATCTTGTAGGTGCGTGAACTTCATGAGTCATTATGCAAACGATAAGAATTATTCGAGCGGCACTAACACCGAATCGAAACAGTTATATCGATACGCCTTAGCATTTTAAATTTCGATTTTCTATTTAAAATATGAAAATGTATCGAAATTACATCATTTAACAAACTATCTTAACTCGATGGAACTTCGAATTCTAAAATAAATTCAATGCACCTGTAGGTTTTCAAATTTGTCAAAATGTTGTTCCCGCAAAATTGATTGTCTTTCTGATAATAATATCCCGATTTAAAATATATTGCCTCTCTTCTTTTTTAAATATAATGACAGGGATGACCATATGCTTTATATTTAGGTCTCAGAAACCAATGGTTAATGGTAGATCTTTAATGATTCATCTAAAATTATAAGCAATAAATGGAATCGACACAACGTTTTAGCAAAAAAATATGTTTCTTGATCAAGTTCGTATCAGTAGTGTTCTTTATCTATATCTAGTTTAACATTATTTGAATATTTAGGTAGCGAAAGGCGTTCACCTCTGTGCTGTGGGCGAGTGCGTAGGAACACTAGAAATCTGGATACACGATCGATCAACGCCTAAAACGCACTCCTGCTCATTGAAAGATCATAAACAAAAAAAAGTGTTTACGGTTTTATTTCAAACTAATAGTTTCATTGACAAAGCGATTTAGGAGAAGAAAAAAGTAATGGATTTATCTGTAACTATAATAAAGTTCAGATTATATATTAATGACGTTAGTTACAAATTTATGTAACATCGCAATGAAAAAAAACTTATCCTTTAAGCACTGCTTCTTTTAGTGTAAACTATAAAGTATATGAAAATCCATTAATTTCGACTCCAATAGCTTTCAAGGTTGACATAAGACAAACTCAAAAACTACAGCCGCTAGCGCCATCTAGTTTCAGTTCGCGACAGTCGCTTACAACAAGTGACGCATTATTATGTGAAAATTATGCAAAAATATCCTGGACGTTTTGTTGAGCGTCAGTGGCTCACGGTTCAAGGGTCCTGGTTTCGAATCCCGCCATGTACCAATGTGTTTTTTCGATTTCCGATTTACAAATGTGCATCAAACCGACGTTCTTACGGTGAAGAAAAACATCGTGTGCAACCTGCACATATCTGAGAAGAATTTCAAAGATATGTGTGAAGTCAACCAACCCGCACTTGGCCAGCGTGGTTGACTATGGCCTAACCCTTAACTTTGGTAGGCTCCGAGCCCTTCAGTGAGGACATATAGTGAGCTGATGATGATAATCCTGGACGTTTTGGGATACTGTAAGTTAAAATCGTATAATCGACTCTATATCTTTTTATATCTCAGTTTGCTACAAAGATTTAAAATATCTACATAGGCCTAACCAGAACAGAAGAAATCTCGGAATGTTTATTGCAATAACCAGAGCAAGTTCATAGTGATGTTTATTTATACTATTTATTCAACAGCAAAATGCTTGGAGCATGAAAAAATCAGTTTATTTTAACGGCCGGGTTCTTAGCCTCGTGCGGATACTGACAGGCAGTTTGATTTTATATATATTAAGATTCTGATTCACGCAATACTTTACGAATCTCGATATTTTTATTTAAAACGTGACCATGGAAAAAGTTTATCTTAAACCTCCATATGTTATTCACATTTTATAACTTTACAAATTAGCATCATTATAATAGGATTGACTTTTTAGAAAATATTTCTCTCCAGTTTTTTATTAATTTATGTCGCGACGAATGGACCAAAAAGTATTGTTTTAAACTTAATTCTTAAAAAGCTCTATGTAAATAGAAATTTAATAAAACTGAACATATTTTAACATAGTATGCAAAATTTTTGATTCTAGCTGTTTACACATATGGCTATGTTAATTTGAAATTAGGCTAAAACAATTTCGGCAGTTGGCTAGATTATTATTACAGATGTTACAGTATTTAGTGCTAGACTTGAAGTGTGTTCAATTGACTTTAACGACTATAATAAACACAACATATTTCTCATGCTTGTTAACCTAAAAATGTTGCTTAAAATTTTTCAAACATGGCGTCATTATTTAATTTTTATTTTAGAGCTAAATTAGAAGTTTAGTTCGTTGAGTTTCTTTGAGCAATATATAATTAATTCATTCGGATTTATTAGCTTAAAATTTAAAGGTCGCAAAATTAGGTACTGTCGGTTTTAAAAAACTTAATTACTTTTACTTATTCATGTTTGGAATTATACAATTTTGGTAAAAACAACTAACAGCTTTGATTGTCTATAACCTAAATAAAAAAAAATTAAAAATTCAGGCTAAAAAAAAACTATTTATTTTATGCTTTTGGTTTCTATTGTATTTTATTGACGTCTGATTCAATCCTCTGAGTTTTCGTACCATAGACTATAAAATATCAATGGTCAAGGTTATCTATGGGGTAGGCCTATGCCCAGTGGTCGTTATACGGCTGAAAAAAGATTATGGTTTTTAATAAATACTGCATAAGTCATTATAATTCCGAGTAGAGGCATAGACAAGTTAGTACTTAGCAATGGGTTTAACACGCGCTATCATCGGCGCGTATTTTTAGCGCGTTATAAAGCATGCTAATGCTGCGCCCGCGCAGACGTGTTGGCGTCACTAGTGATGCGCACTATTTGATTAGAATATCGATTAAGATCATTCAAGCAACAATAATTAAACCAGTTTATTTATCATCCGTATTTTTAATTTAAAGATTATTATATTATATCTTTTCAATTTTTAATTAGAAAAATAATTCAAAAGGAGCTTTTGTCGTACCGCAAAATGATTACAAATTTCTCAAATCACTGTGATTTACACCAAAAGTGTCGGTTAAGAGTTCAAACACGACTTTAACTAATAACTAGTATTTAACTATATTACATTTTACCTATTTCTTCTTCAAGCTCATCTGTAAGTGTGTTTACAAGAACATATTAGTTTCCCGAACGAATTACACAATCATAAAGTGGTGAGGATTTACACCTTGTTACCTTGACATCGATTTGAACTTACGGTAAATCATTACATCACTATTGGACGAACGGAAGCGTCGCTCGTGCCGTGCGGTCATCACACTGCAAACCACGCAATTTTAATTTAAAAGAATTTCACACGATCGCTACAAAATTCAGAAAAGCTTTAATCTTAACTCACTACAAACGCTTCGCAGAATAATAACACTTTTGTATATAGTCTTCTCAACAGTATAAAAGGTTCTTGAAAACCATTTTGCGATTTTCTCTTAAGTCCGTTTCATTCCTAGAACATATTTGATAATTCATAAGAATAATACAAATAGGATAAAGTCTTTTATTCATTAATTTACTTATTATGGTCTCTTTAAATTATACATCGTAATTTTAATGCTTTTTTTTTACTTTTTACAAGAAATGCGCGCGAACAACGTACTTTGTGGCCAGTAAATATTAACCCGACAACTAAAAGTGTCCAGTCGTTGTTGATTTGACATAAATAGTGCATTTGTATGCTATTTAAGCACACATAGAATACTAATATGTCCACCAACTTATATTTATTTGTAAAAAAAACAATAGCGCATGACCCATTACAATATTCTTCAATATTAATATTCGAAGTGCGATCTTCGTGTCGTCCGATGAAATTTATGATATTCTATTATTACCGCGGTGTCATAGTGATATCATAATGTGGCATCCACGATAACATAAAATTTATTGCTTATTAGCTGCCGCCCGCGACTCTGTCCGCGCGGAATTTAAAAAAAACTTTATTAATAGCCTATGTGTTCTTCCAGACTATGTTCTACATCTATGCCAAATTTCATCTAGATCCGTTGAGCCCTTCCGGATATATGTACCTTCAAACATCTATCCGTCCATTCATCCATCTACATATTTGCGTAACGGTCGCATGCGACTATTACTTTATGCAGTGCAGTCGTGCTAGTGGAAATAGCACCTAAGATTCCTTTATTTAAGTTGATCAGATATTTTTAATATTTGACGATGATAATGTTCGCTTAAGATCAAGTTACCCATTTCTTGTTTGATTTCAAATTCTCATTGAAATTTTTAACCAATTTAAAGTTTGCGCTTCGCGTAATTAATATATCGTATTTCGCCGATAACTATTCCCCACCCGTATGTTGTTTATCACAAGTTAATCGACTCTATGTGTCCCGCTGTTTTAATTGTAACTGACATGTGTCTCCGTTGTCCGGGTGTTGAATTACTTTCCCGCGGAACAAGCGTTTGCAATGTCAAGTTGGGATCACTGACGTGCGACAGACGGACATTTCGATCCGTTCACAAGTTTCAATTACAAAGGGGCAATTAATTAATCGAAATAAAAGTCAATTTAACTACAGTCGAAAGTTATGCGGCCCTGGTACCATCAGCATTCGCTAATACTAATTATAAACAATTTACTTCTACACTCAGAGTCATCTTATGGTTACTTAATCAGAACCCTTGGTGTAGTTTATCTTATATTAAATCTAAACTAACGCAAGTCGCTTACGACCACCTAATGGACTCTGAGTACGATACAAACTGGGAAAAGACAGAAAGAGGACGTATGCAGCACAGAGAGAGACCTTGACAATAATTTTAAGATCCAATAACTTTTACATTTTTCGTTTACTATTTGTGTGTGAGTGTGCGCTGACCCTAAAATCGCGTTCCTTTGACTACACAATTGCTTATTGCCGATGTTTACGTGACGCTACCATTTGTAGTTCCCTTAGAGATTTTCGCCTTTGTACTCGCCGAATGTTTACACAAACACGTTATCAAAGCTTATTTGCAAGTCTCGTTTACACTGATAGAAATATTTTATAAATGTTTCATAGTTTTATGAATAAAAATAAATGTATAATACATTAAAATTTTTAAAGTGTAATAAATCCCTCCCTAAAAGTTTTTCAAATAAATTGACCAATTTTTAGTCAATAAATAAATTTAATCAAAACAATTATTTCATCCGTCTTCGTAACATTTACTAGAATATTATCGTTATCTCTATTTTTCCAAGAGAATGAGGGAGATGACCATATTGTCATACAGTTGTCATGACAACCTGTCATAACTGTCAATCATCGTATTTGACATACCATTAATGTTTGTCAACCTAATAAAAATCAAATGGCATCATCAAATTATTTCGTATTCACATCATGTCGTTAGGATTTGCATGCGCCAGAATTATTCAGGTTACATCAGCCTAGGCTCTGAACAAGACCTAAGACCTAACGCAGCATGGAAGTTTGAATTTTGGGCAGCAAAACATGACTGTACTGACTTTATACGGAACATAATAACAACTAATATACATGAATAGTTGTACTATTTAAGGCACGACCCTTTTGTAATATATTTAGAAGCATGGAACACGTGTATGACATATTTTTTAGCGTAGCAAAATTTTTATCAAACCAAATAAGTGCTGAAAAAAACATAGGTAATAACAACTAACATCTTACTAATATTATAATTGTGAATGTTTAGATGGAAGGATGGATAAATGTTTCTTAGTAAGAAGGAATGTTCAGAACTACCAAACAGATCCCGCTGAAATTCGGCACAGTTGTAGAACATAGTCTGGAAGAACGTATAGACTACTAGTTATGTTTTTTAATTCCGCGCGGACAGAGTCGCGGGCGGCAGCTAGTTGTTATATAAAATTAATTTACACTTTAATACAACCAATTAGTACTCTAATTGCTACTTAAAAGATATAACTGTCAATTTTAAGTATCAATTCGAATTTTTAAATTAAAAAAAAACTAATTAACTCCCTAATTGCCACTTACAAATAATAAAAAAAATATAACCTCTAAAAGAAATTGGTAACGCGTTATTAGGTACACATAAATGTCACTTTTATCGCGTACAAAAATACCATGGAGGTTATTACAAGTGGTAAATACGAGGTAATGGTATTTTAATATGACGGACGTATTTCTTTTCCTGACACGGCTTTTTAAAACGGTCGTATAAAACGTTGATAAAGGACCCGCGATGATTTTATAAACAAGTTTCGATATGATCTTTACAAGAAAGATAAAAGTAATTTGTTAACGGAACACATTCCTAAAAGCTCTGGTTTATATCATACGTGTTTTATACATTAAAAAAACTAATAAAAAAGTGGTTTTAATTACTAAATTATAAAGGGTAGGAGTTATTAAAAAAATACAAAAAATGTTATTTTTAATGTCATTTATTTTTTTTTCTATAGCTTTCAGAGTCATTAAATGGTTCCTTACTCAGTCTCTCAGTGGCTATTGACTCTGAGTTCAGCATTCAATCATAAGTGCAGAATAATTCCACTGCGGTAACACGTATATTAAAATATATAATTGTCCTTGTCGTTTACATAGAAAATGAAAGTGATAACAAAATTTATTGAGACAAATATTACGGCGTTTTAATTCTACAGTAATACTTCAATAATTCGTATTTATTTCACATGATTGGATATCCAACAAGGAGTCTTGGAAGATATTTAAATGGACATCAATCTTGGCTGTCGCTTCCTGCTGTTTGACTGATGAGTTGCTTCGTAACGTCTTTTACTCTGCAAGATGACTTAATATTACATATTACATTTACGAACTAACTAGCGCCTGCGACTCCGTCCAGGAGTCCGCGCAGGATTAAAAAAAAAGGTTCCTAAAGGGTTTTCTCGGCAAATTATTAGAATTTTTCTCGCCTTCTAAACCGCCCCCAACCGTCTACGAAAATATCAAGACCAAGATTAGATAAATCCCTTCAGTCGTTCTCGAGTTTAAACGAGACTAACGAACAGTAATTGATTTTTATATATATAGTTATTACTTTCAAGTAATAAAATTATTACAAGTTACTAACTACACCGAGATTCAAGCTTGAAATATTTATAGGTTAAGAGTATAGTAAAATATTTTACCTTTTACACAACACAAACCTTTAGAGATTTCGCAAACCGGTCTCTGTTAAAAACTCTATAGACGTAAATTAGCAAACATAAACACGCAAAAGTAAAATGGCACCTAATTGTTGCTCAACCCATCGTAGAGAGTTATATCTTTTACGAGATCTCTTAAGAGATGTAACCCTTTTCGTCCGATGACTCGTCTGTTGAACGCTTTACGCTCCTCTGGATAACATCTAAGTGAATTAAAAATTTTAATATCAGTTATTTACATCTTGACTACTATATTTCTTCACATTATATCAAGTAGTTATTTTATTAAAGGATATTTCTCTAAATTAACGCGTATAATTAAAAAGTACCTTTTTACGAATGATGCATTACATAAATAGTTTTGTTTTTATGCAAATTTTTAAAGGACAAGATAGCTTTTTTAATAGTATAATTATTAATGAACTGGTTGTTTAAAAAATAAAGTAAGCTATTTCTTTTTCCAGATTATTCTCTACCTCTATACTAAATTAAATAAGATCCATCCAACTGTTTTGGAGATATCAAACAAACAATCCATCCATCTAAACATTTGTATTTATAATTTTAGTAAGATTTGCATCCCGGAGGCCTAATCTAGTCCTCATTCCCTTCCCACCCTTTTTCTTATAAGGAAAGGATGGGAAGTGGAAGTGGACTTTCCGGATGAGATGATGCATGGAAAGCGTAAATATTTTCGTTCTGTGTATCCTCTCCTCCGTCGATTAAAGGTAGGCAACGCATATGCAATTGCATATGTCTATGGGCAACGGTCACTTCGCTATTTCAGCGATTCCAGGTGGCCGCTCGCTCGTTATATATATATAAATTCTTATCTATGTAGGCATGACGACATTTACGTCAAGCTTGAGACGGAAACTTTGAAGGGCGGGCCGATAAGAGGGCGCGAGAGTGCGCACTGACTACGCTTGTTGTTAGCGGATGTTGTGACTGTAATGCATCTAAGGTTATGTACCCCTGATAACTTGTTATAAGGTCATATAAAATTACATGTTTCATTCAATCAAGATACATTGACGAAACATGTATATAAACATGTCTTTTTAACAACTTAACAATGATTTTGAATACATGTTTCACCAGTGGAATTGAATACCGCTAATCTTGTCCTTTGTTTCAGATCGCTGCTGCTAGCAGCCATCTTATTAAGTAATTACGTTGTATGGACCGCAACAAGACATCATCACACACATAATGTAAGTATTGATAAATCATTCACCCACTGCAATGAAACAAAACAAAACAACCAAAATAAAAACTAAAAATATTTCTAATCGTGTCAAACGAACCTGGGAAAATGACAACTCATACCATTTCATTTTTCATTTAATTCGTCAATATTACGGCTACAGTAACCAATAACTACTTTTTACTATTGTCTTGTTTATAAGTCACGAATGAAATTTAGGAAATCAATAAGTATATCGCATATTACTGACTGACCAAGAAATAGTCGGATTCCAAAGTCTACTAAATCTACGGTCGCTTAGAACACGTATTATAAACGAAATGAAAATAAAAACCACAACTATAATATTCAACAAAAGCTAATATAAGCCCAAGCTACATCTCACTAGCTGTCAGAAGGAAGCACAAGGCGAGACATTATCTGTGCGACGCCGGAAAGTTAATTTATTGCAGGAAGACGCTGCATCGGACGCTAAATCGAGACAGGGATGTCTCATTTAGAAAGATAACAAATATAGATTCTCTCTAAAGACTTATTTGTGAACTAGAAATTAGACCACATTAACTTAAAAGGTAGGTAGTAAGTTCTTATATTGTATTCGAGTAAAAACAAAAAAAAATATAATATAAGAATTTGTTTTTTTCCATAGTTTCGAGTAGTAAATATGGTTTTCAATCATCTTTTTCACTACATTAAATAGGTGCATTTGGACTAAATATCTTGTTTTTCAATTATGTTAGGAGTAAAAAAATTAAGTTAGCTTTTCTATGTAGTCTATAAGTCCGCTTTAATGTAATTTATATTTATTTGTTTAATATTTGCCAGCCCTAAAGCAAACAAATAGTATTTCATAAGTCCACGAAGCTGCTATTGACCGCGCGGCCCTTGACTTTGACCGGTGCAGCGCCATCTAGCGTCGAGTGGCGGACGTCTCATCGATTAACATCGGACAATGGTCTATTTAATGTGGATGATTAGGCAATCTTCTTAAAACACTCATTTCAAACTACGAAACAATAAGAAACTCAATTTACCGCACAGCTTCTTAGCTCAGGGTCAAGAATGTTATTGTATAACTTCATTGAACTTTGACATTTTACTCATTTAATAGGCTACAAGTTGAAGTAACAAAGACATCATAACTTAACAGAGAACTTTATTAAGTTACTTAGATTGTTTATTGTCATTTTGCCTTATCTAGATTGGAATTTAAGATAATATAAAGTAACTTTTATGTGTAAATATCTTCGAGAACTAGTTATTTCTGATTTCAGTTCTTATTTTATGAAGCTTTTTGTCTATAATAGAAAAGACTAGGATAGGCCCGTCGCCTAAAAGATTTAAGCGTAAAGCAAACGTTGTTCTTTTTCCTTATTATTAATTATTATCAAACAAAAATTAAGTATTTCAACTTGTTGCATCTTCGGAATTTAAAATATGCGACATAATATAAGTGAGATTAGTTTCGATTTCATCGCGAGATGGCGCTGCGTGAGATCATTGACAGACATCATTGCATTATAGTTATAATAGATATGATAGGGTTGAACATACGAAGAAAACTTTATTAAAAAAATACAACCTTCTTGTTAACTTTATAAAGAATTATAATTTAATTTATAATGTATTTCTAAAACTGCAATAAAACAAGATTGCTAAAGAAATGATAAAATTAACTCACAAATAGTTTTCAAAAACAAATTGCACGCCAATTTTCTTGAAATATACTTTTCTTTAAGCTTTACTTAAGCTTTAGTATTTCATTTTATTTTGAATAATTTACATACGGTTAATTGATAACTATGAGACATAAACTAATTCCATTTTAAAGGTAGGCAACGCATATGCAATTGCGTATGTCTATGGGCAACGGCCACTTCGTTATTTCAGCGACTTCAGGTGAACGCTCACTCGTTTGCCAACTTTTGATATAAAAAAAGACAATTCGTCTATCTAACAATTAAATAACAAAAACGAAAAAAAATATTGTAAACGCAAAAAAACTTTATTACAACCCTAACTGAATCGAATTAAAAGCATGTGAACATTTTAAATATAATTAATCGAGGCGCGAGCATCAATTATTAGTCAGAGACAGGCAACAGTAGCATATAGTCACAGAAA
This sequence comes from Papilio xuthus, assembly GCF_000836235.2. Lineage (NCBI taxonomy): Eukaryota > Metazoa > Arthropoda > Insecta > Lepidoptera > Papilionidae > Papilio > Papilio xuthus. The sequence continues at coordinate 5,741,502 of NW_013531688.1, forward strand.
GTCACAGAGAATCACGCATAGTCCCATTACGCACTATTTCGGGAGTCACATTCACTTGGGCGGCACGCACGACCGTTACGAACCAATTTATGAGGTTGTTGTCTCGAAATACATTTAAAACTTCGACGTTTTAGCAATTAACTTTATGAAGTCTCAAATTGCCGATTATTTATTGATTTATACACTTAAAAGTTTTAACATTATCTATGGTATGAGAGGGAACAATTTTCTAATCTTAAATTACATATTGAAGCTACACAGAGCTGAAAATAAGTAGATATGTTTGTAACTATTTTATGAGAACTCTAAAAAGTCACCATTGATTTCGAAAAAAAAACGTTTTACCTAAACTTTTTTTGTATCTGGGGGGAATTCAAGATACTCTGTCTTATGACAAACCACGTCAGTAGCATCCGAGTATTACACTACACAGAGTAACACTACGTGCTGACTAGGAATGCTTGCCGTGTAACATGTTACATTACACCTCGTAACTTTGGTCAGTACCCGACTTTATGTTACACGATTCATATATTTTTACACATTATTTTAATGCTTTAAGTATGCTTACATCTTTAGCATCGTTCAATTTTTAAATCTCTAGCATCTGGCTGTAAACGTATTTTCGATATATTTATTTAAAAAAATTATTACATGTCTATAAGTTTTCGAATGGTCTTGTCGGAGTACCTTTAATGTCTTAACATTTAAAGTTATGTTAAAAATAATACGATGATGTACAATATTCCATCAACACGTATCTAAAAGTGATTTTAAATAAACATATTCAGAGTTGCTTTTATTATTTCATTCAACGCGAGAAAAAATTAAAAGTAAGTGTATTGTAACTGAATACCTTAAAGATTTTAGTTAACTATTCACAATATTATAAGGCTATCTATAAATCTATTTAGGGAACGTACCCATACTACGTGACCCGTTTAGGGGGGGGGAGTCCTTAAAATACTACTGTCAGTCACAGGAGGGGGAGGGGGTGGCTCAGGTGACAAATCACGTAGTCGTTCCTTGTTTTTTTTTTTCATAATACATAATTCACTAGTATATTTAAGTATGCATGCAGTCTTATGCTATAAAGAAGAGTATTAGCCAAATTATTTTTTAAAAATTTATGCCTGTGAAATTACTACGTAAAAACTAAAGGGGAGGGGGATCTTGCCATGTACTACGAGTGGTCACCGAGGGGAGGGAGGGGTCGATAAAACTAAAAAATAGGTCACGTAGTATGGGTATGTTCCTTTACAATCCTTTTGATTGTTGACAATAATAAACTTGAAGAGACGGTATCATAACTTACATAGCTAGTTTTTTCTAGCACAATAAAACACTATATTATATATTACGCTTACAAAACCATAAAAAGTAACTAGGATACTGATTTCCTTATAAATAATACGGTCTGCTTTCTCTTAAAATCTATAATGATTTCATCTTCGGCCTAAAAGTCTGGTGAAACGTGGGTGCCGGATCTTGGACGAACAAAAACGACGCCAGACACTCGTATCGACAAGGACCTCTTTTATGCCGTTATAACTGGATTATTTAAAAAAGCATTGTCAGTTAGAGTAGCATAATAAAACTCTGTAGGAAAGCAGAATATGAATAAAGTTGAAATATCTGTTATAAAGCAATGCAGTTTACTTGTCGGTTGTTGCAACACTTTTGACAACCTCCGCGCCCCGATGTCGCATGTTTATTCACAAAACATTGACTTACAAAGCTCGCTAAGACGGTTCTCGCGGCGATAGATATTTTAAATCATAAGCTGCGTCGACATTGGTTAATATTTTATCGAGTAATAAACATAATATACCTCAAACTGTATAACGGTGTTCACACAAAGTATGTGAATTGGAAAGATGTTTGTTACCATAATGCTGATTTTTCAAGGACCCACGACAGCGAAAATAACACGAAAAAAGCTGTGTCAGAAACAATTTAGTTTATAATGTTTCACACAATACTTGCCATAATAAAGTTATTATATTTTTACACTCCATGTAAGTCCAACTTTACTTTTACATTTGGTAACCTCTCAGTCAACGTCCGATAAAGGGCTCTGTGCGGGAACAGATCCAATCAAAGCAACATCCCAACGTCCACATGTCAAGCATTGGGAATCTTTCGCAATTCTTTCCTTTGTTACGCCTATCGTTTTCTTTATAGCAATTACTTCTAAGTTAAACTTTGTCGAATTATTTATGAAATATATAGATTAGAAAAAGGATTTGTAATATTTTATATTGCCTATTTTTCTTTTACTTAATTCAAGTATTAATCAGTCCACACTAATTTTGCTAGACTAGAATGTATAATAACATTTAAATTAATATACTTAAGAGACACATTTAAGAAAGATCAATCATTTCTATTTGGACTCCAAATTAGTTACCGTTAGGTTATCAGTGCTAAGTAATATTAAGCAATTTGAATGTGAATTCAGTTTGATCTTTTATATTCGTAAATAATTAATTATCAGATTACCTTCTCCGTTGTAGTAATTGAAGCAATCAACAGTTAATTCGTTTATATTGTAAAGATTGTATCGGCGTACGCACAATAAGTGCATAATCTGTGGGAAAATATTTTTAAAAGCAATCATAAAATTTATTACATAACTTGATTTGGAGGTTATGATGCAATGTGATAGATTGATGAATTATAATTACTCTAGACTATAATTATTTTTCGTTATTTATCGTTTTAATAGTAATTAGAAGTATACAAAAACGGGTTTTGTATTATGGAACTTATCCCTTGCAACGGCCTTATTGAGGGTCGTTAAAGCAGCCACTTAGCGTAAATATCTATTTTTAAATCTACTCTTAAGGTAACACTTAATCTTATTAGAAAAATATAAAAGAATGGTAGCATTAAGTGTTATTTGCGCCAATTCGCCATTGCGTTAAACGCCTACAATTTTATGAGGAGCAACAGTTTTTGACCACTATTGGATTACCTACACTGATTAAGATTTTTGTTTATCCAAAATTTGAATTTTATCTAGTCATTCCTGTCTGTACTCTGTTAACTCTCGCTCAATACACATTCCTTTCCTCTCTGGCAAAAATCGTTTTATTTTCCGTGTTTCGACTTACTAACTTTTACAGTTATATTGTTGCAGTTATCCCGTCATCGCAGCAGACACAGGCGGCAGGGTGCGGGGCTGTACCTGTCTGCCTCCTACGTGGTGCCCGGGGGCGAGGGCTCCGGCGCGTGGGGCGAGTGGGGCGAGGTCAGCCCCTGCTCGCGCACCTGCGGCGGCGGCGTTGCCAGCCAGAAGAGAATATGCCTAGAAGTTAGGTTAGTACAGCTGACCATCTCTGCCCGCAAACGTTATGCCTGTTATCTTTGAAGACATTCAGTGTCATGAAATCCAGTCTCTTCGAGGTTAACTTACAATTATTACAGTACACGGTCACCGATTTAGCTAATAAAGTTATCCATAGAATTTCCCTTAACAATGAGAATTATTATGAAACTGAACTACGAGTAACCAGTAACCTTATTGGATGTTTTTTTAATCTAGTCCTGAAGGTCAGCCACTGTGTACGGGCGGCGACACCAAGTACTTCTCATGCCAGACGCAGGACTGCCCGGAGACTGCCGACTTCCGCGCACAGCAGTGCGCAGAGTATGATGACGTCGCCTTCAGAGGGATCAAATATAAGTAAATATTCTTCTATCACTCTTCTATCTATCTTCTTTGAACAATACTATATAAGTTTCTTGGTTACAGATGGCTACCATACACAAATGCTCCAAACCCATGCGAACTGAACTGCATGCCGCGCGGCGAGCGCTTCTACTTCCGACAAAAGAGCAAGGTGGTGGACGGCACCAGATGCACTGACGAATCCTTCGACGTCTGCGTCAATGGCACCTGTCAGGTAAACCACAATTTTCTAGCATCGAAAAACAACGTTGTGATCTCTACGAAAAATATTACAAGATTTCTCAATAAGCTAACCTTAAAAAAAGAAAGCTGTATTCTTATATTATTATAGAAAACTTAATTCCAACTGTAAACAGCCGGTAGGTTGCGACATGATGCTGGGGTCGATCGCCCAAGAAGACAAGTGCCGTGTGTGCCGAGGAAACGGAACCAACTGCCGCACCATCTCCGGCCTCATCGACAGCGCTGACCTTCGGAAAGGTAAACATTTACTTATCAAGTGCAAATCAATTAATTTTTGTTACCTCTACCCATATTACATTACTCGGAAAAGGTTTCAAATTCTCTATCATAATTTTTCAACGTTTTTTTTTAATTACAGGTTATAATGACATCTTGTTAATACCACAAGGATCAACGAGCATTTATATTTCGGAAGTGCGAGCATCAAACAATTACTTAGGTAAGAAATAAAAAAGATACCTGCTAATTTATTTACTTTTCTATCTTTCTTTCAACATGTCTTTTGATTGAAGCGTTAAGATCGAAGGAAGACAACGTATATTACCTGAACGGGGAGTATCACATCGACTTCCCTCGCAGTCTGACAATAGCCGGCGCCACCTGGCATTATGAGCGCAGCCAGCAGGGCTTCGCCGCACCAGATAAGCTGCGCTGTCTCGGACCAACAACCGAACCTTTGTACCTCTCGGTCAGTATACATACATATTAGCATCGTCAATAAATGAAAATCCCTTCACTTGTATTGTCTTTCGTCTTTTACTTACACTCCTTGAATGGCATCTTTTTGATTTTCAGCTGCTGCTACAAGACGAGAACGTTGGAATCGAATATGAATACAGTTTGCCCGCCGCACTGGCGCCACCTTCGAACCAGCAATACAACTGGGTCCATGGAGAATTCTCACCCTGCAGCGCCACATGCGGCGGAGGTAAGAAGTTTCGAAATATACGCTGGTGCGGCCTCACACCTTCATTATGCAAAACTATTTATATTGATATTCGCTTTAGGGACCCAGACGCGACAAGTGACGTGTCGGTCAAGAGAAGAACTGGAAGTGGTAGAGGACAGCCTGTGCGACACCGGCCTCAAGCCCGTCACTGACCAGACCTGCAACACGGACCCTTGCCCACCAGGCTGGGTGGAGGAACCTTGGGGTCCCTGTTCCAAACCCTGTGGGGAGGGTGGTACTAGATCCAGACAAGTCTACTGTGAGAAGATCATCGTTAATGGGTAAAGTTATTTTAAAACATTAAATTTTATTTGAACTTAAGACTATGATATAACAACGCATGATTATACTTCCAGGTTGCAGTCAATAGTAGCAGACAAGGAGTGCTTCGATCTGCTCGGCCCCAAACCCGAGCTGTATCAGGAGTGCAACAGGAACGCCACTTGCCCCACCTGGTTCACTGGACCTTGGAAACCGGTAATAAAAAATAATTATAATTATTGGAAAAAACATCTACGCCTATATTAATATCCGAATATTGTCACTTTTAACGTATTATCACTAATTTATCAAATTTGCCTAGTGCGACAAACTGTGCGACGAAGGCAAGCAGACGCGGCAAGTGGTCTGTCATCAGAGGATCAACGGGAAAGTGGAAGTGTTCGAGGACGCGATGTGCGAGGGGGAGAAACCGGCGACAGAGCAGAGCTGCATGCTGCGCCCCTGCGAGGGTGTCGACTGGGTCCTCTCTGACTGGTCTGGAGTAAGTACCATTTATACAGTCTAAATAAGTGATTCCTAAAGTGCCTCCTGAGGTCAACGGTGTACTATGGCGAGAAATATATTTCTTTATTTACTAAATTTTAATATGAGTCTTGTTTGTATTTCAGTGTGACACGTGTACATCTTCAGTGCGCACGCGCGTGGCTCACTGCGCCACCAGCATGCACAAAGTGGTGAACTCTAGCTTCTGTTCCTACCACCCAGCGCCGGTGCTGGAGGAGCCCTGCGACCGCACGAAACTGCCGTCGTGCCAGCTATTGTGGTACGCCACTCAGTGGAGCAAGGCAAGTGTCTATTGCGTGTCTGATGATGTCCGACTGCTACACTTAGAGTCATTTAATAGTTGCTTAAATAGTCGCTTAATGTACAATTCTTATTGATGGATTGCGGCAGTAAGAGTTTTACTTATAATGTACTTTAGTTACGACTTTTGGAAGTGTAGGTCTTTAAGTCAGATGTAATTGACCGAAAGCTGTTTGTTCCAGTGTTCAGTAGAATGCGGTAAAGGTATTCAAAGCCGGCGAGTATTTTGCGGTCTATTCGATGGCGCGTCGGTGATCAAGGTGGATGACGACCGCTGCGACAGCAAAATGCGCTACAACGATACCAAGCCCTGCGAAGTACCCTCGGAGAAATGCGATGCCAAGTGGTACGCCGGACCATGGTCTAATGTAAGTCACTTTCTTTAAAAAGTTTTTTGGTAATTTTAACATGCTGCTGATTTTATGGATGTATAACTTCCGATTTAATTGACAGTGTACAAAAGATTGCGGCGGCGGTCAACAGTTCCGCCGCGTGATGTGCTTGAGCGGTGGTGTCGAAGCGAACACATGCCCTGAGGACACCATACTGGAAACAATGCAGGGTTGCAACACAGACCCTTGCACCAGTAAGTGTTGTCAATTTTCCATAGACTAAGAGTAAGGTCCCGTATGTTAAATCTACTTTCACCGACTTCTGGCCATTATCCGTCCTGCAGATCATCCAATCCAAACGCAACCGTAACTTTGGCTTTCTTTTTGTGCACCAAGAACTTTCTCGTTCATTTATCGTCAGATCAACAACTTTTTTGACAGTTTGCATAAAACGTGTTATTTGATTTCCCTGAAAGATGACACCAAAACGTCACCGGCTAAAGCTGTAACTGCTGCTGACGATTACTACGACTACGAGGAATGTATCGAGGAAGACTACCCAGAGGCCGGTGCTGAAGCGATTGGACCGAGTGGCGTCACGGTATGTAAATTTGCGTGCAACAATGCATTCAGAGTTTGGTTTTACAAGTAGTGGAATCATCCCGAATTGTTCTGTACGAGAGTCGTTATTATTTTATCTGTTTTCAGATAGAAGACGTAATGTTCAGCGATGGTCCAGTAACTGGTAATATATAGTGACCTCCATTATAAATATTTCATACAAGGACTTTTTAGAATGTGAATAATATTTTTTTTACAGATTATGATTCCGGTGACTATGAAACTCAATTTACGCTTGAAACAGGATCTGGTTCAAGTTAGTACTTAGAATATCGTCAGTTAATACAATAAATGCATTGACATAATTCTTAATTTTCTTTTTAATGCCTCAGAATCTACTGATGATTGGACAACCGACGAAACGGGCAGTGGATCCACTGGCACTGACTTCACTGATGAAACAACAGTATTCACATCAATCACTGACACGACGGAGTCGACAACAGATGAGAGTGAAAGTGAACTGACTGGAGAATTCATTCCAATAAGTAGCAAGAAGCCATTGTATTCCACTTCGAAAAAATCTGAAGTCAGTGGCACAATAACCACCAAAAAACCGCCATCAACCACTTCAGACAGCTTAGTAAGTGGTAGCACGGAAACCGGAATTACAGAAGGTATAAATTACATGCTAATCTTTTTTTCTCGGTGGCAATCATACAGGATCAAAATAATCAGGGTTTCTTCTTTTTTCCAACAGTATCTACTGATGGAAGCACTGAATCAAGTTCAACTTGGGATATTTCGGAATCAAGTGGTGATGGAAGCACAGAAACATCATTTAGCAGCACAGAAAGTAGTACAACAGAGACTACAGAACTCACAGGATCCAGTGAAGGTAAATACATAGAAACAAGTAATTTTATTGTAATTGAACTTTAACATTACATACCATCTTTCTTACTTTTTGTCTAACTAACTGAGTACTTAAATAATATTTTCAGGTGATTCGTCGAGTGTAAGCGAAACTGATTTAACGGTGTCAACCGAAAGCACAATAGCCGAGAGTACAGAGATGACTGAAACAGGCTTAAGTTCAGCATCAACCGAACCTACTGAAACAAGTACAACTGCAAGTGGAAGCACGGAAGGAGCAAGCGAAAGTAGTTCCCTAAGTTCAGAGACTGAAATAACAGACACCACGGAATTCTCTACAACGGAAGCAACAAAATCAGATACAGATCCGTCTGAAACAGACAGTAGCATAACGACTGAAATAGAAACCAAGGCAACTAAAGATGAATCCGTTTCTACAGAATCTAGCACATCCGACTCCGTGACCACAGACCTCGTAACCACAGGCTCTACTGAATCTGAACCAACTGAGATTACGGATTCCACTATAACTGATACAACTTTAACTGAATCTAGTGAAACCACAGAATCTGAATCCAGCGCATCTAGAGAATCCGTTTCCAGTGTATCAACTGAATCTGCTACCAGTGTATCTACAGAATCTGAATCAGGTGCAACTGCAGAATCTGAATCAGGTACAACTACAGAATCTGGATCCAGTGCAACAACTGAATCTGGATCCAGTGCAACAACAGAATCTGAATCCAGTGCAACTCCAGAGTCCGGATCCAGTGCAACTACAGAATCTGGGTCCAGTACAACTACAGAATCTGGATCCAGTGCAATTACAGAATCTGGATCCACTGCAACATCCGAAGCTGAATCTAGTGCAACTACAGAATCTGGATCGACTTTATCTACAGAATCTGAATCAAGTACAACTACCGAATCGGGATCAAATGCAACAACTGACCTGGAAACTAGTACATCTACAGAATATGAAAGTAGTTCAACAACAGAAGCTGGATTAAGAACTGAAGGTGAATCAAAGGCGAGCACAGAGACTACGGAACGAGAAACAACTACCGCTGGTGCAAGTACAGAGTCCACAGAAGAAACTACGGTATCTGAATCAAGCGCGACTACGGAAACAACTAAAGAGGAGAGTACCGAATCCTCAGAAACAACAGAAATCTCAATTGCAAGTACGGAAACTGAAAGTACAGAATACAGCACCACGGTTAGTTCGGAAACTAGCACCACAGAGGTTTCGGTTAGTTCATTGTCAACAACAGAAGTATCGGAATCTGAAAGAGAAGAAACCTCAGAAGGTGAGAAAATTATCATTTTAAATAATTACTTTATTTCCAAAACTTATAATGTCAGTAGTACGGACCGTACAATTATTACCTTTATTTACCTCCAGTCAGTATACAAGTTGAAACTTAAATATTTATTTTCTTTTTATTTTAATTTAAAAATAATTTTACTTTTTTTTAGGAACTGACAGCACAACGGAGTCTGGGTCTACTACAGAAGCCATTGAAGAAACATCTACGACGAGTGGATCTAGTGAGTAACATTTAGAAATTCTTTTGTTCGGAATGATGGGACTTTAGCTAAGAAATAACTTGTCACTTTTTTTCCATCTAAGCACTTGAAAGTTCCGAAACTTATACAAGTTCGTCTATTGATGGAGCATCTACAACGGAAAGCTCGAGTACCGAGGAATCGTCTGGTACAGCTGAGACTGGACTGGAAGGTTTGTCCACCACTGAAATATCAACAGAAAGAGAGACGGGCACTGAAATTGGAACAAGTAAGTTTCAGGCTTTTTTTATATTACGTTATATCTTAATTGAATATTCAGCCATGGATTGTGCTTAGATTATTTGATATTTATTAGTAAAAGTAGTCTTAAAAAAATAGATTTTAATATTTTGTGACATTCTCAGCTCCATGGGACTGGAAGACGACTGTTGAAGTATACACAAAGAAACCAGGCTGCAAGGCGCGGAGGAAAGTCGCTAAGTGTATTAAGAGCAAATACGGATGCTGTCCCGATAAGAAGACCCCAGCAAAGGGACCATTCGAAGAAGGTGAGATTGTCTTCTTAAGTTTACTCAAGTAAAATACGCGCTAAATGTACGAGTAGCATTGCGGAAATATAGCCCCTACTACTACTATAATAATAGTACTAGAGTATACATTCGGATTAAAATTTATTACATCTTAAATCAGGTTGCCAGAGTCCGAAGACATGTAAAGAGACCAAACATGGTTGTTGCCCTGACGGAGTGTCTCCGGCGACCGGGCCCCGCGGCCAGGGCTGCCCCATGCCGCCCTGCAGCGAAACGCTCTTCGGTTGTTGCCTCTCCGACAATGTTACTGCTGCGGAGGACAACGATCAGCAAGGCTGTCCTCCCCCCAAGCCTGCTTGCGCAGAATCCAAGTACGAAGCCTATAAATTTTCCATAGTATATAAGTTAACAAGTAATAGTTTTGGCTATCATTATGAGCTTACTTATATTATTTTTATCATTAATCATTAGATTCACGTGTTATTGCACTAAATAATAAAATTACTCACCTGAATAACTTTTCATTTAGGTACGGCTGTTGCCCTGATGACAAGACTGAATCTAAAGGACCGAGGAATGAGGGTTGCCCTGAGGAAGGTAAAATTATTATTAATTTTGCAATTACAAGAATTTGTTCTATAGGACTTTTGTCTTCATTGAATGCAGATAGAAAAAATTAAAACATGTTTTTCGTTTGTAGAAGATACTAGCGAGGAAACGGGATGTTTCGCCAGCGAATTCGGTTGCTGCGCAGACAACAGCACCGCGGCGACCGGGCCCGATGGCAAGGGCTGTCCCTGCAACATCACAGCTTTCGGCTGCTGCCCAGATGGTGTTTCTCCAGGTATAAACTACTTCTTTTTTTCGTATATTTCTATCTCTAGGTTTTTGTATAGTTGTTTAGCTAATAATTACATATGTAGCTCCATATTCTCTACAATATCAGGTTTGCTTATAAATTCATTAGATCGTCCCTAAAATTTTAAAAACTTTATTAATTAAAGATCTCGCGATTTGATTTATGTAATTTCTACCAGCGCAAGGCACTCAAATGGAAGGATGCGTGTTCTCATGCAATTCGACGGAGTTTGGGTGCTGCGCAGACGGCGAAACTCCTGCCCACGGTCCGGAGCAGGAGGGCTGCTGCCTGCAGTTCCCCTTCGGCTGCTGCCCCGACAACTACAAGCCCGCCGCCGGGCCTCATCTTGAGGGTAGGGCAATCTGTGCCTTTTTTATCTAAAGTGGCAACAGACAAACAAGTGCTTTGTCACCTATATTGCTGCTGCTATGCTATCACTTTTTAATGTAATATACCCATAAGTGATTGTGTGGCAGGATGCAGCTGTGCAGACGCCCGCTACGGTTGCTGTCCGGACAACGTCACCATCGCTCGGGGACCCAGCAACGAAGGCTGTGGCTGTCAATACACAGAGTTCGGATGCTGTCCGGATCGGTAAACCAAAACGACTATCTTCTCTCCACTTAATGTACATCATTTTTGCAATAAGTAATTAATTAAGTGCTTTTCTTTTAGTCACACGACCGCTACCGGGCTCGACTTCGAGGGCTGTTCCTGCAACACCTACCAATTTGGCTGCTGTCCCGACGGCATCACCATCTCTACGGGCCCCAACCTGGAGGGCTGCCGTTGTCAGTACACACAGTACGGGTGCTGTGGGGACGAAGTCACCGCTGCTGTGGGCCCTGATCAGTTGGGTTGCGATTGCGCCAGTAGCAAGTACGGCTGTTGCCCTGATGGCCAAACTGAAGCTAAAGGAGAAAAGTTCCTGGGCTGTACTGATGTACCCGTAAGCAGACAAGGTTAGTTTCTCTTATTGTGCATTAAACGGTCCTTTGTTTTGACATGATTCTTATTATTCTCAGTTCTAAGTGCGTACTAACAAATAAACGTGTGTCTGCAGAGGCTTGCAGTCTGGCGACCGAGCGCGGTTCGTGCCGCAACTACACGGTGCAATGGTTCTACGACATGGAATACGGTGGCTGCTCGCGCTTCTGGTACGGCGGCTGTGAGGGCAACGGCAACCGCTTCGCCAGCAAGGAGGAGTGCGAGGACGTCTGCGTACAGCCTTCGCCTAAAGGTCAGTAGATTGTAACTTGGTATTGGATTGTTTGTTTAAATTTTTCGATATTAAGTCATGAAATCCTGGAAATATCTGTAAAGTAAACGACTGGTTGATATATACATGTTTTCTACACCTCATCCAACAGACGCGTGCAACCTTCCGAAGGTCAAGGGCGCATGCTTGGAATACAATTTGCGCTGGTACTACGATAAGGATCTGCAAATGTGCGGCCAGTTCGTATTTGGTGGTTGCCTCGGCAACGCCAACAACTTCGAGAGCCGCGAGCTCTGCCAGGCTCAGTGTCAGCCCGAAAAGAATGTTGGTAAGTAGTTGTCGATATGTGATCGTTGTCCACAGAAAAATAATACGGCACAGATTTTATTAGGCCCTCGCACTAAAACATGTCTTCTTTTAGCATCTTTGTTGCTATGATAAGTTTTGGATCTATTTAAATTGCGAGCTTTACATGACGTTTAACCTAAATGTGTAGGGATTAAACGTCTTGGACTTACGTGCATACTTATGTCCGGTGTAAATGGCATTGTGTGCGTTCCCGTACGTTTCAGTGCAGTATAGCAGTAATATAAACTGGGCGCCAGTCTTTATTAAGCTTCTCTACAAATATTATATCACCATCCAGATGAGTGTGAGCTGCCGATGGAGGAAGGTCCATGCGCCGGGAGCTTTGCTCGCTGGTTCTTCGACCAGAAGACGCGTAGCTGCTACCAGTTCGTGTGGGGAGGGTGCGCTGGGAACGGCAACCGCTTTACCTCCGAGGCTGCCTGCATGCAGCGCTGTAGTCCACCCGGCAAGCCGCAACGTGAGTACTGACAGTACTACATTGACAGATATGTATTTTTGCTAAATCGTATAGATTCTAGTATTCTAGTGATCTGATAGTAAACACCGACCACGCTAAATGAAAGATGTTGCGATATCTAATTTTAATTTGCTGATAATTGTAACAATGTGGATGGTCGTATTTAAAGTGGTTGAAATTTATATAATTTTAATATATGCTTTCCTTCTTGTAGTTAGTAATGTGCATGAAGCTTGTATGGTATGTTCTCTACATACAAATTATTTTTTTAACTTTCTGATATTAATCCGGGCTCTTTATAACTGGTGAAATGTATCTCTACTTATTCTTGTTCAACTTTCTTTGACTTCACTTTCATATAACAATTTGGTGCAAAAGAATCACATCTACTCGTATGACTTATTTTGCCCAAATTTCTTATAATCATGTTTAAATGAAATTGAAGTTATTTGAATGTACTAATATTTCCAACTAACACTGGATGAACAGCGAACTGCGTTGAGCCGCAAGAGACAGGGAATTGCACGGAGAAGCATGCCGCCTGGTCCTTCAGTCCGACGGAGAACCGTTGCGTGCCATTCTATTACACCGGCTGTGGGGGCAATGGGAACAGATTTGATACAGAGGCCAGTTGTATGGCCTCCTGTCCCAGTGCCTACGGTAAGTAGTACACGGAGAACAGTGATATACTTATAATTAAAATTATATTATATCTTACTAATACTAAAGCTGACCCTATTATCTTGTGGGATGCAAGCTAGGCAGAGAGAGACAGAGAGAGAGAAAGAGAGATTTTACTATTATTATAAATGCGATTATTTGGATGGATCGATGTTTGCTGGAAGGTATCTCCAGTACCGCTTCATGGATCTCTCTGGAATAAAGATGTAGAACATATAGCCTGGAAGAACAAATAGAGTACTAATTATTTTTTTTTAATTCCACATGGACGAAGTCGTACATAATACTAAGGCGAGATGAGTAAAATTATTTACTTGTGTAGTCGCAATCGTTGCTGCTAAATTTAAACGAGTGACGGACAGAAATTTTCTTTAATATAACATTGCATGATTCAATATGTTTTATTATTCTGGTGTTCTATTGGGTTATATTAACAATATGTAAATAGCATGTGTTTTGCGGACGTTCTATTTGCTAAATGTTTTATTAACACGCACTTTGTAGAAATCTATCGGCACAATGTATAATAACTACCAACTCTTTTATAACATGCATTCATCATCAGCTCATTATACGTCCCCATCGAGGGGCTCGGAGCCTTCCCTAAGTTAAAGGTGATTGGGCCGTAGTCAACCACGCTGGCCAAGTGCGGGTTGGTTGACTTCACATATATCTTTGAATTTCTTCTCAGATATGTGCTGGTTGTATGCATATTATATGTAAATTAGATTTTTGTAAGTACTTACATTTTAATAACGTTGAATACCTCAAGATATTATGTTAACTAAATTATATTTACTATACTGGTTGTTGTTTCTCGTAAATAGTTCTTAATGATCAAATGAATATTTTAAACAAATGTAAAAAAACCTATCTCAGATCTCAGAAACCAACTTTAAGTATGTAATTTTTCAGAGCCAGAGATGTGCGTACTTCCTGCAGAGACAGGAGAATGCGCGGATTATACAGAGAAATGGTTCTACGATACGACTAATAAGGGGTAAGTTACAGGAACGAATTTTAGGCAAAGTAAACAGGAGATGTGTAGTTATTTTAATTTTAGTTACGTTAAAACGTTATAAAGTCTTAAATTTTATTATTAGTTGCCGACAGTTCTACTACGGCGGGTGTGGCGGCAACGAGAACAGGTTCGATTCAAAGGAACAGTGTGAGATGCGCTGCTCCGAGATACCCACCACAACTACCACCGAGCCCACCACGGTCCAGACTACAAGACTCACACCGATTCGACCGGAGACCACAAGACCCGAGGAGACTACAAGGCCAGTACCGCAAGTACAGGCACCAGAGTCCGGCTCCCAGAGATCTGGTTAGTGTTAGAACCTTAAGAACTTAAAAACTTAACAATAGACAAAATTGCATTAAAGTAAACTTTGAATATTCCTGTTAAAACACTTTTTTCAATTCTTAACTACACAAAATTAGCTAATAAGCCTTACTTTATAAAATCACGTTAAAATTTTACCGAAAATTGTTCCTACTATGTAGATTTCTGTGCGTTGGAGCTGGACCCAGGCCCGTGCGAGGAGCTGCAGAGCCGCTGGGGCTATGACGGTTCACTGGGCACCTGCATCACCTTCATGTACGGCGGCTGCGGTGGCAACAGGAACAACTTCCCCACGCAGGAGCATTGCAACTACTTCTGTCCAGATGAAGGAGGTAAGCAGCGGTCTGTAGACAGTCCAACAAGACATAACGATCCGTCTGACGAGGAGGAAAACTTATAAGAGACAAAAGAACTAGTAACTTTACGAATAATTACTCGACTTCAATTAATATAAATACAAGTTTCTAAGTTAATCTAGTCTTATACCATTTCTTCCTTCCAGTGGAAAACCGTTTCGGTACGTCTTCTGATGACATCTGCAGACTGCCGATGCGCGCCGGGCCGTGCGATCAGTCACTGATGCGCTGGTTCTATGACCCCAGCACCGACTCCTGCAGCCAGTTCACTTACGGAGGCTGCGAGGGCAACGCGAATAGGTCGGAATAAGAAAATACAGAACAAATTATTTTGGTGTCCAAACTATTGTACTTAAAGCTACTTAGTATTTCTTACAAATCCAGTATATTCCTGTATATTGATACTGATACTTCTATTATTCTTTATTCATGATTTGCTAATTATTTAAAACAGATTCGAAAGTTTAGAAGAGTGCGAGAGTCGCTGTAAGACTACAAGACCGGAACCCGTGACCTCTACAACCACCACGACGAGCACCACGACACCGGCTACAACAACTAACACTGTCACGGTAAATAAATAAGTACTAAAGCCTTTGCATTGCCATGTAACAAAATTGTATATTGTCTTATCCGCGTTCTTGTTAATCGACATAACCGGGTAACATAAGCTAATTTCTTACCAAAATAAATATCACATAAACTCAATAAAACGTCTGTTTTTCTTATTAGGTGGAAGAGTTGCCGCCAGAATGTATAGTGTCCCCGATTTTGGAGGAGTGTTCGGGCGCGGGCACGGTCTGGTACGCGGACAGCAGCCGGCAGTGCGTGCCGCACGTCAACGCTAATACTGGCGTCACCTGCCGCCACACAGGCGCCTTTATCTCGCCTGAGGCTTGCGAGAGGAGCTGCGGTGCTTTCCGGAATATTGGTTAGTTATAGAAGCAAATAGCAGATTCTTGAGGTTTGATCTGGAAAGCCTAACAGACCAGGCCACGAAGTACAAGTATATATGAAAATTTATCTAGGAATAGCTTCTAATAGAAATCAGACACCATTCATAACATTTGTGTAGATAAAATGACCTTTTAGGGATTGTTTTGTAAAAGAAATTATATAACCAGATGTATGCCGGTATCCGTTGGACGCGGGTCCATGTCGGTCCTTCGAGCCCAAATTCTACTTTGACGGTGACAGCAGCAGCTGCCGACAGTTCCTGTACGGCGGTTGCCACGGCGGCCCCAACCGCTTCTCTACCTTCGACGAGTGTGAAGACATTTGCCAACCTAAGAGCGGTAACATTAATTCTTGACCGATATATCCGATGAAATCCAACAAAATCTGAACTCATCAATCTAATATGTAGTTTTTCATGAAATTGATTTATTACTTAAATTTTGGTGACTCAAAGTTTAAATGTTTTAATGCAATTTCATTAGATCCGTGCAAGGTGCCGCCTGAGCCGGGCAACTGTTTGTCGTACCTGCCCATGTGGTACTATGACGAGGCACGCGATACCTGCAGCCAGTTCATCTATAGCGGTTGCAACGGCAACGGCAACAGGTTACAGCAAACACACTTCCACATACACTTGTATATTTCTACTGCGAAAATTCTGGGCGTGGAATTAATTAGTATGTCCACCACTAAAAAATATAACAAACTAGCTGCCACCTGCGACTCCGTCCTCGTGGAATTTTTCGATTTTTTCTCACCTTTTATGCCTTCCATAGACCAACATTTCAAGACCAAGATAAGATAAATCTGTTCAGCCGTTCTCGAGTTTTAGCGAGAATAACGAACGGCAATTGATTTTTATATATAGAATATCCCACAACAATTGGTAATTATCCGCAAGTCATCAATATGGAAATAAGCCTTGTGATATTTTTAAGCAGAAAAAAGGTTTTAGAATCCAAAGATTGTTAATATTTTAGAAGAATTAAATATAGTCTGATTTTAATAAATGTTGCATTCGTACAGATTCGATACACGAGAAGACTGCGAGGGTAGATGCAAAAAACAACCCTCGACCACCCTCGCACCAACAACCGAAGTTATTACCACCACGACAACAACGACAACAACGACCACAGCCGCTCCCACCACCACACAACGAATAGTAAGTAATACTTTACCTGAATAGGCTTAGTTTCGGATGGATTCTCGATTTAACGTTTTGATGGAAGATGTCCAATTCATTAGATTATCAAGTAGAAATGTACCTTAGTTCTGCCAGAATATTCCACATATTTTAACTTTCAGCTGGTGGAGGAGCAGTGCCGTAGTCCGGCGTCCTTGCAGCCGTGCGGGGCCAGCGCGGCCGTGTTCTACTACGACGAGACGCGCGGCGCCTGTATGCCCGCGGAATTCGGCAACTGCCGCTATCCCAACTCCTACCGCAGCGAGGAGGAGTGCGAGAGACGGTGTGGTGTCTTCAGGGCACTGGGTTAGAAATTTCGTATGAGTGTTTCATCTTGTTTTTCAATGTAGCTTCTAGCAATACTTTAAACTCTAGATAATCAAGCGACCGTGACTGCCCAGACCAAAAACCCTCTTCTATCAAGCGAACACACAACATAACTGGGCTCTAATTATACGTATTTCGTTATCTCACAGATGTGTGCCAGTATCGCCTCGACCCTGGACCGTGCAACGAGACTGGCATCATGAAGGTGTACTGGGACGCGGAGACCGGTCGCTGCCAGCAGTTTGCATACGGTGGCTGCCAGGGCGGACCCAACCGCTTCTCCAGCGTGGACGAGTGCGAGGAGGTCTGCGGTCCTAGTGGTCCTGGTATGTATAGTCATTTGGAACAAGCTGGCAATTCATCTCCTTTCTTATTAGTAGATCTTAGATATTTTACTAGATTTCAGATTTCATTAGTAGTGCTACAAAGTGTATGGCTTCTTATAATCACTTCAGTAATTCATTTCCTATGGAGAGTTAGTAAATACAGCAACTGCATTTTAAGTTTTTGCGTATTATCTTAAATTATAATTTTTGTAGCTGCCATTACTTCCACTGTCTATGAAATTAATCTTAGGTAAAAAAATGCATTTGTTGTACTCTCTAACATACTTTTTATTTATATTACTATATAGTTAATTACTTCAACCCGACTTATTTTATTAATTTTAGTAGTTTATAACAATAGTAGTAGTCATAAGTAAATCGCATGTTGGGGTTCTCTCTAACTGGTTTGGGGGTGACTAACCGTGGGGGGGACAGCCCCGGCGTGCCTGCAGCCACTGTCGATGGGCTCCCGAGCCTGCGGCCAGGAGAGCCCGCGCTGGCACTACAGCACCACCTATGGGGATTGTCTCTCCTTCATCTACTTCGGCTGCGAGGGCAATCAGAACAACTTTGTATCCTACAAGGAGTGCGCCGACGTCTGCAAGGTCCCACCGACCGCCGGTACATTATCCCTTTAGCTAGCCATCTCTACCGCGCCCCTGAAGCCTTAGTCCAGTTACCAGACTTTGTTTTTTTTTATTTACTTGACTGTGTTCTGGTTGGATTTCATCTGGCTCGCAATTCTGCTTTTAATTCTACATAAATATCACAACGGTCTTTTAATAATGGGTTTTTTATCGTTGTCGATGTTGATGAGTACCAGGGTGGCATAACATCTGATGATAACTAAATTTGTCTCCGTCTGTTATAAAAAAGTAATAATGTAAAATCGCTATTTGGCAATATACCAGGTGCTATTGAAAGACCGTTGTGATGAGTTTTGGTAGAATTGTCAGCTGGTTTAGCGCGTGAAGAGCCGGCACAAGGTCATCGTGTGCTGCATCCACAAGCACTGCTTTACACGCTTTATCTCTTGCACTTTGCACTATACAGGGTGTATTTCTACAAGTGTTGTCAATGTGCGCACGTACAGGTCAGTATAAAAATGCTAAGTTATTTAATGTTGAAAATATTTGTAAAAATTGTCGGTGTATTTGTGTGGACATCAAATGGAGCATGGTTCTACTGTTCATGTGGTTATTGATGTAAAAAAAAGATGTTATTACGCCATAAAACGATACATAAACACATCTCAATAGTTAACATATATTTAAGTAAATGTTAAGATTTATACACGTATAATTTAGATTCTTTCTTATAAAAAAAAATATGAAAACTCATCTCTTTCCGTTAATATATTTGCTTTTTATTAAAGCAAATCATATTTAGAAAGATTTAAGTCTATGACTGAACATGCGATGAGATAACATAAACTTTTGTTTTATATTAGTGGTCGAAATATATATTTACACCAATCATGTATACATATGATTACTTATGTACTACACTGGATCTCGGATCTGACTTGCAGATAAAATTGATTTGTACAGACCAAACAGGAGATTCTGCCCAATATAATTGAATGATTTATCAGTGTAATTATTTGCATGTCTGCAGAGACGAACGAAGTGCTGCCGGACTGCGAGGCATACAACGCGGAGTGCGCCGCGCTACGATGCGCGTACGGCGTACAGCGCACGCGTACTGCCGGCGGTTGCGAGCGCTGCGCCTGCGTGCAAGTCGAGGTCGACTGCGCGCCCCTGCAGCAAGAGTGCCAACGCCTCAAGTGCTACTACGGAATGCTCAACGAAACCGGTGACGACGGCTGTCTGAGGTACGCTTATGTGTAAATAGCCTTTATGATGTCCTAGTATTTTAAGTGTGTTTAGTGCTTAGTCCTTCTTTTTTGAAAACATAATAGACTTCGTTATATTTTTTATGGTCATATGACCGTACATACAGACCGTAATCTATATGTGCTTCAACTAATATCTGGATCGGTTGAGCCGTTCTGTAGTTACGTGATAACAATATCCAAACTTGCGCATTGATAAATTAAAAACATCCAACACCACCAGATGCCGCTGCCTGGATCACCCATGCGCGAGCAAAAAGTGTGCGGAGGGCGAGCGCTGTGTGCCCACTGTATTCCGCGACCCAGTGCTGCAGGACATCAGCTACGTGGCTAGCTGCAACATAAGTCAGTACCTCCCCATATCATCACATGAGTCCAGCAGGCGAAAATTAACTACTATACTAGAAATCTCATCATTTATACACATCTACAATATTGTCGGCATTACAAGCAACTAGGTTAGGCATTACAAATACATTTTTAAGAATTTTGTATAACGTAAACAGTGAACAAGACGGGTAGCTGTCCGGCTGTGGAGGATATGCCGGTGTTGGACAGTTCGTGCAGAATTGAGTGCAACGACGACGCGGATTGCCGCGGCGAGGCTAAATGCTGCACCAGCGGCTGCAGCCAGCTTTGCCTCGCGCCCGCTGCGCCCACGCTCCCACCAGCCGCCAATATCACAGCCACTAGTGCAGCACCACACACCACCGCATACCAACCCGGTTAGTACATCGTTACATCTATTGGAAATATAGTGGAAAGTGATAGAAAGACGTTGGTCAATTCTACGTATTCTACAAAATGTCTATTGTTACCACACCCTCATTCCATCGAGTGTTTAGAGCTACCGCAAGCCCCGCGCGCCGACACGAGGACGGAGCCTGAGGTGAGCGCGGCAGAGGGTGGCAAGGCCACGCTGCGCTGCCTCTTCCACGGCAACCCACCGCCCAAAATCACCTGGAGCCGCGGCGAGATTACGGTACGCATGTCGCCTAGCGCCTATAGCGTATTATTTACAACTCGTATAAAAAATTACAACAGCTATGCACCTTGTGAAAGTCTACTTAAAATCTCAGTAGAATTTAAAGATTACCTTGGTGTCAGTAAATGATTATGAGCAATATAAGAAGGTATATTACGATGTCAGATCGATGGCACCTCTGACCGCTACCGGCTGTTGTCGGACGGCGCGCTGGAGATCGTCTCACTGTACCGCAACGACTCGGGCGTCTACATCTGCATAGCTGACAACGGCCTCGGCGTCGCGCGCCAGGAGATACGGCTGCTGGTCAACGGTCAGTGCTCACGCTTTGCATGCCACAAGACATGTAACACTTTATATTTTTCATACGTCATCGATAGTTAGTAAAAGCATAACTAGCGTTGTCAAATTAATAAACGAAAACAAAAGTTTATTAGCTACGTATTACATCAATGTTTGAAATAAATATTTCTCGGTTATTATTTAAGGATGGATTATTCAATATTGGTTATTGGATAATTTATGTAAGATGTTAGTATTTTATTTGACAAAAAAATCGGAGTTTTTTTTGGTAACAAAAGAATATTTTACTTTGATAAAATAATTACGTAATCATTATAATAACTGAAGTAAATACTTATAACCTTTATAAATATAATTATCGATGACGTATGATATTATTTGCAATTGGTTTTGGGATTTTTATAATAACAAAGTAGAATAGATCTTTTAGAATTTTTCTCTTTCTGATCGCATATATTTTGCTATTATTTTCTTTTCTATTGTATGCTAAAATAAGGACCTGCGTCAGTAATGGACATTGATATGAAACCTGACGCTATCTTTAAATTAGTCTGTTCAAATTATACGGGCATTTGTTGACATACATTTGTCGATTGATAAAATGTTGATTGGCAGACTGAACGATGAAATACATAAAATATTTAAAAACAAAATAGAATGTTAAATTAGCTTACTGTATATATCAGATGGTCTTAATTAGTTTTTGTAATCCCTTCGTCTTAATATTTAGGTAGAAAAACATAACCTTTCTGAAGAAAATGTTCGTAATATCTTTCAGTTATCGAACATTAGACTGACCTACAGTTGTTAAGGTCATTCAAGGTTAATTAATCAGTTTACAGTATGTTCGTCTCTCTTAGTAGCAATTTGTTTGTCAACAATTAAACGTCTTTGCACTCTCGCCCTACAAGATAGCATTTAATGTATGCCATCTAACATTTCCGTGATATCATATCAGATATATCATTAAAATATAATTTACTATTAAACAGAAAAGGATACATAATTCAGCGCAAATATGTGAAGTTAAGCTGTACTTGAATAAAAGTACAAAATCATTCATAGTCGTTTTATTCTAAGCTAGCTATGTTAACTACAAAGTTATTTTTCAGTAAAATATTATCTCATGTCCAAATTTCAGGATGAATGTAAATTCATTGCGTAAACTTTTGCAGTCAACAGTCCCTTATCTGAACTCAATTAGAAGGCAAACGCCCCTAATGATTACGGTGACCAACATTTGTGATGTTTGAGGAACGTCCTAATAATTTGTACTAAAATCCTATGTAGCGACAAAACATAAGTTTGAATTCTTAAGTCCACCTGTATATACCTTTTATAACCTTTATATCCTAGTTCCAAGATTATCTGATTAGTATAGATAAAAAAAGAATTGGTTAACGAAATGTTTCTATCATTTAATGTCACATATGTCAAATTCTAAACGAAGAGCTACTGTCAAAAGTTTGATTTTAACATTAATAAGTGTTATAATATAATAATACAAACAAAAATGTTGCTTTTTTCATTACTGACTTGATTAATCTCGACGGAAAGTCCTTACCTTTTATATGGTCACTGAGCCCTTACGAGTGCACAACGATCATTCAGTCTGCAGCTAAATCTCATACAATCAACAAGTGTGTCTGCCCGTCGGTTGCGATAAATACAAATAAAACATGTGTCGATGTCTATTGCTGGCGCTGTGCGCGTTGTTGCTGGGAGTTTGCGCAAAAAGAGGTTCGATTTTCATTAATTTAATCTGTTTTGGAGTAATTTAAACTTTTCTAATCTTCTCATATATACGAAAGGATAGATTTCATTGACCAAAAATAATAACTTCACATATACATTATAATTCATTTTGGAATTGTTGCGATAATGTTACATTTCTAAAACTCTTTAGATTGTACATTTTTTTTTATTTTATCTCATTCTTTAAATACGATAAAAAGATGCTGTAACGGGTTATAAAATATCGAGTTTTAGAATTCTTATCTTATCTTAATGCAATACATGCAAATTAAAATGTTGCATTATCAGTGCGCATTTGAATGGTCATCTGTGACTTCACCCGGGAAGTTGCCGATAGCGTTCAAAGAACTGCGGGAATTGGGATATGTCGCGATATCACGTCGCTTACATTGTCCAAATATTTAACAAACATTACCAAAATTATCCAAAACAGATTGATTTCAGTAGCTAGTTTTCCAATAACATAGGGGTTGATGGTCGCTCATAACACAACTTTTAAATTAAAGATTTCTGGCAGTGGTTTCTTCACATTTAACATTTCTACTGCCAAAATTCTTATAAAACCTGTAACATTCACAATGCAATAGCATTGCAGCATCCATGAACCTCTGTAGATTAGTTTACTAACAATTGGAGTGGTCAGATCCCGTGGAAGCGCCCGTGGGCATCGCGGGAGATAACGACGCCGTCGTGATGGGAGAACTCAACCGGGTGCTGTTTATCCGCTGCATGGCATACGGTTACCCCATGCCTTTCATACAATGGTTCCGAGGATTGTCGGGCCCTATGGTGCCGTACAGCAGCTCCCTCTACGAAGCCCGAGGCAGTGTGCTTCAGATAAGAAGACTAGATTACGATACGCTGGGTGACTACGCGTGTCAAGCGTACAATGGCGTCGGCAAGCCCGCCTCCTGGTCCGTCGTAGTGAAGGCGTACAGGCCGGAAGGAGATGAGACCGACAACCCATACTTGGTGGATAGACAAGAAAGGGTGCGGATAACCCCGGGTGATCCTACCACTGAAGCGACAACTACACCGGTTCCAGAGATCACAATACCAGTGTACACCGGTAAGATGGGAAATGTTATTTCAATAAAGAAGTAAGCTGATAAATGTGTTTTAAGTATACTCATAATTGACAGATTGTCGGCTTACTACTTTATTCTGCCTTTTGGGTTGGTGCATGTTTGCATGTCTGCATGACCTTTCCTATGGGTTGCCCTCTTGTGACTACGTGCTTAAAATATTACTGGGTATTATTGGGTAATATTTCACTTTAATGATTATACGTAATTTTTATGACATTGTCGAATTTTACGTTACGTTCTTTATCTAAGGAGGTACATTATGTTGTGGAGTATGCTTGTAATGGTATGAAAAGTTCACGTGAAACTGTTATTGTTATCTTTTAGTTGCAGAATAATTATATATCTATTGATAGTTGCATTATAACTACAATCAGGTATGTGTAAATGTAAAATATTTATGTGAATTTATTTATAGAAATGACAATGGGTCCCCGGATGTTAGTCAAGTTTTCCGTCACTTTCGATTTTTACAATCATTATTTATTTTATAAAAACAAAATAAGTCTTGTTTTGCGTTGATTTTAGGGTTAATTATGGTTATTCAGTTGCAATATTGAACATGTGTAGTGCCAGTAACGACTCGCATCCTGTCGTCGACGTCTACGGTGGCGACGGGCGCGCAACTGTCACTGATGTGTGAGGTGGACGGCTACCCTGAGCCAGAGGTTCGCTGGACCAAGGACGGCGTGCCGCTGCTGCCCAGTGACCGCATCGATATCACAGGTTACACTCACTTCTACCATAAAACTTTATCCATCGCTAATATCGCGTCGCGAAGGCTACCAGCAATTTTAACTGTCATATGCTATGCAATTAATTTTGTATTTAAGGTGAATAAGAAAGTATCTAAAGTAGTTTGATATAGTCTTAACATAATATCTTGGGTTATACAGAGTCGCGGCTGACGATAACGTCGACAAACATCAACGACAGCGGGCTGTACGGATGCCACGCTCGCAACCCCTTCAGCTCGCATTCCTCCACGCTGCAGATCACCGTAGAAGGTAAACTCGATGAATACCTTAAATATCGCCTACTAGAATTATTATAATGTCATCAGCAAATAAGACTTGCTACAAAAAAAATGTATTGCAGATGACCACAAAATATTTTCAAGAATACTGTAACTTGTGAATTCTTTTGAAAGTTAGTCTCAGGATAATCTAGAAAGTCAAATCAAAGAAAAAAAAATAAAATCATACTTGCGTCACTCACGCACAACTTTGTTAAAATTTCTAGTAGAATATTGTTATTTCTTGTTATATTGTATTGATCCTATACTTGCCTGTCAGGTCTGTACATCCCGCCGACGTGCAAGGACAACCCATTCTTTGCGAACTGCAACCTCATCGTGCGCAGCAAATTCTGTACTCACAAGTACTACTCCAAGTAAGTGCATTTCATTTATTTATAACATTTCCAGTAATAATTTAATTATCACTATTTGAGGACTGAATTATATTAATCTTACTAATATTATAAATGCGAATATTTAGACGGATGGATGCATGATTGTTTGAAGGTATCTCCAGAAGCGCTGCACGGATCTCGCTGAAATTTGGCATAGATGTAGAACATAATCTGGAAGAACACATAGGCTACTAATTAAGTTTTTTTTTAAATTCCGAGTGGGCTGAGTCGCGGCCGACAGCTAGTATAAAAATAACGTTCAATAACCTTTTATTACTTCTTTTTTTATTTTTAATTATCTGGCAACATTATGAATTATTTAGTTACGAATCGAAAGTGTTTAAATTAAACCAATGTTCCTAACATAAGCAGCAGTTTTTTCTACTAATTATTTATCTTTTATTACATTCTAGAATGTAGTATTAACTCTTATTTTGTTTCAGCTTCTGCTGCAAGTCGTGCGTGGAGGCAGGCCTCCTCAACCCCCTAGATCTGGATATATTGGTTAAGTAGGGGGATAACTAAGTTACCTTTACTTAGGTTAAGTGTAGAAGGCCAAGGGTCACGACCGATGCCAATTACAAAACGAAAACTTGATAAGAATCCCCCCCAGGGTAACTAGTGCGTACCATGCGTACCAATATTTGTACAACAAGTGTAGTCTTTTGAATGTTATATTTATAGTCTTATTAATGTATTTGGTGTTGTAAAATTCTATTATTCAGATTTCTCTAAATTAAATAATCTACTCTAGTTTGAAAATAATAAATATAGTTAAGAGACGTCGGTCGTAGAGACCTTTGGAGTTGAAAGGATCACAAAGTGCCATAAAAATCCCGTGCTTTAGGAATTAAACACGATGTATAGTAAAATTTCCCACAATATCTGACAAGATAACTCTGGGGCATGTCTACAATTTAGTTATGCACTTTTAAGTAAACAATAAATACCAATAGAATAGATAGGGACAATTAATAATGTAAATAATTAAACCACCATCGTGATGGGAACAAAATACATATAATAAATTTATATGAAGAGCGCTGACCGCACTAGATCATTCTATGCAAGCTAAAAGATGATATATCACGGCGACTAAAGGTACACGTTCATTGGCCCGCGCCGAACGTACCGCACGCACGGACTGCGACGGATTTAAGTTGTGTATGATTTAACATAGTACTGCGTCCATCATCAGCAGCGTGCGTTGCGTCCGGCGCGGCCCAATGGACACGTACCTTAAAACTGCAGTCTGTGTATGACAAAAGGAAATTTTATATGTACTGTACATGTCATAAAAAACAAAGAGTTTGTAGCTGCAGCAATTTTTTAAATAAAGGTTTTTTAAATGGTGGATTGACTGCAGTTTATTTAAAACTTTGTATAGATTGATGTCTTCAGAGCTCATCATATAAAACAAGTTTTAGGGACAGATCTTGAGAGCTCAAAGTAATATCCCTCTTTTTTATTTAATCATTTAAGTAACAGATTATCAAAAAACAAAACAGACAGGATTTTTTCGCAATTTCTTCAAGGTCTGACTTAAATATTTAAAGTTTCGTGTTTAAATCTTTAGTTGCATATTCCCTTTGTCTCGTAAATAATCTTATGGCAATGCCAGAGGGAGTTTTGGTGAAGTTACTCCGTAAATTATTTATTACATAAGTTCATAGCGTCGTATCACTAAGTGTACTTAGAGTCAATTTCAGTGTTATTTGTGAGTCATAATAATATTTTTTAAGTGGAATTTTATATTTGTGACGTGTAAATAGATGACAATAAAGTGCGTATTATTGATAATTTATTAGTTTTATTTCCTTTATTCCTAAATAAGTTAACTTATTGACGGTACAGCTCTTTTCAAATATCTTGACGGCTCAGTCATCAGAGCGCTGCGCAGTGCCCTTCCCCCGCTTCCCTTTACTCCCTTCTAGACCTAATATTGTTTTCTGCGCAGCAACTCGCGCGAAGTTAAGAGCAGCCAATATATATGACATCTACTATAACAGTCAACTAAAACCTAAGAAATGTTCTATGAAATCAATAAAAGTATTATTTTTAGTATTAACAGTAAATGAGAGAGGTAGTTAATAAAAAAAATGTGTACACATTTATATAAGTTATATATTTATAGTGACTGCATTTACCATACATTATAATGAAACTTCTAAAGGTTGATAAAACAACATGAGATGTAAATATTTACAACAACCTTAAACTAAAGCAATATTTCATCGATACGAGTATATATAAATATATAGCATGGGGTATGTATAAGTATATAACAAAGTATGTGTAGGCAGTGTTTGAATAAAAACACAATGAAAATAAAATAAAAGGAAAACATAATTATTTGCGATAACATAAATTTTTATTTACATTCCAAAAATTCACAGTCAAATATTTATTAACAAGTATCGACCCGGCGTCCCTCTCGCCC
Organism: Papilio xuthus; assembly: GCF_000836235.2. Classification (NCBI taxonomy): domain Eukaryota; kingdom Metazoa; phylum Arthropoda; class Insecta; order Lepidoptera; family Papilionidae; genus Papilio; species Papilio xuthus. Next base: position 5,769,224 of record NW_013531688.1, read on the forward strand.
GGTGCGCGGGGTCTGCGCGGGGTCTCTGCGGGGTCGGCGGGGGGTCCCGGGCCCGCTAGTGGAAGACCGCGGGGTCCTCGCGTTACACCGCAAGCGATTGTCAATCATAATTATATATCTTGATTATAAGAGTCTATCACGAATATTTGCGATATGCGTTTTAGTAACGTCATCGACAAAATATGTCAAAGTTTGTATGAGACTTGTCGTTGTACTTTACACCGCTAGTGGCGCTGCATAAATCTAATACAATTTTTTGTCGATGACGTTACGAATACTTTCTCGCAAGTTTTCGTGCTAGGCCTTCCTCAGTTTATACGTAGTTTTCGAAACTTAATACTACTACATGAATTAACGGTTCTGACCGAGTGACACGAAGCGAGATTTTATTTTATTTAATAACAACAATATAGCATCGTTACAAAATAAATCCAGTCGCGGTGATCGACGCTCGGTTGCAAAGGTATCATTTACCGGACGATAAACTCTAAATCTTTGTCACATGATGGCTTCTGGTTTTAAAATCGTACGAAACATAAGTGTTTAATATTTGCATAATCAATTCTATGTCAGATTGGATTAGAATCTCTGTCGCTGTACTCTTTGAGAGTAAATCACAAGACGGACACTGATGGGGGGCGAGTGGGGAGTGTGGGGGGCGAATGGGGCGAGACGGACGCGGGTGCTGCACACACTGACAGTTTGAGTGCGACGACATCGGCCCGTACGTCTATACTTAAACAGCTTACCGGGCGCGAGCCCGTTTAATATCACAATATGTGTTAAACTAAAACAAAGCGCAACTAAATGCTATTCATTTTTATTATATAAATCTAATAAAATCTATCGAAAACGAAACTAGGCGACGAGCTGACGGGACGCGCGAGAACGTCCAATCGAGCGCTCCGACGTACCCCGTATCTAAATATTGTACGTCTGTCGTCGGGGAATTGACAAAAATAATCAAAATAAATACAAATAATATATAAGTAAAATCTCATCCTAAACTACACTAGTGTAAATGCGACGTGTCCCCGCTTGTACTTCCGAGAGGCGCGCACGACGCACGCAACGCTGCGTACGCGCACACGTCGCGGTCGGATCGCATCGCAAAAACATTTTTGATTCCTAAAACATCGAGTAGACAATAAACGAGTAACTAACATATATCATTTACATACTAATACATGCGGTGGCGGGCGGGG